>NC_065587.1:20856847-21161086 GCF_024542745.1 Macaca thibetana thibetana
AGGTGGGAGAATCACTTGAATCTGGGTAGCAAAGGTTGCAGTGAGTCCAGATCACGCCACTGCACTCCAGCCTGGGTAATAAAGTGAGGCACTGTCTCAACATAAAAAAAAATAAAACACATATATGAACTTTAGTTTGTCTTCTTCGGCTAGTGATTCATTTGTAACTTAGTACAAAACTCAGATTGGAATGCTTCAAAGTCAAATGTTTTCCCTGTAAGGTGGAAGCCAGAGCAGGGTCTAGTTTCAACACACAGTGGAATGGAAGTGCTGCCTGGCTCTGATTGTTCCAAATGCCAGCTAGAAGCCAGAGACAGAAATGCTATCTCATTTCATGGGACAGTGGGGAGGAGAGCATTTGCTAGGCCCCCACCTTCCCACTCCATTTATATGCCAAGTGCTCTGCTACAGATGAGGCAATGTCTCCGAGTTCCTCATCATACACCAACGAGCAACTCGGCTGTTGCTGCAGGGCTAGGATCCCACTCCAGGTCTGTGGGCTTTAAAACACAGGTGCTTTCCACCAAACTGGTGGTTTTCAAACCAACTTTTGTGGCAGTGCTTCCGCAGAATTTGTCCTGATGATATTAATAACGTCATAAATATTAATAACCATCTTTTAAACTATATACACTCAAAGGTTTAAAACACATCCAATGAGGCTGCTTGGGACTTCACTGTACAGTCTGCATTGCTGTGTGTGTGTGGCCTTTGCAGGGGTCACTGACTGGGAGGGCACTAGCTTAGTGCTGTGATCATTAGGCCCAGGGCCAACTCAATCCTGGTGGCCCTGAGAATAGAGTAATTCTAGTGCTTATAAATCCTTGGGTGTCTCTTATCTGATATATGGACGATAAAGACTGAAAGCAGGTTTTGGATATTCTATTAATCCCTTTTTTCAGGCATCTACTTCAGTTTTGTCAACAAGAGATTGCAGGCAAGCTGTGACTACTACCATTTGCAACCACTTACCTATAAAACTCAAATTTTTAAAAATAAAACTCCCCCATATAACTAAAAATCCAGAAATAAATTGGATGCTGGGACAGTTCACAATGAACCTATCTGCACTGATAAAAAATGCTCCCTCCCCGAGCCCACTGATTTAAGATGTTATGACTTAAACTTTGATGATTCATGCTAATAACGTATCATTTGTTTTTGTTTTTATGTATTTGAAAAGTTAAAAAAAACACTGGATTAGACTCACAACATTCTGATTTTGATTAAGAGGGAGAAGGGCTCACAATTCAAGCCTTGTGATGGCAACTACCTTAGCTCCTCACCAAGATTTCAACGAGAACCAATACAGCTATTTACGTAAGGCTTTCTGGAGGCCCAAGAGCACAAGAGGAGGATTAGGAGTCGGGAAAGTATTTTCCCTTTTTTTTTGGGGGGGGGGGGTAGGGGGGTGGGGGACAGTCTCCCTCTGTTGCCCAGGCTGGAGTGCAGTGACGTAATCATGGCTCACCACAGCCTGGAACTCCTAGGCTCAAGAGATCCTCACACCTTAGGCTCCCAAGTAGCTGGGACTACAGGAGTGCACCACATGCTCGGCTGGTTTATTCATATTTTTTGTAGAGACAGGTTTGTTTTATATTTTTTTGTAGAGATGGGTCTCAACATATTGCCCAAGCTGGTCTTGAATTCTTGGGCTCAAGTGATCCTCCCACCTCGGCCTCCCAAAGTGCTGGGATTACAGGGATGAACCACCATGCCTGGCCAAGAATGACTTTTATTCAAATTTTGCTGTTAACTCATTGGTAATCTGGATGTCTTTGGCCCTCTCTGAGCCTCAGTTTCCTCAATGAAAAAGGAGGAGATTGGATTAGTGATTTTCAGACATTTTATTTTAAGAAACAAAACCTTTCTTCATACCAGATCTTACTTTTAAATCTAATAAAGCTTTAAATGGGTCTGGAGGCTCCCTCTCCCTGATGGCCCCACAGAACAGTATGAAAACCGTGGAAGTAGATGATCTAAGGTCCCTTCCACCTCTAAACATCAGGAATTCATGTACCCTGCCTCTGGAAGACAGTGACCCCCCTCACTGTCCCCTCCTCACTGACAGCCCCTCTCCTAAGAGGCTGAGCTGATTTATGATTTATACTCTGCACCTAAGACACTGGATTACAGCGCTGGCAGGAGAACCACAGTGACAACCCAAATCCAGGTGCTCAGCAACTGTTTGTGGGTGAAAATGACGGATTTATTCAACTTAAATGTTCATCGAGGCTACAGCAGAATCAATGCTGTTACAATAGGCAAGCACTACTGTCAGCAGCAACATACTGTTTATTTCTTCAACAGCATCTGAGCCTCATGGGTTATGTTTTCATTAAAAAAAAATCTTATAAGCCAGTTGGGAAGCTGTTAAAGGCCAATTTTTAAATGCCAATGTAAAACAAATTTCACTGAAAATACAATTCAAATACAACTGCTATGAGCACTGTAAGAAAAGCTGACTAGTAACCTAGATATGATAGAAAAGACCTTAAATGGTAAATAAAAGGATAGCAGCATTTAAAAACCTGGTAACTCGCATTTCAGAAGATGCCCTTCCCCTGCCCAGAACTTCATGCCTGTGAACACCTGCCTAGCCTAGAAGAGGCCTGTTCAAGCAGGGAGGCAACTGGTATCTGCACAGAGCATGCAGCAGATGAACTCTACAACAGCCGAGAGGAACGAGGCTTCAGTGCAGTTGTGTGCTGGGGACAGCAGGACTCGTGTTTAAGTGTCAGAGGCTTAGACGGGTCAGCTCTGAATTAGAAGTCTCTCACATATCTGGTCCTGCCCTTGAGAAATCTTGTCAGAAACCTCAACTTAGAACAACTTTCTTGAAAATGTGACTAGAAATTAAACAGCTGGGACTCCTGCCACGTTATACAGAACTCCAAATGGATAGTCACTTTGCTCCACAGCCCAGGGCCCACTTTAAATTCTGCTGTTAGCCCTCACCTCATGCAATCAGGTGGATACAGCTGCAGTCCTCGGGACAGGTCACTTGAACGGGGAGCAGCTAAATGAAATCCTGCAACAGCACCTTCAAATCAGCCCTCATTCTTAAAAGATCAACAGAGGTCAGGGCTAGAGTTAACTTCAACAGGCATGGGATCTCCTAGCCTCATGTGCAAGCAGCCAAGTATATCAGGATATACCCTTAATTCTCATCTTGATGTTTTTTAACAGCCAGAGATCATTTAACAGGTCCTCCAGCACCTTCTGTTCATTCTCCTTTAGATCTACCACAGTAACATTCTAACTCATATTCTTTGCTAACATGAAAAGAGCATATAAGCAAACTAGAGGAAAACTTTTCTGCACCCCCTCATAGAGAATCTCAGTGGATTAAGGCAGCTGTAACTTGTTTTGGACTGCAGTTACTGAGGCCAATGTATAGAAGAAAGGTAACTAGAGTGCCAGGATAGGAAAGTTCTGAGATGAAGACAACCTGGCAGCTCAAAGTGACAGTTTGTGCCCTGTTGCTTCAGACCAAATTCCCCCTACAGCCTGAAGCAAGCTGGCCTTGCCCACAGAGATCTCCCTTTCTCCATATGCAGCCACCTCTCTCAGGGCAATTCCTTGCCTTGGATCCTCACTGCACCTGCCTCACCAGCATCTTGGCTCTTCATCTTCCTACCATCAGAGAAGTTTTCTATTTAGGAGCTCATAACGGCCTTGCTGGGCTGTGCCAGTGTTTTAATTTGCTGGGGGCTAGCCCACAGGAACAATAGTGGCTGTGTGTAGACACGCTGGCCATGGCACACACTCATGTTTTTCACAATTTCATCTGAATACACAGACTGGGCTCCCTGGCGGAGTGAGGGTGGCTGAGATGGCACCTTCTCCTTCCACAGAAGAATTATTTCTTGTTTTCAAATGCCTGCTGGGTGGCACTTACAGCTTTCATACTAGAACCAGCTTAGCTGGCTTTATGTGTTTGTGTACTTTAGGTAGAAGGTACATTCAGAAAGTGACCCTAGAGAGACTGCCCCAAAGAGTGAAGGCCTCTGGGGAGCTCTGAGCAGGCCACTCTCTGGATCCTAGCCAACTCACCACAGATGCTGGGCTGGTGACTCTGGAGCCAGGCAACCCTCAATACCAACCTTCCCGAGGGAGGAACAGCAGAATATATCTCACCCACAGACCCATGTGATGGAAGGGATGCCCAACAGCGCTGTAGGGGATAGAAAAATCTCTGTGAAGAGCAAGAACTAGTACTGAAGTGACTAGATGCCACAGCCCTGCTGTAAGAGCTAAGGAGCAGAGGTTCCTCTGTGTGGAGAGGGTGGGAAGGAGACCTCTAGTTGACTGCATAACCCAATCACATCTAATTCCATTTCTGTCCCCAGTTCTCTCTGCCCATCCATAGTCTATCCTTCAAGAACAACAGGCAGAAGCATTTTCTCACCCCTACCCCACACCTCCTCTTCCACTCCCCCACCGAAGGGGCCAGAGTACTGGCTGCCCTGAAATCAGAGCAGCAGCTAAAAATGGAGCCTAGAGGCGAGAGGTAGTTGTAATGACTACTGATGTGCCACTCTTCAGAGGAGGAGGAACAGCTGCCAGGTCAGACGCCTGACTGCTTTGCCCTCTTTTAGCCTGGGAGATTTTAGGAGCAAAATCACTGAGGAAATGCGTTCAGTGCTTGGACATCATGGTGAGGCTCCTTGACAAGGTCTAGAGACGGAAGGCTATCTGTAGCTTTCCTTTGCCAAAGGTCAGTTTCCCAGCAGGCCCTCAAACACTTCTGTGTAAGAGGGAAAAGGGATGAAGAGGGGATAAACCACAGGGCGAAGAATTAGGAAGTGTTAGCAAATGCTACCATGTGGAACACTCAACTTTATTCACTTTATTTATATATTTAACAATTCTAAAGTATTTACTTCTTGCTTTGACAAAAAATGAAAAATATAGGAGCACTGACTCCTCTTTAGGAGAAAAGGGTTATATGTACAGCTATGGAGAGTTACGGTTCCTCCTTTAACAAAGGAAAATATTAATAAAAAAGTGCTTCATTGATCAAAAAAGAGCTAAGAGCTGCAAGCATTTATTCACACTGTACATCAGACCCAAGAAACCCGTATCATAACCTCTTGGCACCTGTAACTGGGAACTGCACAATCTTCAATTAGACCAACTTTTCCCCTACCTGCACAACCAGATGACACAGAATGTGGTAAAGAACTACACCCTGTTTCACCACACACACACTCTGAGCAACCTGTTGCCACTGGAAGTCAGAGACGTGCTCATATGCTCTGGGCTTTGCCTGAACTGAGAACACCAGGGAAGCCTTCTGGGCTACGCCGTAACACACCCAGGCATGCACAGAAGCCACCTTCCTGAGACACAGCTTGCCCTTGGTCAGGGAACTGCTACCAAAGGAGAAGAGCAATACAGGGCAAGGCCAGAGCTTAAGCATTCCCTGACCTTACCCCTAGTCCTCACCATGATCCACCCTGTCACCAGTTAGCAGCTTTCAGCAGAGCCAAGCATGGCCTCCCCAAGAGGGAGGGCAGGCACAAAACAAGGATGCCAAAATTACAAAGCACAAACCTACCTCTTCTCCAACCTTCCCCACACCCACCTCCACAAATATTCTTGATTTAAGGCTGTTTTTGGACCATATCAAAGCTCACTGAGAAAAGGTGCCCCAAATCTCCTCAAGGCCATGTCACTTCTCTAAGGAACCCTACAAAGTCACCAAGTGGCCCTTCACTGCTGGATAGCAGCCAGACAAGTGCCCACTCAGCCAGCCAGGAGTGGGGAAGGGGGAATGCTCAGCCCTTCTTCCTGTTCCGAGAAGGAGAAAGGCTGATTGTATGAGGACCTGCTCCCTTTTCCAGGGGCTTGTAACTCTAAAGGCTGATTCTACCCCTTAAAGGGAAGATCCATGATTGGTTTGGTTTGGGAATGGGGGATTTCTGGAACCCTGAGTCTGGATTTCCCTGTGCTGGCTGAGGAAGAGATTGTTTAAGGGACCAGGCCCCAGAATGAGGACCCAGGTGTATCTGGGCTCAGGGCAGGCTTTGGGCCTTGAGTGCATAACTATTTTGGCCAGTCTGTACTCATGCCTGAGGGTGGGAAGTGCTACACAGCCTGGCCCAGGGAAGCAGCCCCCTGAAAGCAAAGGGGGCCCAAGACAATCTGGGTCAAGTTAAAAATGGAATCCCACGGGGGATAACATGATGGCTACCCAACTCTCAGCCCCTCGCCTGCCTCAAAGGAGCATCCACTTTCCTTTCCCAAAGAGGGGCCTAAGGGGATGCCATTTACCGTGTGCCCCTCCCTCCAAACATCAGCCTCATTTATCCATCTGTGAGAGGACTGGCTCAGCTCCTTGCAGGAGGGAGATGATGCCCAGGGCAGTGCTCTTGGGGAATATGCTTCCAGCCTCCCCAGCAGCAAAGGGTTCCCAACCAGCTCTGATGTGGCGGTGGCGTGAGGAATGGTTGTATGTTAGCACTGGCTTTCTTCCCTGCTCACGGTCTCAGATCCCCATACTCCTGGCTCTGACCACCATCCTCCCACCCAGGAGAAACAAGCCATCCCTCGGTGTCACCTGACAGCAGACAGCAGGCCTGGCAACCCCTGGTCTTCCATCAAAAAAAAATTAAGACAACCAAGGGAGAGTTTCCTTTTTTGAAGGCAAAGAAAGAGGATGGAAAAGGTAGGGAGAGAGTGGTAAGGACAGGAAATAAAAATCAATCTACAATCCAGTGGTGCATCCCAAATTTCTGTCACTCTGTACAGGTGGTTCCATGCCCCCATTCCAAAGTGCACGGGCCTCTTGGTCTGCCCAGGCTGTGTGGGCCTGTCATAGGAACAGCAGCTTGGCCACTGCCCACCCAGGTCACTGAGCTTCAGTTGGAAGTGGCAGCAATGGGCTTATCCAGTTCAAGGTCAATGCTGGAGCTCGTGGGACGTAGGCTGCTATAGCAAGACTTGCATACTCGACTGGGTTCAAAGAGCTGCTGGCTGGGAACTGGAACCTTCTGGTTACAACAACTGGAGCAGAATACGTTCCCACAATTCCTTGAGATGAGAAGAAACAGAACAATGTTAGTTTTGGCCAGCAGGTATGCGGTAGGGAAACCAACTTCAAAAGACAAAGTTTGCTGTGTGTAATTTGCATGTGCTGGAGCTCCTTGAGATCAAATCCTTTCATCTCTCTAGCCCAGGAACAAGCTGGGTAGGGAGGGTGTCCCTACCTAGCAGAGTCACATGTCATTTTCACTTTAGGGACAAGGATACTTGGCTGCCTCACCACTGACTCAAGGGTACCAGGTATACAGAAGAATGCTGCTCAAGAGAGATCTGTGAGAATACATAGGCCTAACAATGGGTTAAGTCCTGATCCAGGAAAACCCAGTGGCCACACCAACCTAGTCAATGCCCCTGTGTAGCTTGTGATCACCAAGGCCAGGCTCCTCAAATGAGAGAAACAACTACCCAGCCTCACTGGGGAGTAAGGAACCTTGCCCAACGGCCACTTCTCCAGAGAATCAAAGGCAGAAACATGGTAGATAGACTGTTGCCATTTTGGACTGCTCTGCTGGCAGCATGCAAAGCCAGGGACAAGCAGCCTGTGATGCATGCTCAGAGGGTGAAAGAGGAGAGATGGGAGGACAAGAACACAGATGAACACACATGCACACACACCCCCTTATTAGATAGGTGTCAGTCAATTATGGCTCACTCCCCAAACCATGCATCTCCAGGGAAAACCAGAGTTCTACCAGAAGGCCAGAATGCACTCAGGCCCCAGGCCTCCCTCTCCTCCTCCCCTGAAAGCTGGATTCTGAGGCATCTGTGCAGCACAGGCCTGCACCCCCAGACGGATGCCCATCAGAGCCAACAGGAAAGGGAATTGTTTCTGCCCACCTTACAACTCTACTTTTCCTGGGCCCTGAGGTACAAATCAATCCCAATGAGCCTAAGAACAAGAAATCCCAAGAAGCCTGACACAGCCCACCAAAGACTGAGGGAAGGCAGCTTCTTAGCGAGGATCACTAACTTTTCATTTATGCTGTTCGGAATGCAAACCCACTGTTGGATTAAGGATCACTTAGGCACAGGAGGAGAGAAGACTGAAGACCAGTTGGGAACAAAATACCACCACAAAATGAAAGGGGGGACATGGGGCAATGCAAAGACAGAAAAGAAAAACACAAAATTCATCTTCTAGAATGTTGTAAGTACTTCATAACTAGTTCTAAAAAGCGTGAGTCAGCAAAAACCTGTAGTTACACAGAAAAATTTCTGAACAGCTACACTTCTTTAACATCCCTGCTGGAGTTCAGCTCAAAAGCCTGACATGAATTTGATGCTTTTCTTTCTTTTCTTTTCTGAGATGGAGTTTTGCTCTTATTGCCTAGGCTAGAGTGCAATGGCACGATCTTGGCTCACTGCAACCTCTACCTCCCAGGTTCAGGCGATTTTCCTGCCTCAGCCTTCCAAGAAGCTGGGATTACAGGTATGCACCACCATGCCCGGCTAATTTTGTATTTTTAGTAGAAGTGGAGTTTCACAATGTTGGGCAGGCTGCTCTTGAACTCCTGACTTCAGGTGATCCGCCTACCTCGGTCTCCCAAAGTGCTGGAATTACAGGCGTGAGCCACTGCACCTGGCTGATGCTTTTCTATCTGACTTCTTTCAGAGGACCCTGAAAGACGCTAAGTGGAGTCTTTCCTTAAAGTCTTCCATGCTAAAACAATTCTCTGGAAAGACCACCTCTGTTCAGTCCCGGTCTCTTTAAAAAAAGGTGGGGGGCGGGGGAGCAGCAGTGATGCTGTTTGACCTGGAAATTACTAGCATTATTCTGGCATCTCAATGAATCACTGACCCAAAATAAATAGCTCTGAAAACCCAATTGGCTCCCCTACAAGACCAGAAGACAAGAAGCACTACTTCTTGTCACAAGCAAGACGGCCTGGCTGACCTCTGTGATCAGGAGGGGAGCACATGGCTACAGCCTGACCCACCCTTGATGGCCTCTCCTCAGCTGCTTTGAATCCATCCCCTCAAGTCCACGTCTGCCTGCCCGTGCACCCCAGGCCCCAGGCTTCACCCCAGTGAGTGCAGAGAGGGGGAAATGATAAGAGTTAGTGTGGAGAAGTTATTGTAGATGTGCAGACATCACAGGCAGGTTGTTGCAAATGCTCACCACGTTTGATCAACACGGTCAGTGTCCCTGCAAGGAGGGGAGAAAAAGCTCAGAAGAGAAGCCAACCAAAGATATCTGGGCTTGGGGTGCAGGGTGGGGAGATACATGTCCTAGAAGCATCATTGCTAGCCAAAGAGGTTGTTCCATTTTCAATCCAGGTTCACTCATGTGGGTGAGCTATGGCACGATTCAGATAAACTTCCAAGAACACTGAACATCCGCCAGACGGTCAACACCCTAGCTGGGACAAAGCATCCCTAGTAACTCACTACCCCAACCCAGAAGGAAAAAGAAGTCAGGAACCTTAATGATTGGAAGACTGTCCTCAGCTGTCCCTACTACTGCCCAAGCTATGACTGCTCACCAATGGCACAAGGGAAAACAAGGGTGGGGTCAGGGAGCAGGAAAGGAATAGGAAAATAGTTCCCTCCCTATCACAGGAAAACTGGTTTTGCTCATAGTAGCCATGTTGAATGGGAAGAAATGTTATGCTGAGAATGAGAAATGGTGGTTTCGGTGGTGGCTGTTGTTCCACCAATCTGGGAGACAAAACCAAATGCTACCATTTGCACATTTCAGAATTTAATAGTGATTCCTCTCAATTTCAACAAAGATGCCAAATGCAGTTTTGCAAACACCAATTTCAGAGGCACAGGGAGACCATTGGTCTGCCTCAGACAGAACACTGAGATGCCCACAACCCTCTACTCTGCAGGCTCTGTGGGCCAACCCTCAGCCTCCACACCCAGCCCACCCTATCATACCCCCTTCAATGGTACCTGCAGTGGTGCTTCCTACTGGCAAGCCAGAAGGCACTGTCACACGCATAGCAGTGGGCGGCCAGGTGGTCAGGAAGCCAACGGGTCATCTGCAAAACAGATGGGGCCAGGTTACTGACAGGAGATGGGTCATCCAGCTGGAGCCAGCAGAGCCATGCTGGGGGCAGCAAGAGTCACAAGGACCTCATTGGCTCTGGTGGCACCAGCCCAGATCTGATGTCAACAGTACAAGAAAGGCGTCCAAATCGTTTCCCTGGAGGGGACTCCAATCTCCCCTGAGATAAAGTAGCAGGCAGCAGCACCCTGGGTCACTGTGAGAGCTGGCAAGGCTCCAGTTCATAGAGGCAATGAAGAGGGAGGGCCAGCTTGCTGAGTCTCCCTGGCTCAGAAATCCTAGGCTTCATGTGGGTTCCCAGGAGCTGAGGTGCCAGAGGCTCAAGCCTAGCTGTGCTGTGAGGTGCTTCCTTGGCCAGGGGTATGGGGTGGGAATGGGGGTGGAGAAGAACCACAAAACAGTTAAATGGACGGCACTCAGAGCAGGGGCTGAGCCTGTACCTCCGTGTCCTGTTTATCCACCTGCTCCCAGCTGGCTTCAGAGAAAATCTCTGTGCTGCAGCGAGACAAACAGTTCTGATCCAGATTGCTTTCCGAGTCGGGGATTGAAGTCTGTTGGCAAACAAACACAGCTGAACAGAATGAACCTCGTCTCCTCCCAAAAGAAGAAAAGGCCTGGTGAAGAGGGGAGCACTGAGGACTCTGGGTGGGGCCGAGGGCTAGGACTGCCGAATCTGCAGATGCATCAGCCATCAAGAACTGGGTGAAGAAGTGCAGTGTGGGCCTGGGCTCAGCTGGGAGACGGATACACAGGTTGTGTGCAGTGACTCTGGAGTGGAAAGACAGGCCTCAGGGTTCCAGAAAGTGAGAGAGAAGTGACCCAAACGGAATGAGAATTCTGTATGTCAGCTGCTCCAGTGGGCCTGTCAATCCAAACCTGCCTGCCACTTAGTTAAAGCTGAGTGCTTTCCAGATGCCCTCCTTTTTTTGGAAGGACTCTCTGGGAACATGAGAAACTCATTAGCATGAAGGAAAAGCCAAGTCACTCTGAACTGAAAGTCATTGGATGTGCCCGCCTTTAATGCACGCTGACCACTTGAGAGCCAGGCTCACAATTGTACTTGAGCTGCCTGAATCAACTCTACCCAGAGAAGAAAGCATCTCCTTGAGAACTTCCCCTCTGGAACCCCTTTCCAGCCACCAACCCCCATCAGAGCTAACTCCTCAACAGTGCTAGAAACCAGTCCCTTCTCTCCATTTCTACTGCCAGCATCTGCCACAGGGTGGGGTATAAATATTTGTTTAAAAAGAACTGAACCTTCAAAGTCATAGCCTACATCTGGAAGGGCTAATACTTTGCAGTTACTAAGGTAGAACAGGCACTAAAATCTGACAGGAATAACTTGGCATTGCCCTACAGATGTCATTCTGCCCACGGGTTCAAGCCCTTCTGAAGACTTATGATCCTGTGTCTGAGAGATCTGACCAACCATGTAGTGCATGCTAAGTCTCCTCCTCTCCAACGGCCTCAATAGGACATCTGTGGAAAGTAAGCAAAGCAGAAAACAGGCAGGCTGCCATTGCTGTGGCAGAGGCTCATCTCCAGCCTCTCTTAACAGGGCTACTCTGGACCTTTCCAATCCTTATAACAACCTGTACCAATCACCATGCTCTTGGCACAAAAGGCACCCAGCCTTAGTGTGCCCTGTCTCCTTAGGCAGCTATGGAGGAATACCACAGCCTACTCACCACCTCATCCCCAAAGTCTCCATTAAAGTGTAGGGAGCTGGTCAGGTACTGGCTCTCCAGGCGACTCTTCAGCTCCTGGACTTGTTTCTTCAAAGTTTCTACTTCCTGCTGGTGGCCTGACTCAATCTGACGCAGGCGCTGTTGGATTGTGTCCGTGTACACTGACATGCCATCATCATCCAGGTGGCTGCGGGAAGGCTGGTCAGGGCTACTGGTTGCAGATGGCCTCCCTGAGTGGCTATGGAGCCACTTGTGGTGCAAGTTCCTTGAGTGTAAGTGGGCAGAGCTGCAGCTCATAGCAGACAGCTGACGGCTCAGTGAGTCCTTGCTCCTACCAGCCTCCCCATTGGCGAAATGCCCATTGGGTGTGGCGTACATCTGGAGGGTGCTAAGACCTGGGGGCTGCTCTGAGGCCCTGTTTTCAGTCTCTGGGGCACCGTTGCACACAAGCCCCTCTTTACATTCAGCTAAAGGCAAGGCACAAGGGGAACGTGTCAGGCTGAGAGTGCTGCCAGGGGAAGTCCTATGCACCACAGACCCCACTTGGGGCCTCTCAACCAGGCTTGTCTCTGAAGGGCTGGGTTCCATGGTCTGGGGAAGCCTGTCCTTGCCACTATTAACAAGGCAAGGTCTATGATGGACTTGGGGCCCACTTCCTGATTCCACCTTATCTTCCACTAACATGTCTGTAGAACTGTCCACATTTGGTCCTCTGGTCTCAAAAGGGACTTGGGAAGGTAGCAGAGAACATGATTGTGAGGTACCATAGCCAACTTTTGCATCTACTGGGATTGGGAGAACTGCTTCCTCCCTACCCTCTGCCTTCTCTTCTATTTGAAACTGCTCCACAGGGACCTCCAGGGAATCCTCATCCCTCGGGGGGAACTGGAGAGAACTGAGGAGAACACTGAGCCCACCCTGCTGTTCAGAAATACCCTGTGAAAACAGAGGCCGGCTCATGTCCAGATGGCTCCTCAGAGCAGCATCACCCAGTTCTAGGTCTTGGTGAAGTCCAATGGCTGAGGCCTCAGGCGTCTTCCTCCTGCTCTCCTTTTCTAAGAGAGGGTTCTCTTTATCCTCCTGCATCTCAATGCCTGCCCTGTGGGCAGGCTCCTCTACTCCACTCTCCTCTTTGGTGGCCTCCTGCAAGATGTTCTCCATCTGCCCCTCGGCTACTCCAGCTGCAACGGAAAGCTCGGCACCCCCCGGCACTCTGGTGGGCTTCCCTAGGCTGTCGGCAGAAAGGGGATCCTCTCCAGGGCCAGCCAGGCTGCTCAGCTCTAGTGAGCGCCGGTGTTCCTGCCACTTCTCGTTCAGGCTGGGGTCGCTGCAGCGCCGGCTGGCTAGAGGCACTGTGTTGTCACAGGCTGTGCTCAGATTGTCATACGATCTAGTCTTTGGTAGCCTACAGGAAAGAAATTTGGGGGAAATGAAAATCTTGGAAGCTGTCTGGAGGGAAGTAGGAGACAATAGGTTTTAACAAGCAGTTGCTTTATAACTGGGCCCGTTACAGCTACTCATGGAGCTACAGCATCTCTGGAGCGAGGCCCAGACTGCTGGAGCGGCAAAGCTCCGGAACAAGTCCTCCTCCTAGTGTGCAGATTTCCTTTCACCCTCCCCCAACCCCATGCCCCATACATACAAATGAGCTAACAGCAAATGCCTTTTTTTTTTTTTTTTTTTTTGAGACGGACTCTCACTCTGTCACCCAGGCTGGAGTGCAGTGGTGCAATCTCAGCTCACTACAACCTCCTCCTCCCAGGTTCAAGCGATTCTGCCTCAGCCTCCCGAGTAGCTGGGATTATAGGTACCTGCCACCACGGCCAGCTAATTTTTGTTGTATTTTCAGTAGAGATGGGAGTTTCACCATTTTGGCCAGGCTGGTCTTGAACTCCTTATCCCAGGTGATTTGCCCACTTTGGCCTCCCAAAGTACTGGGATTACAGGCGTGAGCCACTGTGCCCAGCCTGCAAATGCTATTTCCAAAACACATTCTTCATGATGCTGCTGTGTTTCTCAGTGGGTGGCAAAGTAGCACTGGTGTTTCTTGATATTACAGTATTTTAAATTAATGCGTTATCTATCAGTCTGTATTTAATAAAGCTAACTCTCAAGTGACAGAGCCAAATTTTTTCTTTTTTTTTTTTCTTTTTCCTGAGACAGGTCTTGCCCTCTCATCCAGGCTGGAGTGCAATGGATCTTGGATCATTGCAACCTCCACCTCCCAGGCTCAAGCGATCCTCCTGCCTCAGCCTCCCAAGTAGCTGGGACTACAGATATGTGCCACCACGCTTGGTTAGTTTTTGCATTTTGGGTAGAAACGGGGTTTCACCATGTTGCCTAGGCTGGTCTGGAACTCCTGGGCTCAAGTGATCCTCCCGCCTTGGCCTCCCAAAGTGCTGGGATTACAGGCATGAGCCACCAAGCCTGGCCCCAAAGCAAAATTTTCTGTCATCTGACAGCATCTGCCTTTTACGCCTCAGAAGACAAATCATGGCAAATAGGCAGGGGCACAGAGCACTGGGGAAAACACAAACCAGGGGGTCACAGAAAACCTGGAGGATTTGCTCTATCACTGAGGAGCTGCTCAGTGCATGCAAAACAACATGAAGCAACAGGGCCCAACTCACTCCCAGAAACAAGGCTCTTACAGCCTTGTAACCCAGAAATCCCTATAACTTCCCTGAAAAAACTGCAGAGATCTAAGAAAGATATTGTGGAGGCAGATAACATTATGATCTCTAACCATCCCTGGACATGTCCCAACACAGGAATACACCACACAGGCTGTCAGGCCCGTGGCATCACCCTGGGCTCACCGGCTCAGGGGTGGATCATCAGGGCTGGTGCCTGGGGCTGGGTATGGTGCACAGCTGTCATCCACAGGGGTGGTTGGGGATGGGCAGGGCAGGTACACTGCACTCCACAGCATCAGGTTACGCACATGGCACACAGGGTACAGCACCTGAGGAGGGGGGAGGACACAGGTTTAAATAGGTCCCAATAAGTCTTCTAGGATGTCTGGAAATGAGGATCAAGAGCAAGCACCCAGCTGGAATACCAAACAGGGCTGACCGGATCTCCACAAAGCAGCAGCACCAATGGATACAGGTCTATCCCAAGAGGACCAATACAGGACTAGACATTTTACATGGCCAATATTTTTCACCTAAGAGCCTCTTGAGAGCATGAAAATCTAAAATATTTTTTTAGATCCCTTTCTCATTATAGCTATTTCTTGGGTCACCTTCAATGTCTGACTTTCATCAGCTTGATTTGTTGCTTTTACTGCCTAAGAAAGTGAGTCATTCTATTAGATGCTGATTGTCCATCCCGCTGGCACAAAAGCTTGGCTTCAAGAAACACTGTCAAACCCATTTTATAGGATCATTTAAATTAATCATGTGAAAAGGAAATTTTTCTGCTGTATTGTTACTTCCTCAGAAGGCACACTGAAGGGGAGAAACAAGCAGTCAGCTTAAATCTTTTCTGTGATTACTTAAATGTAATAAGAACCATATAAATAATCCAGGAGATCAATATAAACTCTGATTAGCCTCCTTTTGACTTCTTTAGGGTTTAAGATACATTCTGACAAAGACAATATTACTATGAAACTGACACATATGTCTATGTGCCTCCTTTTCTCTGCTTAACAGAAGGTATTCATTTCTTCGGGGAACAAAGTCTTAAAGGGCCTGCCAGCTCTTCATGTGAGCAGAGAATCACACAGACACACACACACACCAATGTCAAACACAGTTTACTGTTCTGAGAGAAGCTATGGTGGGTATCATTGTTTATTGACACTGGGAGGGTGCTGGGGGCCTGGTGGCAGCTCCTTCTGAGCTATCAGTGCATCAGGAAGCAACTTAAGTGCCTCTCCCATAAGACAGAACATGCTAGAAATAAGCTCTGGAGGCAGTGCCAAAAAAGATTCATGTCTAGGGTGGCAAAGTAGAGATCTGTGTTAAACCAAACCACCCTCAGCAAGTAGTCATCAGAAACAGGTCAGAGTACCATCAGAAGCAGGACTTCCTCAGGACAGAATCATAGGGGAAAAATGGAATCGGTTCATCCAGAGATAGAGATGCCCTCACAAAAACAGTCACTACTCAAAGAGGCTCTCATATGTAACCAACCCCAAATTCCTTCTGCTGATCACAGTGGAAAGGCTGAAGGATACATACGGCTTCTGACTGAGAGGAATACAGTAGGTTTTTGAAAGCCTTGTTGCCAGCCCGAAGAAGTGACCACACGGAACATGTCCGTTCCTGAGTATGCTTCTCCCCTCTCTCCTTGGCATTGTTGCACAGGAATGTTCCAAAGAGGCAGGAATAGGTATGCTGTACCAGTTTCACCTATGGGATTCCAATAAAGCATAAATTAAGCAATCAGGCATGCATACTCTGAGAAATCAGCTCAGCCGAGCCACCTTATCCTGACATCCCTAAGAACACTTCAATTTACTCTGTTAGGACGGGGAACCCAGTGAGCCATGCAGTAGCCTCCTCCTCCTCACACCACCAATTCCAGGACCCAACCACCTGAGTCAGACAGGTTGTTGGTACCCCCATTCCTCTTAGCTTCCCTGATAAATAGTCTGAGATTCTGAATTAACAGCCACCCTCACAAGCGCCAGAGCATATGAACAGGGTACAGAAGCACGTCCGTGTACAACTCAAGTCTGAGCTGAGAGTATACTTGTAAAACTACTTGTTCATTCGACAAATTATTGAGCATTTCACATGCCCCAAATATGACTAAGGTGCTAGACATGCAGCAATGACCAGCAAATTCTTCTGCCCTGATGGAGCTTGCTCTAGTCATAGGTGAAGAGTGACCAGTGCTATGGAGAACAAGGCAGACTGAGATGGACAGGACATGTATGAGGCGGTACAGGATGGCCTCACTGGCTGGTACCCAATGGACATGAAAGAGCAGGCATGTGGGTATCTGAGGGGAAGCACTCCAGGCAGAGGCAACCACATGTGCAATGGCTTTGAGGTAAGCACATGCTTGCAATTTTTGAGGTACAGCAAGGAGGCCAGTGTGACTAAACGAGATTGCACAAGAGGGAGAATGGTAGGAAATAAACCTAGAGAGGTAGCCACTAGGAAGGCCCTGGAAGGCCACTTTAAGGACTTTGGCTTTTACTTTGTGTAAAATGTAACTAGAGGTTTTTAAGCAAAGGAAAGACACAGCCTGTCTTATGTTTTAGAAGAGACTCTATGCTGGGATGACTCAACTGGGGCAGATGATGGTGGCTTCAACCAGTGTGGTACCAGTAAAGGTGGCAATAAATAATCATGTTTTAGATATATTTTGAAAGCAGAGCTGCAGAATCTGACTAAATGTGAAAGAGGGAGGGAGTGAGGGAGGAAAGGAGGAAGGGAGGGAGGGAGGGAAGGAAAGAGGAAGGGAGGGAAGGAAGGAGGAAGGGAGGGAAGGAGGAAGGGAGGGAAGGAGGAAGGGAAGGGAGGGAAGGAGGAAGGGAGGGAAGGAGGAAGGGAGGGAAGGAGGAAGGGAGGGAAGGAGGAAGGGAGGGAAGGAGGAAGGGAGGGAGGGAGGAAAGGAGGGAAAAAAGGAAGGAGGAAGGGAGGGAAGGAGGGAAGAAAGGGAGGGAAGAAAGGGAGGGAAGAAAGAAGGGAGGCAGGGAGGGAGGCAGGGAGGGAGGAGACTTGACGATGACAAAGAATTTTGCCCCAAACAAAAGGAGGGATGGAAATACCATATGGTGAGAGAGAAGACTTCTGGAAGATCAAGTTTGGAAGATCAAGTTTTATGGTGAGGAAACACAGAAATCAAGAATTAAGTTTTGGACAGGCATGGTGACTCATGCCTGTAATACCAGCATTTTGGGAGGCTGGGGTGGGAGGATATTGTTTGAGCCCAGGTGTTTGAGACCTGCCTGGGCAACAAAGCAAGATCCCATCTCTTAGGAGGAAAAAAAAAAAAAAAAAAATCAGTCAGGCACAGTGGTGCGCACCTGCAGTCCCAACTACTCAGGAAACTAAGGCGAGAAGATCACTTGATCCTGGGAGTTCAAGGCTGCAGTGAGCTGTGTTTGCACCACTATACTCCAGCCTGGGGGACAGAGTGAGATGCTGTCTCCAAAAAGAAGAATCAAGTTTTGAATTTATTAAGTCTGAAATAACATTAAGACAGCCAAGTAGAGATACCTAGTAGTCACAGATAGATATGTGACTCCGAAATGACGAGGTCTAAGCTGAAGGTGTATAAATGTGGGACTCATCAGCACACCATCTGTAGATGGCAATTAAAGCCACGAGAATGGATGAAATACTTAGAAGTGTAGATGGAGAAGCAGCCTGGAGGCTGAGCAATGGGGCATTCCAACATTTAGAACTGGGGAGAGGAGGCTGGGTGTCGAAGCTTACGCCTGTAATTCTTTGGGTAACCAAGGTGGGAGGATCACTTATCAGGAGGTTTGAGACCAGCCTGAGCAACACAGCGAGACTCCATGTCTATTTACAAAAAATTTTTAAAACTAGCCAGGCATGTTGGCATGTGCCTGTGGTCCCAGCTACTGGGGAGGCTGAGGCCCATGGGAGAATCCCTTGATCCCAGGAGTTTGAGGATGCAGTGAGTTATGATCACACTGCTGCACTCCAGTCTGGTTGACACAGTGAGACACTATCTCAAAAAAAAAAAAAAAAAAACTGGAGGGATTAAGAGGAATCAGCAAAGGAGGCAGAAACAACCCAGTAAGGTAAAAGGAGAACTAAGAGCAAGGAAGTACTAGAAGTCAACTGAAGAAAGCATTTCAAGGGAGTGGTTAAACTGTGCCAAATGGTAACGATGTATCGAAGAGATGAAGACTGAGAACTTATCACTGGATTGGTGACATGAAGGTCACTGGTCATTTTAACAAGAGCAGCTTTGGTAAAGCAGTAGGGTGAATGCCTGATTGAAGTGGGTTTAAGAGAATGGAAAGAGGAATTTGAGATAGCAAGGGTAGAAAACTTGAGGAGCTCTGCTATAAAGGGGAATAAGAGCAATGGGATGATAGTTAGAGATAAATGCAGGACCAAGAATGGGTTTTGAAAAATGAGAGACACTACACATTTTAAGCTGAAACCCATTTCTGGTAGAGAGGGAAATGCACTGACGCAGAAGGCAGAGAGGAGAAATGCTGGAGCCAGCCAGTGCAGCAGATGAGAGGAGATGAGAGCTGGTATACAAATGGACAGAGGGGGCTGGAAGAGGGCAGGGACAGTGAACCCTCCAACAAAGGAGAGGGTGGAGAGAGTGTGAGACAGACATAGGGGGTCTGGTAGACAGACTGGAGGGAGCATGGTCCAGACATTCTGATTGCTTCTATTTCTAACTGCTATTTAGGGTTTCTACCATCCCTTTAAAAATAAGTTTAAAAACAACACAAGGACTTCATGCAAACCTGGTATACCTCTTTTTGAAAAATAGCAAAACTATTTAAAAAAAAAAAAGTAACAGGAAAAAAATCATCTCTATTAAATTCTGCAAGAGGCAGCACAGTTTCATGTGAGAACTGGCCCACTAACATTTGTACTGACCCTCCTGCAAATCGAGAACGTCCCCAAAATGAAGAAACTCACAAGGAATGCTTCATTGAACTCAAAAGAGCAAGGAAATTGCCTCTGAAGCTGATGAACACAGTCAAGCCACTGCAGAAACACTGGGCAACGTTCATTCAGATCATCCGAGTTCTCCCCATGACCACACCGGTCAGCAAATTTATGGCCAAAATCCAGCCACTCCATTTCCACGAGGACCTGGAAACCCTGCAGGGAAGCATCCAGGAGAGACCATTTGTGCTAGACTATCCAGACTGTGACAGTCCTAAGCCTGGTGTCACAGAAAGCAATCCCCTCTAACAGCCTCCCAGAAAGCCCACCTGGCCTTGCCCTTTGGTGGAAGGCTCCAACCCTGATGAGGCACACACTTAGGGAAATTTCCCAATTCTCTGAACTCCATTCCATGATCACTGAAATGGTACTGACTGCGTTTAAGCCCTTCTTGAATGTGTATTTTTAGCCTCTTGCGTTCACTATATAAAAGCCACACTTGTCCCCTAAATTTCTCTTTTAACATTTCTGCCTCTAGTGTTACACTTACAAAGTCAAGTTTGTAAGATCCTTCTACACCCCAGGTTTAATAAATATTTGTGTATATTTTAGGGTACTTTATGATTTTTCTTTCATCTTTAACCCAACAGATGGTTATTTCAGGTAGAGCTGCTTCTCCACAGAACACTCTGTGTCAACATCTAGCATGCCAAGATCCTTTTCCAGATGCCTTATTTTCCTGAGGTAGCTAAAAACTTTTACAAGTAGACCGACTGCAAAGGAAAATGTGTCTATATTCTCAATACCTTGTTACCCATCATCTGCCCCATTTTAAGAGGTGCAAGAACTGTGGGAGGAACCACCACAATTTAGCTCATGGTATACAGGACAATGATCAAAACAGAAATTTCACTTTCTTTAACCTAATCACCACTCCCAAAAACTGGTATCACTCCTGAGACGTCTCCCCAGCTCATCCTGAAGTACCAACCCCTCCCATTTGGATGCGCTCACCTCTATGGTTCGGTAATAAGGGTCCAGCAAGAGCTTAGCCAATGCCACAATCTGGGGGGTGCGGTCCCAGCCATCTGAGCAGTGCACTAGCACCGGCCGCTGATCCTGATCCACAGCATGCACTACCAGAAGCGCTGATTTCAGAAGCACAGACAAGTGATGGAGCCATTTTGTGCTTTCAAGAGCTGATAGCCAACTATAAAAACAGGAGAGGATTAGAAAATGCTGATATTTATGATTTACTGCATCATGCTCAATGATTGTCAAATTAAAAAGTAATTCCCAAAGATTTCTCTCTCCAAATATAACACTGCCAAAACAAAAAAAAATCTGGGTGTTCATAAAGCATGTCTCAGGGTGAGGCCCAAGCCCTACTATACAATAGAGAAGAGCCTTAGACATAGGGGCTACAATTAATAGGACCACCTTTTGTTCTAAAATCTGTATGGATGATTTCCCAGACAAAATATTTGACATTTTTCAGTCCATGGTATAAGGAAAGTAGCTCTTTCTGGAATCTTCTCCTGAATAAAATGTAGCCACTGCTGAGATGTAAAACAGAAGATACTTAATCACCAGCAACTATGCCCAACAAGTTCTCAAAAAAAAAAGTTTAAGAAAAACTCATAAATACAAAAATATCTATAAGACATAAGCTGGATGCTGTATACAAGAATGGTATACACAACACTGCCTATGACCCAGACTGTAACACCTACCACTGTTTAATTCTTTAATGTTTACTAAAACCAGACGGGCCAATCTGATAATTTATTCTCATACAAATTAGTACACCAATGGCCACACACTGTTGCTGGGCTTAACACAGACTGGATTCAGCAGGGATCTAGGAGAACTTTTTTTTTGAAAGACCTTTAGGGGCTGGGCGCAGTGGCTCACGCCTGTAATCCCAGCACTTTGGGAGGCTGAGGTGGGCGGATCACTTGAGGTCAGGAGTTCCAGACCAGCCTGGCCAACATGGTGAAACCCCGTCTCTACTAAAAATACAAACATTAGCTGGGCGTAGTGGTGCATGCCTATAATCTCAGCTACTTAGGAGGCTGAGGCAGGTGAAATCGCTTGAACCCGGGAGGCGGAGGTTGCAGTGAGCTGAGACTGGGCCACTGCACTCCAGCCTGGAGGACAGAGCGAGACTCCATCTCATTTTAGGAGTATCAGATAGCAACGGCTGCCCCTTGGGAGTAATCACAAGCTAATCACACTTGCTTTTTAAACCGTGTTGACATTTTGTTTCTTGTGCTTTCCCTCACCCCTCCCAATCCCTAAGAAAGAGTTCTGATTTTTCCCAAATGTCATCAGATTTGTAGTTAAGATCACAAGTCAAGCCTTTCAAACACTGAGTCAGAGGAAGAAACAAACACTTCTGTCAGGGGACTCTGAGAAGGCTATAAAGGCCTACTAAACCCTGTGGAATAAGTATGAATTTTTGGCACAGTCTAAGGAGGTGGGGGTCTTTCCAGGCAGACAACAGAATGCAGTGCATAAGTACTGGTTGTATATGGATTTGTTTGGACTACCAACCAGACTGTGACTCCTCAGATGGCTAACACTATGTCTCAGTCATAACTATACCCAGCACAGTGCCTAGCATACAGCAGGGAGTCCCACCTGTTTAATGAATTGTAAGTCTGTTACTGGTAAAAATCCAATCTTAAGACTTTCTATCTCCTAGTAGGTACCCGAGAAACATTTTTTTCTGAAGGGTCAATTGTTTATTTTCATTCCTCACATATTCTCAAAAGGAACTAAAAGATAAGGCTTGGGAGAAAAAACACTAAATTATCTCCTAGCACCTGAAGAAAGGTAAACAAGAGAACCAGTGTGAGGTTCTTTTGAACCTAACTAAACTATTATTTAATACCAGTTGGTGTTGTCTGTGACTAACGAAGCTGTACTCCAAAATCTGCCAGCCAAGGAGGGGCTGCTGACAGACTCCCCATTCCTTTGTCCTATTCTCAACCTGCACTAGAAGCCTACCATTCCCTCATCCTTCACAGCCCCAAACACAGGCCACGGGCCTAATTACAGCTGCCCATCACTGCTACAGCTGCTTTTTATCCATGAGGGAGACTTCAGTGCAGCATGATTTGCTGCCAAATGCATAAAAGCATTACCTTTAATAAAATCCCCAAGACATTTATGTGGACCAGATGAGGGCTAATTATATCTTTTTGACTCTGATAGTTAAGAATTTTAACATATGGAGGGTATTAGAGATCATGTATTGTTGATTACATCTCTTTCATTTTATAGTCAGGAAAACTGAGATCTACAGTAGTTAACCCCTTGGCCAAGGTTACACAGTTCGTGGCCGATCTCCTGGGTCCTTAGCCAGGCTCCTTCTACATACCACGCTAGGGAAGAAAGTGCTGCTAGCTGGGACCTGGAACTGTGTAGCAAATGCAAATGGTTAATCCCCAAAGGAGGCAGCAAGCTCAATTCTCTGGTCAGGCTTTCCCCAAAGGCACTGCTTCATCCTCTGGGCTGATGACAACTATGGTGAATTTAATCATTTGCTACTGGCAGTCAATATAAGTGGTTTAGGCAGCATCTGATTTAATAAATCAAATAAAGAATGCAGGAAAACTTGATGTGATCATGAGATCTACTGAATAGGACCCAGAGAAACAACTATGGGCTCCAGCACAAATATCAGAAAAAAGAAAATTCTGTTTTCTCTGGCACCTATCTCTGGTTTCCTGAAATAGTAAAAGAGGACTTTTAAATATTTATTTGTCCATGTTTGTTTTATAGAACATTCTTCCTAATTTATCTTGTATTCAATCAGTACCCTTGGAGGGGGTATTATTTCACCTTCCTCACTGCAAATGCCAGCCATTCATATTTAATAAGCAGTAAGAATGACAATGTTCTTAGTAAATGAGAATAGTTTAGAAATTGAAAGCAGATGTAAAAGGAACTGACCTAATGGCAAGTTTTAACCCCTTTAGAACATGACGACTAAATTCTGACTTTTCATGATAAAACATCCCAGTTCATAACAGGTTAAGTATCACTATGGGACATCAGAAACTGAAGAATTAAATTACTTTGGGCTAAAAAATGATGTGGAAGGGAAAGGTCCCAGGACCAACAGTAAGGTAATGCTTCTGTTTTGATGCTGAGATTTCTTCTGTGCTGCAGATTTAAAAACCTTTCAAATGGCTGTATTTTCTCCCAACTCTTCCTCTGTGCTGCCACATTTTGGATGCAGGAAGGAGATACTTGCAGAGACTGGACTGGTAACTGAAGTTTACCAAGAAACAGAAGGAAAGACTGCTACAAATTAATTTTTTTTTCTTTTTTTCCCCCCTTAGTTCGAGGAAAGAAGAAAACTAATTATTTAAGAGCAATGCAAAATGAAAGCCAAGGCCAAGGACTTACTTTCCCGGATCTGGCATCTGAGTGCACAGCAACCGCAGAGACTGAAAACTCCTCCGAATAGAATGAATGTTTGCCATCCCCATAAACACAACTTCACAGTTTGGGTAATACTCTGGAGAGAGTAACAATAAAGAGAACACAAATATATTGAATTTAAAGCCCACAAGGCCAAATCTAAAAGCAAACTGGCTATAAAACAAACCCACTGCAGCTTCTGATTAATGAAACTGAAATGTTTTGAAATGCTTAAGTATTAGCCCAATCCTTTATAATAAGAGGAAAACACTGAATTTTAGCTATCTTTTCAAAAAGGGTGAAAATGGAAGGTTAGATTTGTAAAGAAGATACTGACATAAAATAAAAGCTATTATTTTTTAAAAGGCCTACTTCGATCTCAGTTTGGCTTTACTTCTTGGGCCTTATCTAACTTGTGGCTTTGGAATCTCTTTGAAAGGAACTCAGCAGAACAATGCGTTCTCACATTCAAATTTCACCTTGGTACAGCTGCTTTCAATTTCCAGCTTAGACCACATCTGAACAAAGAGCATGGTGCCTCTGCCTGTGCCAGAGGCACTGAGGGGGGTCCCTCCTTGGGGAAAGCTAGCATTCCAACAGTAATGGTATTACAGCTCAGGACAGAGGTACCTTACTAGGGTTCTATATTTACTGCTTCAGTTTTCACCCCAGGTTTTCTAAGGAAAGGCCCTTGAGGAGTTTGCTACAAGGCCAGTGATGAGCATAGCCTCTGTCAAAGGCAACAAAAAGCTTTAGACGGCTGAGAAATTGAGCCCACTAAAGCAGCAGCTTCCAAACATGAACAGGCCTTACTACGGGGAAGATCTGCTTTCCTTATCACCTAAAAGTTGGCACAAGGAAGGAAGATTATGTGACTTCATTGCACCTCCTCCTCCATTTCTCCTCAGAAAAGAACACACAGTGTTAATCCAGAGAGAAGCTCTGGCACTCTCACGA
This sequence comes from Macaca thibetana thibetana, assembly GCF_024542745.1. Classification (NCBI taxonomy): domain Eukaryota; kingdom Metazoa; phylum Chordata; class Mammalia; order Primates; family Cercopithecidae; genus Macaca; species Macaca thibetana. Next base: position 20,881,558 of record NC_065587.1, read on the forward strand.
CAGGATGGATGAGGAATATGGCTTGCCACTTATTTCAAATTGAGAACTAAGTCTCAGATGGGCAAGGGCTGCAGTCACAAGGAGAAAGGATGGGGAACAAAGCACCATACACCTCACCTGGGCATTCGCAGCCTCCTCCTTTGGCTCGGTTTGCCACAGCAGCTGCATAGGAGCGAGCATCCAAGATCAAAAGCTTCTGCGGTTGGATGGCTAAACTCTCTGCTCCTGAAGCATTTGACAGAGAAGAATCTAGGGACATAGAGGGAGGGGGCATACTAAATGAGCCTGTCTCTCCCAGAACTGTGCAGAATTAGACCCACAAGCACATCTTATGGAAAGGCTCAATAAAATGAAATCCCCTAACCAAAACCCTGATACATAGGACTTTTCTCTTTAGTTTATTTTCTATGTTGCCTTCTTATGAAAGATGAGAAGGATTTATTCTCCAAAACTGACTCCCAAGGTACACATGGAGATCACACAGTCCAATCTCTTATACTTCATTTTTTTTTTTTTTTTTTGAGATGGAGGCTTGCGCTGTCGCCCAGGCAGGAGCTCAGTGGCGCCATCTCAGCTCACTGCAAGCTCCGCCTCCCAGGTTCACGCCATTCTCCTGCCTCAGCCTCCCGAGTAGCTGAGACTACAGGCGCCCGCCACCGTGCCCGGCTAATTTTTTGTATTTTTAGTAGAGACGGGGTTTCACCATGTTAGCCAGGATGGTCTCGATCTTCTGACCTCGTGATCCGCCCGCCTCGGCCTCCCGAAGTGCTGGGATTACAGGCGTGAGCCACCGTGCCCGGCCAACTTCATTTCTGCACCTGTCGTCCTTTCATGAAGCCTGGCATTTCCTGCCATGGTCTGCAGATACTGCAAGTCCCGTATTACATACACACTCCATTTTTGTCACAATGGCAAGAAAGACAACACACACACTAATATCTTGATTGAGGTTTGAAACAAAGGGTCTTCTGATTCTCCACCAAGACCCATGACTCCTCAATCCCATCAAGTGAAGCTCTGCACATTCACTTCTATAAAAGTAAATCTATGTCTTGTAAGGAAAAGGCCATTTCAAGAACAGGTTCTTAGATGCTATAAAAATTATTGCCATGGGTCCAGGGAGCACCTTACCGAACTCCACGTCAGAAAGGTCTCCCCCATTGGGAAAGTCTCGAGAAGTATTTCTAGTTGACAGCTTGCTGCCACTCGATCGGGAGTCAGAGGCACAAGCTTTGGCTACTGACTGTACCAGATGCTCATCATCTGCATTTCGCCAGCCCCACCAGCTAACCTCTGGCTGTCCACAGCGGGCAATGACAGCTCCATTGCTTTGGTGCCTGTGTGAGAAATAAGAGACAACAACTGTACCCATTCAGATGCTCTCTGTACTCACACAAAATAGATTTTAAGTGCCTTAATGAATAGTCTAATTCTAGGTGAGTGTTAGGTCAGCTTCAAGTCTTCTCAGTATTAAAGAGGGTAGAAATCTTACACAACCAACAAGAACAACAAAACCTGTGTGTCTTTCTCAATGATTGTAACATCACAGAGATCCCTGTAAAGTTACCAAAAAATGACTAACGCATCAGGCAGGGAGGCTCACATTGCAATCCCAGCACTCTGACAGGCTGAGGCAGGAGGATTGCTTGAGCCCAGGAGTTTCAAGACCAGCCTGAGCAACAGAGTGAGAACCCATCTTTATAAAAAAGTTTTTACAAATTAGCCGGGCATGGTAGCACATGCCTATAGTCGCAGCTATTCAGGAGGCTGTGTGGAAGGATCCCTTGAACCCAGAAGGCTGAAGCTGCAAAAAGCTATGATTGTGCCACTGCACTCCAGCACTCCAGCTTGGGTGACAGAGCAAGACTCCATTTCCAAAAAACGACAAAAAAAATTAATGCGTACTCTTAGCAAAAATAAACATTCGTAACTTAATCTACAGATACTACACTAATTCTGCTACCCAATAGTGAAATCTGCTACCTTTTTAATACTGAACCAAGAGCCTGCCTCTGGGAATAAAACATTTACCTGGCCCACAGTGAATTGCTTTACAAAAATCCTTTACAAAAAAAAATCCTGAGATTTCATGAGTCACAAACTGCTCTTATAATAGGCAGATAGCTCAATGAGCCAGCTACCCTTCCTAGGGCTCACAGAAAGAGAAGAAGAGCATCAACCTCAGAAAACCATACTCTGACATATCCTTTTCCAATAAGACAGACCAGAAATCACAGTCTACTTTAAGGTGCTATTAAAACCCAGACTTTTCCTAATTAGGCAATTTTAACCAATAAAAAGTTAGAAAACTTCTATTACTCGGCAGTAAAGAGCAATGAAGTTCTGATACAGGCTAGAACACTGATGAACCTCAAATATGTTATGCCAAGTGAAAGTCAGTCAGTCACAAAAGGCAACTTATTGTATGAAAATTTACATGAAATATCCAGAATAGGCAAATCTATAAAGACGAAAGTAGATTTGTGCATGTGGTGACTATTATAAACTCTTAGTTACTTAAGGGAGCTTGCCTAATTCTAAGTTGGGGTTACTTATAACGATTATGTTTCTATATAAAACTGAAGCACTCTATGTTTTAGTAGCAGGGGCTTTATCCATTGGACATCTTAATTATTCAGGGCTAGGGTGATTGGGTGCCCTGTGAATGGGTTTTTTGAGACGATGAAAATGTACTACAATTTGTTTTTAATCCTAAAGCTCACAAATAAATTAAATTTGGCACCAATCAAATTCCACTGAAATCACCAGTTTGCTTGTAGTTTTTAAATCCTCCCTCCCTACGAGACAAGTAGCTATAAGTACTTGTGTATTGCCAACATGCTCAACTGGTTCACGTGTTGAATGGGGCCAAAACAGAAAAAATCTCAAGGATTCTTTATAAAATGACTCCTAGCAAATAACAGGCACTGGGCAACCACTGAGCTGAATGACTCCAAACCATGCACAAGAGGCTGGCTGGGCCTTTTCTGAGCATCCTCTTCTTCAATGCTTCCCAGCGATACCCAAGAGGAGCAGTAGGTGGCACTCTTCAGCCTGGATCTTGGGTTTTAGGGGCCACTGCGCATTACAGGAGCTATTAGATTTCAACTGGGCTATTGCAATAAACAATTATGTTTTCTGCAGTCTAAAATGCTTCAGACTACATGAAAGATAACTCAAACACTACAGTTAAAAAATCACTGAAGGAATGCATTCCTATCACTAACAGAACCAGGCAAAGTATAAAAATTATGATGTCCAACAGATAAAGCCCTCACTACTAAAACCGAGAATGCTTCGATTTTATATAGAAACATAATTGTTTTAAGTAACCCCAACTTAGCTTTAGGCAAGCTCCCTTAAGTAACTAGGAGTTTATAATAATTACCACATGCACAAACGAAAAAGTTGCGAACTGCACTACAGATGGGCACCCTTCACACACCATCTTGCTGTTGTTACAGCAATCTCTGCCTTCAGTAATAAATCCAATTAAGTGCTCTCTCATCACAGTAGGACAAAGCCCTAATCAAGCACTGGTTCAGCATGGTGCTGTCAAGTAACTCCTGCTGGCAATCTCAGGAATCATGACCCAGTCTACAGACAACTAAATACAGGAAATGGATGTCAAGAGTCACAGGCATCCTGCCTCCTAGGCTGGCAAAGCAGAGCATGGTGGAGGGTCCCAAACATTATTCCACACACCCCTTACAAAGCTCCCAAATAATACAGCAACCCTGTTTGGATCTTAGCAATACAAGACACGTGTTCTGAGACAGAGTCCAGTTCCAGGAAACCTGCCTGATTTTGCATGGATTACTACACCAAGAACTTTAACTTCTGATCTTTTGAAAGACTTCTCTGAAAAACTGCAAATAAAAATTTTCATTTATATATCCCCTTGTGTCTCTAGAAAAAGGGGGGAAAACCTAGGGTGCATGCCCTCTAGAATAAATTTTAGAAGGGAAAAAAAGGTTTCCATTTTTATTACATTCTAAGAAGTTTTTCTTCAACCAGCCCTCTTAAGTTTCTCTTCCCAAAGGGAGAATTCACCTAAAGCCTCTTATTCTGCAAATGAGAGTACCTTACCCCTTTTGGTCAAAGTCAGCAAGCCCCGCAAATGCCAGGGCTGCTGACCTAACACAGCTGTTGGCCAGAGCAGCAACTGGCTGCTTTCCCCATTCCAGCTGAGCTGATCATTGATAAGACTCATAAATCCCTTTAGCTTTCACTACTCCCTAGTTCCTGTAGCATGCTTACCACTTGAATGACAGGTAAATTTGGTGACTGACTTTTCTAGGACTGTCTGAAAACAACAGTGATGAGAATTGAGACTGAAAATGTAATGGGTTCCACTGGGCCAAAGCAAATACTTTTCCATCTCTCTCCATTCAGAGTGGGTATCAGAATTTGCCTTTAGTAGACTAAATGAACAAGCTGGTTACCTCTGTAGGAATTCCACAAGGAGACAAATCCCTTCCTACAATCTCAATATTTCAGTGGAATGAAGTTTCTAACTGTAAGCCACTGGATTGGCCCAACTCAGGGAGAGTCCAAAAAGCCGGCAAACTGGGAAAATGAAATGGAGAACGTAAACATTACAAAGAGATGACATCCAAAACATTTCCAGAATAAGAAGGAAGGACTTCTTTAAAACTTAAGAGGATTCTGTGAGAACTGAGATATTCACTGAATTATAAAAGCAGCACTCAAGAGACATAACCTAATCCAAATGTTGGTACAGAAGCTCAGTGTTTATAGGCCCTCATTCAGAACCAGAACAGATCTACAAAACAAGAATTATCATTCCCATTGTATTCATTAGGAACAGACTGAAGTCAGTTAGGGAATTTATTCAAGGTGCCTTAGCAAGGAGTGTAAGAATATACCTGAACTCAGACCTGTGACTCCAAAATCTGTGCTCCATCACCACGCCACCATCCCCATCTAGAACTTGCATCCCTTGGCTCTCATGCCTCTGATCACTGAAATCTTCTATCTAGTCATGCCCCAGTCTTTCTCTAAATGCTTCCTCTTGAAACAGAGTTCTTCCACATGTCAAAGTTTCAACCACAAAGACAATCAGAGCTAACTCAACTCTATATTCCCAATGATCACTTTCAGAGACTCATCTCTCAATCCAAAAGCCCTGCTAACAGCTGAAACTAAATGCTTAGTAAGCACATTAGCTTCACAGAATGTCAGAAGGATGTTGAAATAGCAAGTCCAGCCACTTTACAACTAAAACTTCCTTAGCTGTTTCAAATGAACCACCAGCTAGTGTTCTGAATGCAGTCAGTACTGATGTGTTACTGTAGGAGAAGCTTTAGCAATAAGGAAGTACAGCCTTGCCTAGCAAGTTCTCTGAACCCTCCCCACCCTCCCCACCCTTCCCAGGTTAGCAGCAGCAGCAGCAGAGGCAGCAGACCATATGTAGCAGGCAGCAGCACCAGCCCAAGCTGGGACTGGTTCAGTTTAACTTACCTGTAGACGACGGCAGGGATGCGCTTCCAGGACCTGAAACTTGCTACACTTTCTAGTTCTTTGTCAGTGATCCAGGCAGGCACTATGAGCTCTTGAGGATAGCTACCACATAATCTAAAGAGAAGATGAGAAGTGGGGAGAGTCAAGGGGAGATGAGAGGGAGAGAGAAAAGGGGAGAGAGAGACACTAGGTGAGCCAGCATAAGGATGATGATCTCACTGCCACAGAGCCAGTTAAAGGCAATGAGGTGCTTTATTTGAGTTTTGGTCTCCTCAACAGAATGGATTACCTTGTGTGTTTTGTTTTGTTTTGTTGCCTTAAATGTTTACTTATGTGTATACAACAAGTGATACTATTTTGGATTGTTCCACTTGATGCTACCTTTTGGCTATCAATGAAAATAAAAGGGAGACAAGGGTCAGTCTCTTTATACTTCATTACAATTCTTCTGCTGTAACAAGTACACACGTTATTTCTAAATACATGAGCACCCAGTCCAATTACAGAACTGAGAGCCTGTGTCAGCTCTACTAGACCCTCAAGGAAGGACAAAAGCCCACAATTTCACATTTCCAGAGACTTCACAGGATTAACTCATTCTTTGATTTGAACCACACAGGGTGTGGTCCTTATAGGTAACAGGTGCAGCTATGGGTATGCAAAACCAATACAAGCCAGCCTATTTGCATACACAGCCTCAGTCCCATTGAACCAGGTTAGTAATGTGACTAAGCTATTAATCATAATTTCCATAAAACATACTTCAGAACAAATTACACTCGGGGTTAGGGGGTAAGCTTTCTTTTAATTAGGGAAGATCCTAGCTGCAGTCAAGCTAGTATTCTGGGAAGCAATACTTCCGACACATTTTTACTTATAGGACAATGTCTCTCTCTGGCTAATCCAATCTTCTTTTTTCAATAGTGAAGGCAATAAGGCCTTTAATCCAAATCCTAAAACACACAAACTCCACCAACACCACCAACCCCCTGCCCCAGCCTATCCTATACATAGGGGAAAGCACAGAAAAACACAAAATGGCTTAGGTGTTGGGGGTTTTGATCATTTTGCACTAAATCTCTCCCGTTCTCAACTTCCAGAAGATTAAGTCTCAGGAATTTAAAAGCCACTGAACAGAGAATGGCTATGACTAAGAGTAGCCATACAAATCTATTCACAAACTCCTAAAAATAAGCTGGCACCCAGTAATGACGGTTAATATCTAACCATAAATCTCATTCCCTTCAGTATGTATTAAACTCAAGAGTAAATTTGGCTCTCACTCTTCCCTTGTAGTAGGAAGAACTTTCAACATCCTATTGTTTCCATCCGACCTCCTCGTTTTGTCTTATGGTGGTGATAACATCCTAAAGACTGGTTCTGAGGTGTAACTGGTAAACTCCTTGGGACAGTTTTGCTCTGTTACCTGGGCTAGAGAGCAGTGGAGTGGTCATGGCTCACAGCAGCCTCAACCTCCTGAGCTCAAACAACTCTCCCACTTTAGCCTCCCCAGTAGCTGGGACTACAGGCATGCACCACCATGCCTAGCTGATTTTTTTTTTCTTTTTTTGAGACAGAGTCTCGCTCTGTCGCCCAGGCTGGAGTGCAGTGGCGTAATCTAGGCTCACTACCAGCTCCGCCTCCCAGGTTCACACCATTCTCCTGCCTCAGCCTCCCAAGTAGCTGGGACTACAGGCGTCCACCACCGCACCCGGCTAATTTTTTGTATTTTTAAGTAGAGATGGGGTTTCACCATGTTAGCCAGGATGGTCTCGATCTCCTGACCTCGTGATCTGCCCGCCTCGGCCTCCCAAAGTGCTGGGATTAGAGGCATGAGCCCACCGTGCCCGGCCAAATTTTTAAAAAATTTTCTGTAGAGATGAGGTCTCACTCTGTTGCCCAGCCTAGTCTCAAACTCCTGGACTCAATCAATCCTCCTATCTTGGCCTCCCAAGAAGTTAACTTTTAAAATCCATATTAATTAGGGATTATTTTCCAACAAGTCTGTCTTAATTCACAGTTTTTTAACTTGATCTAATTTTCTAAACATTCTGTTCACTGTCCTATAGGTACTACACTCCCAGTAGTCAGTTCTTCAGTACCTACTTAGTTGTGGATAAACAATTTCCAGTACAGGTTACACTCAGGAAAGCCTAATGCAGCCACAGGCTCTCTGAGGCCGCCCCCTCATCCAGTATTCACCCTCTTTCTTTGCTTTGACTCATCACTGAGAACAGGCAAAAGTACAAAAAGTCTGCAGCGCCCAACTCTTCAAAACACCCTGGGTTCTTAACTCCCTGGAGAAGGTCCACATTAAGAACTGTCTACAGCAATTAGCTATAGCTTTTCCAGTGAAAACTGAAACACTCTGATGGCTAGCCACAAATAGACCAGGAAAATGGCTATCATAATTTGAGACAGCTAAGATGCCACAGAATGATCAGTGATGCAGGAAAAGGTAGGAGAAGGATATATTTAAAGATTTAAGATATTTAACTATCCTGGACAATTTTGTTTTATAGAAATTTGGATTACCAAAATCACAGTAGTTAACTGTCCTCCCCCACCAATGCACTTACACATTTTAAGGAAATGCATAATGGCTAAATGGTTACAGAGTCTCACTCTATTGCCCAGGTTGGAGTACAGTGGTGCAATCTCAGCTCACTACAACCTCCACCTCCCAGGTTCATGTAATTCTCCTGCCTCAGCCTCCCAAGTAGCTGGGACTACAGGCGTGCACCACCACGCCCAGCTAGTTTTTGTATTTTTAGTAGAGACAGGGTTTCGCCATGTTGGCTAGGCTGGTCTCAAACTCCTGACCTCAGCTGATCCGCCTTGGCCTCCCAAAGTGCTGGGATTACAGGTGTGAGCCACCATGCCCAGTCAAATAATGGTTACATTAATATTTAATGGTTAAATGATCATAGCAGTGAAGTTGGTTTTAGAGCAACATATTAAAGGACAGAATAATACAGATTGAGCATCTTTAATCCAAAAATCTGAAATGCTCCAAAATTCGAAACTTTGAGTGCTGACATAATGCCACAAGTGGAAAATTCCACACCTGACCTCATGCGATGGCTTGCAATCAAGTCACAGTCAAAACTTTTTGTACAAAACATCATGTGAAGTTATTTAAAATATTGTATAAAATTACCTTCCAGCTTTGTGTATAATGTGTGTATGAGACAAAGAATTTTGTGTTTAGACTTGGGTCCCAGGCCCAAGATAATCTCATTATGTTCATGCAAATACTCCAAAACCTGAAAAAAATCCAAAATCTGAAATATTTACAGTCCCAAGAATTTCAGATAAGGGATACTCAACCTATACTTATGTCTATTTCACAGCACTTGGAGTAAAATTACAGTCATAAAAACTAGTTCATAAATGTTCTGTCACTGCTTATGAGACCACTGATCCTATCTCTAATGTGATGCCAAGTGGTGATGAGAAAAATGGTAACTGCCTGCCTATAGGCAAACACAGTATTATCTAGACATGCATGTACCAGAAAAAACAGAGGCCTAAAGGGGGTAGAAGGGAAGGTTCTAGGATCCTGTTAAGTAAGGATCACTTTCCACTCCAATGATAGCAATGGGAACAGAAGGTTCAATAAATACTCTGAAGATCATATGCCTTTAGATTTAATAAATAAAACCATTTCAAAGAAAAACTCTAAGTTCAAATGTTCTGCCACATGAGAATTGTGGTTTCTGCAAAGGCACTGGCTGTGAAACATAGTCCACAGGGACCCATATAACTCACTTGTACTTCTCATTGATGTTGGAAATCCTCCAGGCGTTGTTCATATCAAAACCCATCCTCTCCACCTCGTTTTTAAACCTTGAAGTTACATGCTCCCCTAGAGGCCAAGGATAAACAGCAGAAAGGAAGAAATGAACACCATTTTGCAAAACGGGTGGAATAAAAACAAAGAAATTTATATTATCTATTTTACATATATGGAAATATATATTTTTCACATATATGGAAATATAAATATATTCTGAGACAGGGTTCCACTCTGTCACCCAGGCTGGAGTGCAGTGGTGTGATCTCGGCTCACTGAAACTTCCGCCTCCCGGATTCAAGCGATTCTTGTGCCTCAGCCACCCAAATAGCTGGTATTACAGGTGCATGCCACCATGACTGGCTAATTTTTGCACCTTCAGTAGAGATGGGATTTCACCACATTGGCCAGGCTGGTCTCGAACTCCTGGCCTCATGTGATCTGCCCGCCTCGGTCTCCGAAAGTGCTGGGATTGCAGGCGTGAGCCACTGCGCCCAGCCTGTGTATTTTTAAACGTAGGCATTGTATAAATAATAAGAGTAACATATTATATAGTTTTAGTTTAGAAAGATCCCTGTCAGGTGAAGATTATAAAAAGGAAAGAAATTAATTCTGATCAAGAGTTATGTTATCTCATCTAATCCTTACTATCAACTCTGAGAACAGGAGCACTAAGCTCATTTTACAAAGGACAAAATTAAAACAGAGAAGTTACTATGGCAGGCCTGTCTGGCCCCAAAACCCATGCTCTTGTCCTACAACACTGGCTACTTGCCTACTTCCACACTCAGACTGACAGTACACTTAATAAGAAATAAAATCAATAACAAGATCACCACGAGTAGCAATACAGATCTATAATTCCTCATCCAAAACCCTTTGGTTCAAATTTTAGAATTTGAGAGTTTTCCAAACTTTCAAAAGGTAATAAAACAGTGCATATATTATAATATTAGGCTCACATGCTTAACAAGATCTCCTTAAACAAGTATTTATATTTCTTTCCTGAAAGATATGTATCATTCACACGAGGTGGGATAAATAAAGCAACAAAATAGCCTCATGTCAGCTCAGATCTGGTCCAGCCAAGACACCAAATAGTGAATGAAAAACATTCTGGTTTCCAGAGCCTTTTAGATGATGGAATTGCAGGTTAACAGGTCATGGAATCATAACTGCCAGTGAGGAATCTCAGGAAACACCATACTACTAAGTGCTGATTATTTGCAAGAACAGCCACCCAAGCTGGTATAATCTGGCTATATTTGCCCTAATGAATCTGGCTTTCTCTTCCTTAAGAAAGCAAAACAAAGGTAGAAATGAAGCTAACATAAATTCAGTAAATCTGAAATAGCTTTCTTCCTTGAAAACATACACAGCCTGAGGTCAGTATGTTATTTTAAAAAATATTAAGCAGTACCTCTAATATACAATGGTACAGCTTGTAAAATAAGTGCTAGCAGTGCTGGAAGAAACCACAACAACAAAAGCACAAAACAGACTTCACTTTGGTGATGAAGGTATAAAGCTTTGTTCTCCCTGGGAGAGGAGCTACAGAATAGGAAACAGCAATTACTTGAATGAAAGACAATTCTGTTAAACTACTTTCCCATTTAAACTGCTTTTCTTGAGCTCAAGGTAGGTATTATACGTTTCCTGAAGGAGAGTTATAAAAAGATGAGGTTGAGAGGTACAAGAAGAAATAATAGCTAAATCCATCCCATTCTGGAAAACTTTTAGAAGCAATGTAGCAGGCTTCCAAACAGGAAAAAACTATTTGAATTGGGGTGCCATCTGTATACAAATTGCAAGGAATATTGACCATCAAGAATACTAGGCCAGACACAGTGCCTCACGCCTGTGATCCCAGCACTTTGGGAGGCTGAGGCAGGCAGATTGCTTGAGCCCAGGAGTTCAAGACCAGCCTGGGCAACATGGTGAAACCCCGTCTCTACAAAAATGGAAAAATTAGGTAGTGGTGGTACATGCCTGTAGTCCCAGCTACTTGAGAGGCTGAAGTGGGAGGATCACCTGAACCTAGGGAAGTTGAGGCTGCAGTGAGCCGTCATCACACCATTGCACTCCAGCCTGGGCAACAGAGTGATACCCTGTCTCAGAAAAAGAAAAAAAAAAAAAAGACAAGGAGTCTTTAATTCATAATCCCAATTTAAAAGCTGCAAGACTGTGGCAAATTCCCAGTTCATTAAGAGATTTGTTTCCCCCTACTCCGGGATATAGCTCCAAGTCTTTGCAAGAGGTGAAAGTATTTCATTAATGATTTTTTTTTAATTTTTTCTGTGCTTTTCCTGAACTGTACATTAATGGTCTTTAACATTAATACCTCTATCTTAGGGTAAAACACATAGATACCCTAAAAGGATCTTGTGATTTAAAAATAACCACCGGCAAAATAATAACAGTAACAATCACTATCACTAGCAATTTACTTCACAGAATCACTTCCCAAAGAAGGACTTAGAACCACCATCCAGAGCACAACATTCTGAGCTATACACAGAAATATATACTGACTAGGAAGTATAGAAAATCTGTTATTTTGAGTTCTTTGAGAATGGGAATGAGTTTTAATTATTTTTATATCCTCTAACGCAGTGACTTCATAAACTGTGAAACTGATCATCACAACCCACAATAAGCATTATGTTTTATATCACAATACAACAAACATGTTTTAATTTTTTCATTTTTTGAGAGACCGGGTCTCCCTCTGTTGCCTAAGCTGGATTTGAACTCCTAAACTCAAGCAATCTTCCCACCTCAGCCTCTTGAATAGCTGGGACTATAGGTAGACGCTGTGCCCAGCTAATACAACATACATTATTTTTTTGAAAGCATTTCACAAAACAATATCCACTCTTACTGTGTGACACAATTTGATATTTTCTATTCCATTTCTTTAAAATTAGATTTCATGACCCACTACTGGATTTGAAAAACACATCATTCATCATTACATACATCAGGAATTTAACCAGCTTTTGCGAACTGTGTGAGATGTTCACTCATGTTTACTTAGCAAGAAAAATAAGCACAAACACATCTATTGCTGGATTGCCCTTAAAAATTTCCATCTCAGAATTCTCAGGTCTCAATCAATTCAACATTAAATACATTGTGATAATATCCCAACTTACTTTAAATACTGGGGCTTATAAGGTTTTTGTTTGGCTTTATATTTCCATTTCAACCCTTCCTATCTGCCTTTGTCCCTTTTCAGCATTTAGTATTTCTTAAACTAAAAATAATACAGTCCAGCAATTTTCATTTTAGTGGAAATGAAAACTTTCTTTTTAAAAGCAATGAAGTTCCCTAACTCTCTTTATCAGAAGCACAGTGTCAATCAGTGATCTAAAAAGTTTTCCCTAAAAAGTCTAGCTCCCTGGCTGATCCTGAGTATTCAAGCCCACAATTATATACAGCCTAAAAGGCCTAGGACAGCAGAAGGGACCGGCCTTTACCTGGCAGGCGAGGAAGCAGATGAATACGAGTAAGAGAAGGTAAGAAACTATTTCTCACCAGATTTTCAAATATGGAGAAAGGAATTATGCTTTTCTACGTACAAAGGTCCCAGTAAATCCTCTAGATGTAACTTCCTGGACTGCATTCAAACCCGGAGGACAGATAAATAGGCAGCTTCACAACAGTGTTAAGACCCAGAGTCATATGCTATTTGTGGATAAACAAGACGGGCTTAATGGACATTTCACATGAGAGAGGTTAGAGAGGTAGGCCTGACGCTACTAAACTGGCAGCTAAACTGCCCCGTCATCTGTCAGGCCTCCAGAATAACACTAGTATAGACCACCACCACCAAGTCAGTTGCAATGAGGAGCAGGAAGTTAAGGACATGGGAGAGAAGCTTTCAGCTTTAAGCCCACTTCTTTTTTAGTGTTTAAGGGGCTAAAAGAAGGGTCAAGAATTTGACAAAGGCTTCTGCAGGTTTCACAGGTAAACTCCAACAGCAATGCTGAAACTTCTTCCAAAGCTGATTAAGCCTTAGAGCTGTGACCACAGTATGGCTGGCTTAACTATGACCGGTTCAACAGCCAGAAACTAAGATTTATATGAATACTAAGACAATTATGTAATTTTCTCATTTCCCTCCTCTCTGATACATTCTACTTCTAGCAAGCTAGGTAGAGAAGACTCCATAAAAGACTTTATTAACTGCTATGAGATTAAATTAACTTCCACCTCTCAGAGTCTACACTTGTGATATCATGTACTGGGGCAGATTATAAAAAGGCATGACTTTGAAATATCTCAAGTGTTGTCTCATCCTAAAGATGACTTGTAAGTATGTGGTTGTCTGGTATGCTAATATTTGATGAGTAATGCTATAGACACCACCACCACTCCACAATATTAGGTAACGACAAAAGAACCAGGTTGACTAGATGTCCTCGAGGTGGTTTTTTTTTTTTTTTTTTTTAATTAAAACCAAGTTTTTCCTTTGTACTCCACAGTGAATATATATAAAAGGCAAAAGCCATACACACACATACATTCAACCAAGTCACTGAAATAAAAGATTCCATGCTGAGTGGTGGCAGGTTAACATAAGTGTGGACTGTGTATATACTGGGAAGAAACAAAATGCAACCCTTACTCATAATCTCTCGCCAAACAGTTATGATTGCATTACCTTGTAGTTGCATAATTTCCAAAGTGTTTTCATAAGCATGGCACATAGGGGGCACTTAAACATTTACTGAATTGAACTCTGCAGCATTAACAGATTTGATCTTCAGGATACCTGGATCAGCCTGGGCAGGAAGAGCATGAATGTCCCAGTTTAAAGCACAAAGGAAACTAAAGCATAGAGAGCATAAATTCTTGCCCAGTGTTCTTTTTTTCAACTAAATTGTAGAGTACACATTTGAATTCAGGTTTCCTAATTCCTAAGTCAGTACTTTACCCCTCATGTGCCCTTGCATCACAAACCTACAGAAAGACAGACAACACCGTAGATATCTTTATGTCTTGATGGCCAAAGAATATCAGATATCATCAGGAAGGGGAAGGGTCTGGGGACAAAAGTCATCCCACCTCAGGACAAAGCCACCCATAATTAAAAGACTAGACAGAGGTACCTCTCAGGAATATCCTAAGAGTTTGCTCAAATCCAAAAGAAACTAAAATTATCAAGGGACTAAAAAAGCTCTCCTAAAAAGATAAGGACTTTTCCATCTGTGGTTGTGAGAGAACAGGAGAGGAGAAAGCAAATCTTGCTGAGTAAATGCTGGCAACCCAAAATTAGGGAGTACCTCTTGGAGTCAGGGGTCTTAAACAAATTAAAGTTCTTATATAACATAATGCAGTACAATCCACTCATTAAGTTCGTTATCCTAGGAGATGGTAGAAACTAAAAATAAAGAAGATACAATGGTTAAAAACTCAGAAAATGTACATGTAAAAGTTGTACACATCACTGTCTGTAAACTTTCTCTTTAAGAAAAACCCCCAAATTTGAAAAGAGCTATAAAAAAATTAAAAAATGTATTTAAAATGTGATGGCATCTCAATAAAGACAAAAAATAGATGCAACAATTGGAGTGAAGTGAGAGACAGTTTAAGCACATTCTCATAAACGTCAAGGTTGGTGTGGTCTGTCGTAGGTGACAGGATTCTGCTAGCCTGGACACGCTTGTGAGAAGCTGGGATTCCGAGGCTTTCCCTGAGGCTCCATGAGGGCAGGTGCTTTTGTTTTTCAAACTCTGTATCCACAGCACCCCCCACGGTCAGGTCTGAATAACTGAGAACTGGTTTTAAGTTTTAAGTTCTGTGGTCAGTGATGAGCACTGGGACTTGACAACAGGCTTTTTACCTCTGAGCCTCCATTTCTTTGGCTCCCAAAACAGACACCAACCTATCTTGCCTGTTTGACAAGATTATGAGGATCAAACAAAAGTATTTATCAAAGCATCATTAAACATAAGATAATGCTAATGTTATAAGCATTTTAATACAACAGAACAAGAATGTGAACCAAAAGCTTCAATTAGTGATGGGGCCAGAGAACAAAGTAACAAAAGCAAGATTAGCCTCAAATGTTTAAAATGACCCCAGGCAGACTTATAAGATTGAAGATTCAGGATTAAAATTTCAGGTTTCTAGAAAAAAGTCCCAAGGGTAAACTTTATTTGAAGGAGGCTCACAACTTTTCACTGCATAGAAATTTAAGACTTCACTTCAAAACCTGACACACTAAAAGTCAGTGTTAGACCAGCAAAGTTCTATCTATGACCACATAAAGTTTACAGGAAACTACACGCAGAAAAATAACATGAACTTGGTCAAAGCCATTTCTGACGGAGAATGACAGTGAAGGGAACAAAGACCATAGAGGAATCAGGAAGCCTGGGTTCCAGAACAGGCTCAGCATCTCTTTTTTTTTTTTTTTGGGGGGGGGGGTCACATGTTAAAACCCACAATCTAGGCCAGATGCGATGGCTCATGCCTATAATCCCAGCACTATGGGCAGCCGAGGCAGGCATATTACCTGACGTCGGGAGCTCAAGACCAGCCTTACCAACATGGAGAAATCCCATCTCTACTAAAAATAAAAAATTATCTGGGCATAGTGGCGCTTGGCGCATGCCTGTAATCCCAGCTGCTACACGGGAGGCTGAGGCAGGGGAATTGCTTGAACCCAGGAGGTGCAGGTTGCAGTGAGCTGAGATCACACCATTGCTCTCCAGCCTGGGCAACAAGAGCGAAACTCCGTCTCAAAAAAAGAAAAACAAAACAAAAAAAACCCCACAAAATCTATTTGTTCTTGATAGGCACCTGGCCTCTCACCAATGAACTCCTATTCAACTTTCAAAGCTGATTCAAAAGCCAGTTTAAATGTGAAGCCTTCCCACACATGTATACAAAACTCATGGCTCCCTTCTATTAGGCTTCCATAATATTCATAAAACCTTATTATAGTTGAGCTGTTTTTAGGCCCAATAGATTGTGATGCCTTCTAGTGTTCTTCCCTTCCCCTGGAAGGCAGAAAAGATGTTCTATTAAGCTTAGAAGAATGCTGCGCACATGCTAGGTGCTCCCTAAAATATACACTGATTGAATATATCAATGCTTAGGTGTCCCATTTCATGTTAAAAGTACCTCCATCAGTAGCTTGATAAAGCCCCTGGCCATTTGCACATTTCTGAAAGGCGTACCTGGTCTGCACAGGTCTCCATGTTGCTCCTTTTCACTGGCATAGACCTCCATGCACCAAGCATGGTATGCAAATGAGAAGAGATCTTCTATTTTAGCAGGTGGTCGGATTGCATTGTTCAGTCTCTTCAGCCACTCTTGACACTGCTCAAAAGTTGAAAACTGACACCTTTTGTAAAGCCAAACAAGTATGGATGTAATCAGACAGTTGAAGTGAAATGTAAGAAAAGCCATTATTTCAAGAATGCCCACTCGAACTGGGAACCACAGTCAAGAAAGCATCTGAGGCAGGCAGTCATTCGCATGCTCATTATCACTTATAAGAAAAACAAATGTTAGCCAATGGACCAAAATGTCCAAAGAAGGAAGCTGACCATGTGGAAAACCTATTTTTTTAGACTAATGAAATCTAAGATTTATTAATGACAATTATTACAGAAAAATGGCAGCTATTCTCTTTCAAGTGGAGCTTCATTCTACTTCTTCCATGAAAGTTTTATGGTTGTCCCTCATAAAAAAATGTGTTTAGAAAAATCCTTTTTGTTTTGTAGTAACATATTAGCACAAGTTTAAAACAAACAAACAAAAAACCACAGCATTATTTTTAGCCAGTTAGGGAGTAATTTCAATATTTAGCTATTAGGCCAAATCAGATCCAAAAGACAGACTGCACTGAAACTTTCAACTATGACCATGTAGAGAACAAAACAATTCTACTGTCAACTGCAATTTTCAGTATATACAACTAAGGAGTTAAAATAATTACTGAAAACTAATTTATTAAAGATGAGTTTAGGCTGAGTTCAGTGGCTCATGCCTGTAATCCCAGCACTTTGGGAGGCCAAAACGGGCAGATCACTTGAGGTCAGGAGTTCGAGACCAGCCTGGCTAAAATGGCAAAACTCCCGTCTCTAATAAAAATACAAAAATATTAGCCAGCTGTGGTGGCATGCACCTGTAATCCCAGCTACTCAGAAGGCTGAGGCACAAGAATCGCTTGAACCAGGGAGGTAGAGTTTGCAGTGAGCCAAGATCACACCACTGCACTCCAGCTTGGGCAACAGAGTGAGGCCTTGTCTCAAGAAAATAAATAAAAATAAAGATTTGTTTAAATATTTGGCCTTTTTGAATGCAATGTTAAAAATTAATTAATAAGCAACTACCTTCTTAAACTGAGTGGTGTAGCCAGTATCTATAAAAAATAAGCAAAATCTCACTGACTAAAAAGCAATTTAAATATCTGTCTTAAAACCAAGGGGTCACTTAAACCTCTCCCTCGTCCCAATCACGGTGGCTTATCAATATACCCACACATAATGTTTACTGACACCCCAGAAAAGGTCAGAGGAATGCAGTAAAAACTTGTGGAATTTAAGACCTCTAGGGCTATTAAATTTAAAAATGCATTTCAGGCATCGTTGTTGGTTTTTGGTTTTTTGTTTTTCAGACGGAGTCTTGTTCTGTCACCCAGGCTGGAGTACAGTGGCTTGATCTCAGCTCACTGCAACCTCTGCCTCCCAGGTTCAAGCAATTCTTCTGCCTCAGACTCCCGAATAGCTGGGACTACAGGCATGCACCACCACACCCAGCTAATTTTTGTATTTTTAGTAGAGACGGGGCTTTGCCATGTTGGTCAGGCTGGTCTCGAACTCCTGACCTCAAGTGATCCACCCACCTAGGCCTCCCAAAGTGCTAGGATTACAGGCGTGAGCCACTGCACCCAGCCTGCAACCATTATAGTTAAGAGCAGATAAAAATCATCAAAGAATGCTAAACTTATGGAGAAATTTTTATGAGAAGCAGGGACATTCGTATTGTTTCAAAGTGCGCCCCCAGACTGTTTTTAGTTGCCAGAGAGAAAATGCAGCAATTATAGAGAAACCAGGTGACATCTCGACTGGAATAATCAAAATTAACATCACCAGTGAAGGTTATGTGGACACGGTACTTCCAGATGTAATACAATACCCTGAAAAGCACGTGACATCATACATACAGTATTCCAGTTGAGAAAACATAACCTCAATTTAATTGAGGGAACACTGGACAAACACCAAATGAGAAGTATTCCATTAAAACAAAAGACTGTATTCTGCAAAATGTGAACGTCATAAAAGAAAGTAAGGCTGTAGAAAATGTTCCAGTTTGGGCGGGTATGGTGGCTCATGCCTGTAATCCCAGCACTTTGGGAAGCCAAAACGGGCAGATCATGAGGTCAGAGTTCAAGACCAGCCTGGCCAACATGGTGAAACTCCGTCTCTACTAAAAATACAAAAAATTAGCCAGGTGTGGTGGCACACGCCTATAATCCCAGCTACTCAGGAGGCTGAGGCAGGAGAATCGCTTGAACCCAGGAGGCGGAGGTTGCAGTGAGCTGAGATCGTGCCACTGCACTCCAGCCTGAGCGACAGAGCAAGACTCTGTCTCAAAAACAAACAAAAACAAAAACAAAATGTTCCAGATTAAAGAAGGCTACAGAGTCATGGCAGCTAAATGCAATATATGACCTAGACTGGATCCTGTACTGAATGAGGTGAGGGAGAACGCTATAAAAAAATATCAGTAGGTCATTAGGTGAACTGACAAAACTGGAACATGTATAGTAGACTGGATATATGTATTATCAATGTAAAATTGAAAATTGATGATGCTATGGTTATGTAAGAAAATATCCCTATTCTTAGGAAAGCACACTGAAGTATTTTGGGATTAAGAGCCATGATTATGTAACTTACTCTCAATCTGTTCAGAAAAAGAAAACACACACACACACACACACACATACACACCCCAAGCCTCTGCAAATAATAAAGCAAATAATAAAATGTTAACAAGTGAATCTGGGTAAATGGTGTACTGATATTCTTTTTAGTATTTTTACTTTTGTAAATATAAAATTATTTCCAATTTTTTTTTTAAAAAAAACATCTTTCAACATAGCAAAGTACACATCCTACAGATAAAATATTTCAGGCAAAAACTACTCAGAAAATATTCCTAATGATGTTAATCATCAAAAGGTATTTTACTAAGTTACCAAATAATGGACCCATTCTTTAAAAAATATTTTCCACACTAAACAGCAACACAAACATACCACATACCTGATAACTTTGCAGTCTTTGCAAGTCAAATGAAGCTGAAATATATCTCGGCATTCAACACTTTCTATAAGCTGTAATGGAACCTGCAATTAAAAAAAAAATGAAGTCCTCTTAGTCAAAAAGGCTTTGACCCTGGAGTTCTTCAATGTGTCCAACAAGACTAATTAAAAAGATCTATAAGGGAAAGCAACAAAAATAGAGCTTCAAACTTATCTGCATCAACAGTACTCAAGTTATTTACTACAAAGTGAATTAGGACTTCCCTTTATCTCTAAATCAGTGGTCTCAAGTCATGTCATAGCATGAAGGCAACAAAGAGGTGGCACCACCTTTGGAAGAAGGGGAGAATATATCTCTCAGGCACTGAATTCACAAGATCAGAGTACTACTTTTAGATGCTATAACTGACTATGATTTGCAATGATGCAATGACACAGAAGCTGAAGGGAGCCAGAACAGTAATCTTTTCTTGCTTATAGAAAAGAACTACAGATCAGAACACCAGTGGGAAACTACTGTTTGCCCCAAATGACAGAGTGGGCTTTAGTGTCAGCCAATGAGGCTCCTGAAAAAGACTAGAGTTCTAAGCTGACTGTGGATTGCACAGCGAAGATAATGGGGTAATAGCTTCTGGCCAGGCTCTCTACTAAGTAGAACAGATCCAAAAGGTATCAAAAAGGAGGGAGAAGGCCATACAGTGATCAAAGACACTAAAACTTTAACTATGTCAGATTTGCTTCAAAAGATCAGTTAGGAGCCCTGTTTGCAAAATGGGGCTTGAGGTTTGAACAAGCTGGAATGGTTCCTCCTTGCCAATCTGGTCTGCAAACTCTACTGGACACAGGATTATGTATAACAGCAGACAGAAGGGAGACAGATAGAAGCAAAAGCATCTAGACAGGGTGCCAAATCTTCAGGACAATATGAGGATCCTCCTCCTATCCCTCAAATCATCCTAATTCAACCCTTGGCTTCAAAAAGCAATTTCTAGGCTTTCAAGGCAAACCTGGTAAAATAATAGTGAATACTTTTACTCCTTGAAAAAGGAGTGGGCCATTTGCCTCTTACAGTGTATCAAGCCTAGCCAAAATGTGGCTCTGGGAGTTGCAAATAGCATTCCAACAACTTGTGTTTAGTATGCAAAGAGGAGGGCAGTCTCCTCCAATGCAGACAGGAACAAGAGTGCTGTCTGCACAGGCTGGCCCTCGTGTTAGTTGAGCCAGTTTCAGGAACAAGCTTCCTGCAAACTCTGCCCCACCACGGAGCTGCCAGTCAGCAGAAAACTCTCAGAATGAGGATGCAGGGATCAAAAAGAAGCCCAGGGATGGACAAAGAAACAAACTGGGGCAGGGGTTAAAGAAGAGAAGAAAGCAAAATAATTATTACTCACATAAATGACTGGGAGTTTCTACCTTAGGACTAGTCTTCTTGCTTTTAAGTCTACAGTCTACAAAAATTCCCTTACAAATGTAATAGGACTGGGGTCAGAGAAAGACTAAGAAATCTTGGCTGGACGTGGTGGCTCACGCCTGTAATGCCAACACTTTGGGAGGCTGAGGTGGGCAGATCACCTGAGGTCGGGAGTTTGAGACCAGCCTGATCAACATGGAGAAACCCCATCTCTACTAAAAATACAAACTTATCCGGGTGTGGTGGCACATGCCTGTAATCCCAGCTACTCCAGAGGCTGAGGCAGGAGAATCACTTGAATCCCAGAGGCGGAGACTGCGGTAAGCTGAGATCACGCCATTGCACGCCAGCCTGGGCAACAAGAGCGAAACTCCATCTCAAAAAAAAAAAAATCTTGCCTGTGTTCTGAGAACAAAAGGAGCTTTTGGCCCTCTGTTTTTGTTTACGTCCTTAAACCCAAGGTGCTGTGAGAAACTGCAACTGATGCAACTAAGACTTCTTCCGAGACCTGTGCATCTAAGAAGGGAAAAAAAAAACTACAATTTATCAGAGATACACTATAAAGAAGAAATATTGAGATTAAGAAGATAGAGATTAGAAGACAATATTGCTTTGTTCTGAGGCCAGTCCTCTGGGTAGCCTGTAACAGACACTTACTGCATTTTGTATATACTCCTGCTAACTACCCTACTCCCTATATATCCCCCCAAAATGTGGCTGCACACCGGCAATTAAAAGGCGTGAGTTCTAATCTCAATTTTCTAAAATGTTACCAATTAAAATTTTGCCGGCTTCATTGGGCAAGCCTCCAGCCTTCCCATGTGCCATCAGCCTCTGCTTTCTGAACCTCAGTCACAACTAAGGAAATCTCAGGCATGGGGCCTAGGAAGAGTCTGGGATAGGATTAGAGTGAGCTTTACAAATCCACATGAAGAGGCTGCTCCTGCAGCAGTCACCTGCATCCCAAGTCCCCTGCAAATGACTGACTTTATGGACAGAAGACATGAAAACCAGCTAATGCCCTTAGCAGCTGCTGGGGGAAATGGATTAGCCTTTGCTACGTTGCTACAAAGAACAAGTAAGTTTTACATCCTTATTACTAAATCAGAGCCCAATGGCCTGTGCCCAAACTTAATAGAGTAAAGTATCTCAGAGCATGCAAAACATTGGCTACCTAAAATTGAGGCAATATATACACATATATTTTTTCTGTATTTTAACATCGTAAATTTAAGAAAGAAGAATTAAAATGTTGGTTCTATGGGTTGAAATCAGATTGCAGACACTAGCAAGTCACCAAAATCAACCATGTGTATAGAAGTCACAGATATGGAGAACAGATTTTAACATTCATGCAGATTGTCACAAGCAGGAAAGTTTAATATGCAGCAAGAATAGGGACCTATAAAAGAGAAACATGATTTTTATAACAAATGTCTCCCTTTTCTTCTCCTTTCTACTCCATTGTTTCCCTTCAGTGCTCCGTCCACAGATTGCCTTTTTTCTTCTTTTTTTTTTTTTTTTGAGACAGTCTTGTTACTATTGCCCAGGCTGGAGCGCAACGGTGCAATCTCAGTCCACCGCAACCTCCACCTCCCAGGTTCAAGCTATTCTCCCTGCCTCAGCCTCCTGAGTAGCTGAGATCACAGGCACCTGCTACCACACCCAGCTAATTTTTTGTATTTTTAGTAGAGATGAGGTTTCGCCATTTGGCCAGGCTGGTCTCGAACCCCTGACCTCAGGTGATCCACCTGCCTCGGCCTCCCAAAGTTCTGGGATTACAGGTGTGAGCCACTGCGCCCAGTCCATCATGCCTTTTCTAAAAGGCAGAATTGGCCTTCTCCTGTTCATACCTCCATCCAAAACACACTGTTTCCCTACTTTCTTAAGGCCCACTCCATTGCTTTAGGTTCAAATTTCCTCATGTAAGAAAATGATCTCTTACCATTTCTATAACTAGAGATACCCTACATTCAAACTCAAAAGCAAATTACAGATTCAAGAGCCAGTCCACTTTACAGCCCAGGAAGGTTAAACTACTACACTATAAGCTAGTATAGTAAAGTCAGGACCAGAATCCGTGTCTGTCCTCCAGCCTGGGCTCCTTCCACCACACATGGTGTGCCTTTCTTTCTTCCCCTACACTTGGACTTCTCTTCCATATGAGCTGTACTTTAGTTCTTCTTGCACAAATAAGTAGCTTCTCCACCAGGGATCTTCAAGAGAAAAATAGAGTTTAAATCAAAACTCCTCAGATGCAATTCTTTTTGTAACACAGTAGCAAGATAAACTCACTTTCAAATCCCTTAAACCTACTGATTCAATGTCTTGTAACAACTCATTTTCTTTTTGCTCCTCTCTCCTCTATCTCCACCTGCCAGGTAACACAATCTCACTTTACAATGCTTTTCCTAATATAAATTTCACCAAACTCAGGCTCAAACAATGCATCAAACACATTCAGTGCTACAACCAATTCCTCAAAAAGCCAAAAGTTACATCACAGACACTAACACCCTTAAGAGCATCAATCCAAAAAAAAAAAAAAAACAAAAAAAACAAAAGCAGAAGAGCGGCAGTTTAAAAACTTAACAGACATGCACAGGTTATGTCCAAAGTACTGTCACATTTCAGAGGGATCTGATGCCATCATACCCTACTATATTTACCTCCTCAACTCATTCTGGGTGTGTGTGCATACATGTGCATTATTTTTAAACACCAGAATTTAGAGTGGGATAATTTCTACCTTTTTAAAAACAAACACCCTTTTTATAGCCTGAATGGGAAGTACTAATCTTGTACTTGTACACCTGAAGTTAAAATGCCAGTAACAGAGTAAAAATGGATCTAAATCTAAAATCAGTAATAAAGTGGAATATCTGGGCACAAAATCTTTTCATTTAAAAACTAATCAGGGCCAGGCACAACGGCTTACACCTATAATCCCAGCACTTTGGTAGGCTGAGGCAGGAGGATCACTTGAGCCCAGGAGTTCAAGACCAGCCTGGGCAACATGGTGAAACCCTGTCACTACAATAATATAACATAACATAAAAAAAAAAAAAGAAAAAAATAAAATAAAATAATAAAATAAAACAAAAAATTGGGTGCAGCGGCTCACATCTGTAATCCCAGCACTTTGGGAGGCCAAGGTGGGTGGACTGCTTGAGCCCAGGAGTTTGAGACCAGCCTGGGCAACATAGACATCTCTACAAAAAATAAAATTAAATTAACTGAACATGGTGGCAAGTGTCTGTAGACCCAGCTACTCAGAAGGTTGAGGTGGGAGGATCACCTAAGCACAGGAAGTTGAGGCTGCAGTGGGCCATGATGGCGCCACTGCACTCCAGCCTGGGCGACAGAGCAAGACCCTGTTTCAAAAAACAACAACCAAAAATCCACTAACCAGCAAAAGACTGTCACTGGTTTAAGACTCAAACTCTGTTGTTCACCTTCGACAAATTACAAGCCTCCAGCACTGCTTTCGGAGGCTCCCACTATTATATGAATGCTAGATAAAAGTGCATTAAGTATTAACAATAACCTCCTTCGCAGCAGGGTGTGGTGGCTAATGCCTATAGTCCAAACACTTTGAGAGGCTGAGGTGGGAGGATAACTTGAGCCCAGGAGGCTAAGGCTGCAGTGAGCCTAGACTGTGCTACCGCACTCCAGTCTGGGCGACAGAGTGAAACTCCGTCTCCAAAAAAAAAGTGAAAGAAAAAAATACTAGTGTTGATTTTACAAATTATTTCTAATAGAAACCTGTTCTACATTTTTTTGAAGGTCACAATTCCATCTGCTTATGTATAAACTATAGGGCTTTTTCTTTACCCTACAAATTGTTCTCATAGTAGCATACAACTAGAATTTGGTCCAGTAAGAGGAAAAGGACTCATGCAGAGGGGAAACATTCTGCTGATTTGCAAAGTGAGCATCTAACACTCAAAATCAATTAGCTCCAAGCACAGGTGCAGCAACCACCTAGAATTTTCATGCTACTTACTGGGATTTCAGAAGCAGCAGATTGAGAAAGAGTCTATTAAATTACACACACACACACACACACACACACTTTTAAATGTTCATGAATTCCACTTGAACACTTTAACTTGTTTATAAATTATCTAAGCTTCAAAGAACTACGTCTGTAAATATGTAATAATAATTTGGGAAAAGCACAGAATAGGAGCAGTTTATACCTTAAGTGCTACACACAAACTACTACAGAGATTCTTTACCACAGGAACTGGAACTTGAAATTCAGTGAATGTGTGAATTAAAGTAATTATGTTTATGGTATCAAAACCTACAGACACATTTTACTCAATGTGCTGTGAAATTAAAAGAGAATACATGATATCAGGTAGCTATTTAAAACATGATGGTAAGTCATTTTCTAAAGTGCTAAGTATTTTAAGCATACAAAATGATGCAAACTGGGGCATGCCACAACATATACTGGTACGTTTGGGCTTTGATGGTTTAAATGTGTTTGATATAGATAAAATAACCTTTAAAGAGAGCCTCCTGATCTAACATTTTATTGAAACACTTATTTGCTGAGAAAGGAAAGGAAATACCACTACCAACTGTCTGATCTCCATCCAGGACCTGATGCAGGAGGAGTCCTTGTTTCCTAAGTACCTCCAGATTTCAGGTTTCAGGAATCTCTTAGTACTAGCTGTGATAAATTAATTTTTATGGAGGAGTTCTAGTCTCTCTCAATCTGAAATTTAAGTCACTGCAATGCCAAAATACTTTTACACCATCATTTTTCTGTACAAAGTCATTACCTTGGGGTTTTTGTCGGGTTTTGTTGTTGTTGTTTTTGACAGAGTCTCCCTCTGTCATCCAGGCTGGAGTGCAGTGGCGTAATCTCGGCTCATTGCAACCTCCACCTCCTGGGTTTAAGCGATTCTCCTACCTCAGCTTCCTGAGTAGCACATGCCACCATGCCCAGCTAATTTTTGTAGTTTTAGTAGAGATGGGGTTTCACCATTTTGGCCAGGCTGGTCTCGAACTCCCAACCTCAGGTGATCCGCCCGCCTCAGCCTCCCAAAGTGCTGGATTACAGGCGTGCATCACTGCACCCGGCCTACCCTGGGCTTTTTAAGTAACATGTAGGCTCTATGCTTTAAAGGGTTACGATGCTAACAGAAAAAAACACTTTCAGGTTAAGAAAATGGATCAAAAGAAAGAACAGCGGCAAGTTTCCTTAAGCATTATCTCTCAATCACAATGGGGGATCAGCAATTCCAGTCAACAACCTACTTACACAGCTATCCTTAGAGACAATTAAGACACAGCCTATTCACACAGATATGTATTGTTTTAAAATAAGCTTTAAACGCCAAAGGGGGAAAAGGTTCTAATGCCCACTTCAAACCCACATTAACTTCAATTCATTGAATATTTACTGAATATTGTGGCACCAAGAGACATGCTGGATCTTAAAGATACAAAGAATTAACCAAAAATTACAACCTAATTGGTAAATGTTATAAAAGAATGTACAAGATAAAGACAAAGCAAAGAGTGTAATTAACGTTCATAGAGGGAACTGGGACTAAGAAAGGCTTCACAGAAGTTATCACCTGAACTGAATTTTGACAGATGAATAGAAGTTTCTGGGCAGAAAAGGGAATACAGAGATATGAGGTATGGCTGAAGAGTACAAGGAGGCTGCTTTTACAAGTAAAAAAACGTGAAAATGGGGAAAGGAGGGAAGCTGACAACATTGCAGGGACCAAGGATCACAAACAGCTTCATGCCATGCTAAATAATTTGATCTTCATCATAGAAGCAGTGAAGAAACACTGAAGGGCTTTAAGCTGATGAATGACATGATCAGTTTCATGCTTTCTTTCCGGCAGACCTTATTCTCAAATAGTTCTAAAAATAGTCTCTGAAATACTTGGCCATCAACCAATAAACTGATAAATACAGTATATGAAAAAATGCAATGATATAAAACTATCATTCTCACATGCAATTTAATTATAATTCCAGCAATTCAAACACTGAAAGAACACAAAGTTAAACTGGGCAGTTCTACTGAACATCACTATCATTACTTCCACAGTAGCTGGTGGGGAATTCTCAGTTGCTGGGATTTTATAGGTGTTTCCAGAACCCCTTTCCCCTCCCCATTACGACTACTCAAATCCAAGTGGACCCTTCTGAACAGAGTGCTACATAGTATGAAAGAACAGCATTGGCTCTTTCCTTAATGAATCTGGTGTGTATCTTTAGCTGATAGAAACTGATGTAACTGCTATTATCACGGCCCAAATCTAGAAGCCAGAAGGGATTCAGGCCAAAACTGCTCTTGGACATAAATGCTTAACTACAAAGAACAATGACAGTAACAAGTAAAAAATGTCGACTACCAAAAAAGAAAAAAAAATGACAGCCACTGAGCTTTTCTTTAATTGCTGAGTAAAACAAATGAACAATAGATTTCAAAGAATCCCAAAATGAACCCAAAACACAGTCTGCATGGAATTACAGTTCCGAGCTGTTTTAACGTGTCATAATACACACTTCTCTGTGCTGGAAGTGGAGTGTAGAAAGCCACAACACTGGCAAGTAAAGAAGGAAGAAGGCATTTGCTGTAAGTAAGTAATTTTCAGGCCTTTGTTGCTTTCATTTAAGACTAATGATAGCAGAGCATTGAAAGAACCAGTTCACTGAGAGGACATTCATAACTGAAAAGGGTAAATGTACTCTTGAGAATCAACAGCCTTCCTTTTCTTCAGTAATACATAGTCCATTATGCAAATAAACATTATACTTAACATCTACACTTATACCACCAAGGAGTCATTAGAGTAACTTCATGCTGTAATGAGTCTGCAGTGAGCTCAAAGTACATCTCATCATTTGACATTAAGGCCCAGGGAATTACCTCAACTGAGGCAGTTGGTAACTACTAAAGATTGAGGAATAAAAGCCTACTCAGCCTTTACACCTTTATAAAGCTTAATGATACAGCATTACCTAGTGCAAATCATTCACTGTTAACTAAACAATGGACACCTCAGCTGACAACTACACACATCATTTTAAATCAAGCATAAGAGTTGCTTGCTGACCTAGTGTTCCTTGAGTGCTAAATTAAGTGAGAAAAGCAGAGCACATAATGCTTTCACTCCCAATTCTGTATGCCTCTCCTCTCTTTGAGAGCATTAAATTTGACTTCCTTTCTCCATCTACCTTAGAGGGAGAACAGTTGGTAATCACTTACATTAACAAGAGACTCCTTGAACTTGATGTGAAGTCTGTAATTGGAAAGGGCAATGATGGCATCCTCGGCACGGCCCACAAACTCTGTGCTCTCTCCATGAAGTTCAAGGAAAGGAACCTTCGAAATGAAAGAAACCCTTTAGAGTTCTGAAGCAGTTAAAAAAAAAAAAAAAGGCTTCAAACATTAGTTGGCTGAATGGATGGTAAATCCTCTGCCACTGAAGTTGAAAACACAGCACGTAAGTAGACAAGGAACCTAAAGAGGATGGGTTTATACCCACCTAATTCAAATATATCTAGTTATTCAAATTCTGAACTAATAAAGGAATGATACAGAGAAGATCATCTTAAACAGTGGATTCCCAGGAAATAAGTCTGGCTAAAATGAGATGTTTTCCAGCTTGCATTTCTTTCTTTCTTTCTATCTATCTATCTATCTATCTATCTATCTATCTATCTATCTATCTATCTATCTATCTATCTATCACATTACACTTCAATCCATTAACTCTGCTATACAGTTAATGCTAAATAAATATTTTATATTTAAAAGTGGCCTATAATTACCTGAAGATTCTCATCCTCCCGGATCAGCTGCTTCCTGGGAAAGATCTGATTGGCCTGGATGCACTCAAGGCTGTGCCGAGTCTCTTCATCCTGGAAAAGTCCAAAACCTTAAAATAATTTCAAAGCTTCTAATCATCCATATTTGGTTTTTCTGCCATGTCTGCTAGTATAATCACAATGAAAGTACGAAGACCAAGGTGAACAGGCAGAAAAGCTCAAGGAAACAATACTGATCTTAAAGTTTTTTATCCATTATATTAGGTACAACTGGTCTGAAAGCACATTAATGCAAAAAAAGAAAAAAAAAATGTCAGAGTTTAGAATATTTCTTTTAGGCACTAACAGGTTTGTTAATACATTTCTTCTTCTTCTTTTTTTTTTTTTTTAAAGACAGAGTCTCACTCTGTCACCCAGGCAGTGGTGCACTGGTAGTGTAGTGCACAGGTAGTGTGGTGGTATAATCTCGGCTCATTGCAACCTCGGCCTCCCAGGTTCAGGCAATTCTCCTGCCTCAGCTTCCTGAGTAGTTGGGACTGCAGGTGTGCCCCACAACGCCTGGCTACTATTTTTTGTAGAGACGGGGTTTTGCCATGTTAGTCAGGCTAGTCTCCAACTCCTGGCCTCAGGTGATACAGCTGCCTCAGCCTCCCAAAGTGCTGGAATAACAGACCTGAGCCACTGTGCCCAGCCCCACATTACTTTTAAGAGAAACCAAGATATAATGCTTTTTTCTCTTTAAGTTACAATCTTAAATTATTTGAGAGATACATACTGAAATATTTAAAAATGAAAGGTGACATTTGAAATTTGCTTCAAAATAATTGGGGCGGGAGTAAGGAAGAAGTGGGACGTAAGTGAAACAGGACTACCTATGAATTAATAATTCATAAAACTGGGTGAGAGTTCATTATCTCTATCATTGTGTCTACTCTGGTTATATGTGAAATTTTCATAATAGAAAGCTTGAAAACAATTTCTAAGAAAAAGTAAGCTTAAGAACTGAATTTCCCAAGTTGAAATTTGAAAGACTATCCTTCATTTATTCTGCCTTATATTACAAAATGTATTTCTGATAAGACAATTTCAAAAGAAGCAGCAATAAATTCTCATCTAGATGCATGTGAATCGAATTATAATTTGTATTAAAAAGTAATCTTTTGCATTATGAATTTTTATGGTATAGGAAGACATGAGAAAAATGTCATCTATTAGAAAGCCTGACTAAATTATAATAGAATCTGTTTACACAGCAATTTTTTTTTTTTTAAAGTCAGGGTTTTGCTCTGTCACTCGTGTTGGAGTGCAGTAGCACAATCACAGCTAACTGTAACCTCTAACTCCTGGGCTCAAGTGATCCTCCAGCCTCAGCCTCTCAGGTATCTGGGACCACAGGCACCCACCACCATGCCAGACTAATTTTATTTTCAGTAGAGAAAAGGTCTCGTTATATTGCCCAGGTTGGTCTCAAACTCCTGGGCTCAAGTGATCCTCCCACCTTAGCCTCCCAAAGTGCTGGGATTACAGGTGTGAGCCATCAAACTCAGCCCCACACAGCAATTTTTAAAAGAGCAAAAGCCACATCATGTTCAACTGACAGCATTAAGAATTATAACCAGTGGTTACTGGCTGCTTCTGTATATACTACTTAACACAATTCCAATAATTTTATAAATCCTCCCCCAAAAAGTTTTTCCTCTTATCTATAAACAACACTTAAGGTTTTACTAACAGCAACCATAATCATAAAATGGTAATACTCTACACTAGCAAAATTCTCAAAATGAAGTCCACAGACTCTGAGATGCTTACAAGGGCCCTGCAAGATCAAAACCTTCCCAATAATATGATATTATTGCCTTTCTTCACCGTATTGACATCTATACTAATAGTACAAAAAATAACTGGTAGGTAAAACTGCTGGTACCTTAGCACAACTGAGGCAGTGGTACCAATTTCATAAGAATGACCTTGATAAAACAAGGAAATATTATAAATTCTATTTATTAAATCCTGACCATTAAGTAGAAGTCTTTTTTACAGAGGAAATACAAGTAAAACACCTCTGACGCACGGTGCAGTATTATGGTGTCAAGAGGTAAAGCACTTGTGCAAATGCTTCAATTAAGAGATGAATTAGCCATTTTTTTCACTGAATATCATTCTTAATTGGAAGAACAACTGATGGAAAAACTATGTAATACAGACTTGGACATCTGGCAGGCCTTTTTTCCAAAAGACAGTATTAGGAAAAAAACAATAACAACAAAAGATAGTATTAGTTGCCAATAATAAAGCTTTTGTGCAAAAATTAGATTTTGGAAAACCTCTCATCTCCCACCATGAACTTTATAGCTTCCCAGTACTTAGGACTTTTATCTTTAAAGTGGAGGTATTACCAAGTGTGATTTTAAAAAAACATACACACTATAATAAAATATGTCAACTTTTGAAGATCTGCCTCAATGAATGAACCCATTATTTTCCTAATGACCAATGCATGATGTTACAAAAATCATATGTGAATAAAGATTCACTCGAAGTGCAAGACAGACCAACGGTTTTAATGTAATATAATACAAAAAGTTCACTGATATGGTTTCAGATTCTATACTGCAACTAACCTTTAAAGAACCACCACTGACCAGGCACCGTGGCTTATACCTGTAATCTCAGCACTTTGGGGGGCTACAGTGGGCAGATTGCTTGAGCCCAGGAGTTCAAGACCAGCCTGGGTAACACGGTAAAACCCCAACTCTACAAAAAAACAGAGAAATTAGATGGGCACAGAGGCACATGCCTGTAGTCCCAGATACTGAAGAGGCTGAGGTGGGAGGATCACCTGCACCTGAGGAGGTAGAGAGTACAGTGAGCTGTGATTGCGCCACTACACTCAAGCCTGGGCAACAGAGCAAGACCTTGTGTCAAAAACAAACAAAAAAAACACACCACTTGTCAAGTATTAAAGAAAAATATAAATTATCTGGGAAAACTGAAAATACTCTTCCCTTTTGTAACTACTTTTCTAACTACGTATCTGCCTGAGGCTGCATTTTCTTCCTATATTTCAAAGAAAACATTGTAACACACTAAATGCCGAATATGAGAATTCACCTGTCATCTATTAAGCCAAATATTAAAGAGATTTGCAAAAATGTTAACGCTAAAACTAATTATCTTTGGATGAGGAAAAAATATTTTTCATCAAAAAATGTTATTTATGCTACCATAATTGGCTTGTTGTTACTTTTAAATGAATTTATGAGCATTTTAAAGATTTCTCAGTTTTATTTTCTAATATGGTATAAATAGACATAACCCACATAAACAAACCCTCCTGGGGGTACCTCAATAATTTACGAATGTAAAAAGAGGTCTGGAAACCATCAGAGCTGCTTGTCTACTATACTCTAACACTAAATACCAATTAAAGCTGCTTCACTTCAAAAGTCAGGTTTTTCCTAAAACCATTCTCCTAGTGCTATCTATGAAAGATGAGCCATGATTGCACTACTGCTCTCCAGCCTGGGTGACAGAGTGAGATACAGTCTCCAAAAAAAGAGACAAAATTAAAGATGTGAAGAATCTTGAATTTAGGGAGATTTTTCTCATAAACCAATATGGGATAGTAAGGAAATGCTATATAAACATGGAGGGGAGCAAAAATCTTATATAAAAGTATACTTTTAACATTATCTTCTCAGCATCACATTAACTAGCTTTTTACCTCACATAAATTCATAAGACCTAGACTTTTATTCTCTGTAAGGTCATTTTACAGAGGTACCCATTATTAATCTTTAAGTGATTCCCTGACCTAGTTTTCTGCTGACCTTTAGCACAGAATTGAAATAACGTAGCAGGCTTGTAAAGAACAAAAAGAAGCCATTTACCTATTCACTCTTGCTGGCACACTCACCAGGGTGCTAATCCAGACCAATATATATCACCAAAATAGCTACTGAAAACTGAAAATGGATGATTTTCAACACAAAACAACTGAAAATTAGGCCAGCAAGGCAAGAATGAAATACCTATTTTTCACAAATCAAACAAATGTTCTTTTTAAAAGCTATTGTCTCAGTTCACATTACCTGTAAAACTTCAGAACTTTTCTCCCCTTGTACACAAAAATACATTTATTCCAAAAGGAATAACATTAGGACTCACTGAATCTAGGGGACTGGTGATCCCATGTGGCTGAACAGTTGAATTTAGCAGTTGAATTAGCCTGAATTTATTATAGTTTCTGTGAGTTTCATAGGTGAAGAAGGCCAAACTTGAGATGGTTAATAAGGTGAGAAGTTAGAAGGAGACAAACTGGGAAATGTTGGCCTGGTAACAGTTTTGGAAACAAATTTATCCTAGGCTATAAGCAGTAACTTATTAAAGAGATGTATTCCATGTCATTAATTTCCTGGTACTGCTGAGGAACACCAGGCATTGTGGCATCTGGCACTTCGTAGTCTCCATCCACCTCCATAAAGTCAGTGGGGTCATTCACAAAATACTGAAAAAGGGCCAGTCACCACAGTTCCAGACTAGTTTCTGTTACTGGCTAAATTATGCAGCTAGGAGAGGAAAGTACATGCCTCAGAGCAGAAGTCAACCATAGAGATAAATATTTTAAGTACATGGGAAGGGCCGGGTGTGGTGGTTCACGCCTGCAATCCCAGCACTTTGGGAGACTGAGACAGATGGCTCACCTGAGGTCAGGAGTTCGAGACCAGCCTGACAAACATGGTGAAACCCCGTCTCTACTAAAATACAAAAATTAGCTGGGCGTGGTGGCAGGCGCCTGTAATCTCAGCTACTCAGGAGGCTGAGGCAGGAGAATCGCTTGTAACCAGGCGGGGGAGGTTGCAGTGAGCCAAGATCACGCCATTGCATTCCAGCCTGGACAACAAGAGCAAAACTCCATTTCAAAAAAATACAGTACATGGGAAGGAGAGACTGATGACCAGTCAGTTAATCCTACTAACTGAATTTATATCTAGTGTTCGTGTTTGCAAAGCATAGAAGTGAAAATAATTACCAGTCCTACTGTCATTTCCAGTCATATTCTTAAGACTGGTATTAAAAGACAAACAGTGCATTTCCCTTGATAAAATGCTTGGGATTACTGCCAAAGGGGTAAGGGTAAAAGAAGTCAAATACAAGAATAGTCATGAATTTATGATTACTGCAGCTGAATGATGTGTATATGAGTGCACTGTACTTTTCTTTCTGCATAGGCTTCAGATTTTCCAAAACAAAACATGAAAATATATTTTGCTAATGCTTAACCTCTCAAAGACAGACTCCAATCTCATTTAAGAACCTTTAAGAGTATAAAAGACGGGGAAATGTTACTCTCAAATTAGTACAGGGGTTTACATTAAAAACAAAAATAATGTTCAATGCTTCTGAATTATCTATACAAAAACTAAGGATTAAGGACATACACTCTAAATGCTACAATACAGTATAATTAAAATCAATGGTCCAACAACTTGCAGAACGTTTTACAGCTAGTAAAATGATCATTAGGAATCCAAAGAATCAACATGGAAGAATGTTTAATTCATTAAGTGAAACAAGCAAAATAGAAAATTATTGTATCATTCTAACTATATAAAACATATATATGAGACATGAACTAGTTAGAAAGGAATATAATCGACGGGGCGCGGTAGCTCACGCCTGTAATCCCAGCACTTTGGGAGGCTGAGGCGGGCAGATCACCTGAGGTCAGGAGTTCGAGACCAGCCTGGCCAACATGGCAAAACCCCATCTCTACTGAAAATACAAAAATTAGCCAAGCATGGTGGCAGGCGCCTGTAAATTCCAGCTACTCAAGAGGCCGAGGCACAAGAATCGCTTGAACCCAGTAGGCCGAGGTTGCAGTGAGCCGATATTGCACCACTGCACTCCAGCCTGGGCAACAGAGCAACTCTGTCTCAAGAGAAAAGAAAAAGGAATACAACCATGGGTTCTGACGGTAGAATTATAAATGAGGATTTGTAAAAACTTGTTACAACATTACTTTATGAGAAATTAAACAAAAACAAAAGATACATACATTGCCATGCTACTCCCCAACTAGTACACACAGAAGCAACTCCCGAGCATTGTCTACAGCATCAGGCCAGGGACAACACCAGGAAGACTTTCTGCTACGCACCATGGAGAGCCCAGCAGCACCAGGAAGAG
This sequence comes from Macaca thibetana thibetana, assembly GCF_024542745.1. Lineage (NCBI taxonomy): Eukaryota > Metazoa > Chordata > Mammalia > Primates > Cercopithecidae > Macaca > Macaca thibetana. The sequence goes on from NC_065587.1 coordinate 20,916,544, forward strand.
GACCACACTGTTACTAGCTGTGTGGTATACAATGAAGGACAAATCCTCAATACAGAACAGAGCTGCTTTCATAAGCCCATCATTTGTTTATTCATTAGCACTGGCTGAAATACTAAACAAGCACTTTTTCAATTCATTGAAAACTCTGTCGGAAAACCAATAAAGTATAATGAAGAAATAACAGAAAAAGTTCAATGTTTAGGTATAAGATAAATCATAAAGTTGTAATGCCCACAAACTAAGAAAAAACTGGCATGCCTTTAAGATAAGGGCAGTTACCTTTCTCTTCCTTTTAATATGACATTTCTGCACAACTAGTTTGTTTTTTTAATTTTGAAATGCATTTTCCATACATCCCTAATGAAGCTTGAAATTAACATAGCCTTTTCAATTCCTTCTCTGTGCATCAGCATAAAACAGAGTTTGGATCTAGGAAACATCACAAGGTAGAAGAAGGACAATATTACAGAGGACCATTTCTTTTTCAAGCCTTGAAGCACTGTTTACATTTCCTCGGGATTGATGAAAATGTGGCTGGCTCGTTGTTCCATCTTCTCTGCTTGAGCTGGGCCCCAAAATGGCCCGTAAGTCATTAAATTGTCCATTAAATTCTCTTTCTGGTTAAAGATACAGGAGGGGGTGTGCAGGGCTGCTCCACCTACTATGGGATCAAAATATTGCCTTAAAGAGACAGAACAGGGAAGGTAGGGAATTGCTTCCATAAATTCATAAAGCATATATGCTATGTGAAGTAATACATATGTTAATTAGCTTGATTTTGCCATTCCACAAGGTATATATATATATTTCAAAACATTATGTTTTACACAATACATACATAATTTGTCAATTTAAAACATTTTTAAAATATGCAGATTACCATCTTACAATTTGTCTACAAACACACACACACATATACAAAGTTTTCACTACATGCTACTTCCTAGAAAAGGAATTAAAAACCTGGAGTCCAAGAACTGTATGTTTCAGTCTTGATTCCATTTGCTTGCTGACTGAAAAATAAGAGACAATATCTAGCTCACAGGATTAAAGTTAATAGAAATGAAACTGCTCTGTATATTGGAGTATTCTGTAATTATTACCACTAAGTAAACAAGAAAAGAAAGGAGACAAGATCTGGGAAAGAAAAAGAAATAATTTCTTACAAAAACAAAAATGGGTATGAATTTATTAGTGTTCACTTAATTGTCAGGACAGAGGTTTTTTTTGTTTTGTTTTGTTTTGTTTACTCTTATTTGCTTGTACTTACCATGACAGGAGGCCCAGATTAGGAGAAGAAATCCCCGTCCCTTCTTCAGTGTCCAACAAGGCTCTCTTCTTTCCCTTATGGTGAGGTCTTTGAGGGTGGGGGAAAAAAAGAAAAAAAAAAGGAGGGGGAAGGCAAAATTGGCAATAGTTTTTCCCCTAATCGGCCATATCCTAATAAAGGTATTATATATACACGCAGGCCTAAGAAGCTGATCAGAGTCAGCCAAGAAAAAGTTGATTATCACCCAGCCAATTCCTACTAGTCAAATCCCAATTTGACAATTCCTTTGTAAAAATCCTGTTAGTCTTAACCTGTTTCTGCAAAAACAGTATCAAAGGCTAACATTCCTAATGTTCATAGTAAAACAAAAAATATCATAAAACTTTGATGAATAAAGCAACAATTAAAATCAAACTGCAGGCCAGGCAAGGTGGCTTATGCCTCTAATCCCAGCACTTTGGAAGGCTGAGGCAGATGGACTGAGCTCAGGAATTCAAGACCAGCCTGGGCAACAGAGTGAAACTCAGTCTCTAAAAAATAAAATAAAATAAAAAAATAAATTTTTAAAAGCTGGTCATGGCAGCACATGCCTGTAGTCCCAGCTACTCAGGAGGCTGAGGTGGGAGATTAACTGAGCCTGGAAGGTCAGGGCTGCAGTGTGCTGTGATTATACCACCGCACTCTAGCCTGGGCAACAGAGCAAAACCTTGTCTCAAAAAAATAAAGTCAACCTGCAAATGCAAAATCATTATTCTTGTAGTATTTTAGGATGTTTTTGCGGTTATCTCTAAATTCAAAATGGATCCCTCATCTGAGGAAACCAAACTGACTTATGAGCAAAATAGGAAAAATAAATTTGCCTTATTACCCAAATATTCTACGTTCTTCTAAAAACTTATAATCTGTACTAATATCTTTACCTGGTTTTATAAAGAACAAAAAAGGAGTAAAGAATACCCAACGAGAAACCCAAAGATAGGCTTATACAAAGAGTAAGTAAGTTGCTCTTTTCTTTGAACAGTCTCATGCAAAACCAACATTTCTAGTTTGCTAAGCTTCTGTAACAGGATATTTCAGGGAGCTTGGGCTTCAACGTGCAGCATAAAACTCTTTCAAGGGCAATGTAAGCAAGGGAACAGAGAACATCAAAGCAGTAGCAGGCCCAAATCGTGTTGAGGCGTTTTGAGCAGAGGACTGGCAGGAGATGACTTAAAGAATCATTTTGGGCTGGGCATGGTGGCTCATGCCTGTAATCTCAGCACTTTGGGAGGCCAAGGCAGGCAGATCACGAGGTCAGGAGATCGAGACCATCCTGGCGAACACGGTGAAACCCCGTCTCTACTAAAAAATACAAAAAACTAGCCGGGCGAGGCGGCGGGCGCCTGTAGTCCCAGCTACTCGGGAGGCTGAGGCAGGAGAATGGGTAAACCCGGGAGGCGGAGCTTGCAGTGAGCTGAGATCCGGCCACTGCACTCCAGCCCGGGCGACAGAGCCAGACTCCGTCTCAAAAAAAAAAAAAAAAAAAAAAAAAAAAAAAAAGAATCATTTTGGGCTGGGCATGGTGGCTCATGCCTGTAATCTCAGCACTTTGGGAGGCCAAGGCAGGCAGATCATGAGGTCAGGAGTTCGAGACTAGCTTGGCCAACATAGTGAAACCCTGTCTCTACTAAAAATACAAAAACTTAGCAGGGCATGGTGGTGTGTGCCTGTAGTCCCAGCTACTCAGGAGGCTAAGGCAGGAGAGTAACATGAACCTGGGAGGCGGAGGTTGCAGTAAGCTGAGATTGCACTGCTGCACATCTAGCCCAGGCGACAGTGTGAGACTCTGTCTCGACAAAAAAACAAAAACAAAAAAATCATTTTGGCTGTTGGGCAAGGGAATAGTCAAGGCTACTGGGGGTAAGGGGCAAAGGAAGACCAATTAGAAGGCATCAATCCCAGCAAGAGAAAATATAGCAATGAAAAGGTAGTAGAGATAGAAGTGGTGAGATGTCACTGATTCTGGATATACTTTGAAAATACTGCCCATAGGATTTGAGTTGATGAATTAAATAGGACAGAAAAAGAGAAGTCAAGCTTTTCGTGTCAGCAACCAGAAGCAAGGATTTTCTATTTATTGATGAAGGGCATTGTGAGAAAAATTGATTCTTCTCATGCCATGCAGAGACAGCTCCACGGACAAGGAACAAGAAATTAAGTTTCCATTTTAGACACATTATGTTTGAGAACCTATCAGATATCTAAACAAAGATGCCAAGTAAAGTGCTAGTTAAACCAGACTGAAGATCAAGAAGATAGAGTCTAGAGATATAAACATAAATGGGAGACATCAGTGTGTGAATGGCATTAAAGCCAAATGCAGGAGGAAGTATAAATGGAGAGGGTAAAGATGACTAAGGACAGGGGTTTTGGGTACGCCATTTTTTAGAGGCTGGAAGGAATAGGAAGAACCTTACGGTTCAGTAACAAACCAAGTTGGAGTCATCATTCTTACCCCTCTTCAAACCAAGCCTAACTTTTGTGATTTGGCCTAGCTCAAGAACTGAAACTAATGCAAAATCATCTTATTTATTCATTCTTTTCAATAAATATTTATTCAGTATTATTCAATATTTACTACACTCCATGCACTGTTGTAGACTTTGGGGAGACCATTGTGAACAAAAATTCATGGAACTTAATTTTATTTTTGGTCTTTCTCATTAGAAACAGATAACTAATGTTAGGCAGTAGGCAACTGCTGGAAAGAAAATAAAGCAGGGTTTGGTGATGGTGTAACAGAGTGCTATTTTAGATAGGTAAAGATGTGCAAAAAGGCACCTGTTGGAGTTAATTAAAAAGGAGAAGGGCAAAGGCAAAGAAAATGTGAGGGTATGACCTTATTAAAAGAACTGGATACTGTTATAAAGAACTTTTTCAAAAAAGAAACACACTGAATTATTTTTAAAAAACTGTCCTAAAATTTTATAAAAGGTATTTGTGTTTTAGAATAAAATTTCTAAAGATAGCATCATAGATACACTCAAACTGCTGTACCTTAAACAATTTAAATGGAAGTAAATTTAATGCATTTTGCAAAACTATTAAATAACAAAATATAACTCCAGTGAGGAAGATACTACTGTCAGATGTAGGTGGAATGTGAAGGTGAAACCCCCATACGCTGCTGGCAGGAATGTAAAGTGGTACAACCTCTGAGGAAAAGTTTGGCAGTTTCCAAAAAAGTTGCAGAGTCATCATATGTCCCATCAGTTCCATTCCTGGGTATATACCTAAGAGAACTAAAAATGTATGTCCACATAAATACTTGTACACAAATGTTCACAACAGCATTATTCATGATGGCCAAAAGTGCAAACAATCCAAATATGCATCAATCAATGAATGGACAAACACAATGTGAATGGATAAACAAAAAATACATACACACACACACACACACACACAAAATGTATACACAATGGAGTTATCCAGCAATAAAATGGAATAAAATACTGATATATGACACAACATGGATGAAAACATTATGATAAGTGAAAGAACCTGGGGCACAAAAGGCCATATATTGTTTGATTCCATTTTTATGAGATGTCCAGAAAAGGTAAATCCAGAGACAGAAAGCAGATTAGTGGTTGCCAGGAGCTAGGTTGAGGGAAGAATAGGGAGTGGCTGCTAATGGGTATAAGGTACCTTTGTAGGACGATGAAATGTTTGGAATTAGGTAATGGTAATGGTTCTACAACCTTATGACTATACTAAAAACCACTGAATTGTATACTTTAAAAGGGTGGATTTTATGTGATACGACTTACAGTTCCAAAAAAAAAAAAAAAACTACAGAGGCCATGTGCAGTGGCTCACTCATAATCCTAGCACTTTGGGAGGCCAGGACAGGAAGATAGCTTGAGCCCAAGAGTTCAAGGCCAGTCTGGGTAACATAGCAAGGCTGTCTCTACTGAAAAAATTTTTTTTAAAAATTAGGTGGTTGTACACACCTGTAGTCCTAGCTACCTGGGAGGCTGATGTGGAAGGATCCCTTGAGCCCAGGAGTTCAAGGCTGCAGTGAGCTATGATTATGCTACTGCATTCCAGCCTGAGTGACAGAGCAAGACCATGTCTCTAAAAAACATGTGCATGTGTGCACGCACACACACACACACCCCCCCCCAAGGTGAAGAGTAACAATATAATCAAACTCTTCATAAAATTTAAAAAAAAAAAAAAAACCGCTGCAAAAAAGTTACAGTATCAACCCAGCAGCAATGAGCATTCTAAGCCCCTAGACTATGGTCCCTAAAGACTAATTCCCACTTCAAAAGGAGATGGGGCATCTGAAAAAAAAACATAGCCAATTCCAGGTCTAGAACAGAAAATGTACAATTTGATTCTGAAACATCATATTAAACTGGAAAGTAAGAAACATATAAAAGACTACTGAGGGTAAGTCAAAAATAATTGGGAGTCAATTTGAAGAGACTCACTAGCTAAAAAGGAAAGAATTTGAGCAAAAATGGTTAAATGCAATGGATTGGGTTTCAGTATGTTTAAATATGAGTTCATGAAGAAACATTCTCTCTCACAAACACACACACAGACACACACACACTCCCCTACAAGTCACCAGTGGAAGATGTTAAGGAACTAACCTTTTATTTTTGAAAACTAGCAAGTAAGGGAAAAGAATCAAGTATTTATCCTGCCTTTCTTACACAAAATGAGCTAGTATAGAATCAAGTAGTTGATGAGGGAAGAATTCTACCTAATATACAAAGACGACAGAATTTGGTAGTATTATTTTACAACTGCTAATGAAATATAAAATGCAAATAATAATCTAGTCTATGGAAAACTACAGGAAAATAACCCCTATTCTTTAAGTAAATAGCAAAACAAAAGATCGACATAGAAGGGAAACCTACAGAATTAAAAGAGACTTAAGTGATGTCACTTAAGTGACTGCAATATATAGATCTTATTTGGATCCTTATTCAAAGTATAAGTTGAGCCATCTATTAGGGAAATCTGACCACATACTAAATATCTGATGATATTAAGGAATTATTAATTTTCTATATGATTGACAATGTTAGTGTGGTTATAGGTTTTTGTGTGTGGTTATGGGTTTTTAAAAATAATTTATCTTTTAACTATAAAATACATAAAGTTATATACCAAGGAGTAGGCAGAATGAGTAGGAGTACCTCTGAAATAAGATGGGTCATGACTTGGTAACTTTCAAAGACCAGTGAGATAAGTTAATGGAGATTTATTAAACGATTTTCTCTACTTTAATATATTTGAAATTTTCACATAATAAAGTTTTTTTTTTAACCATAATGGCAATTCTTCTACCTCAAAACCTCCAGTTATTGAAGAATTAAAGAGTCAGAGTTTAAGCTGTCATAACACCATTGTTTATACAGTAAGCCTATCAATATGCACTGCTATGTCCTTCAGTTTTTCAGAGAAAAACTCACAAGTATCCCAGATGTCCCAACTAAAATGTATTCATCTGCAGTGACACTGAACTAGAAATCAAATTCCAATTGCAAAATAAACTCTCAATCTGCAGTCACATTATTTTTATATATATACACATATATATATACATATATATATATACACATATATATATATACACACACACACATAAGCTACCTTCCCAGTCGAATCTAATTTGTTTCGCTTTGTTTTTGAGACAGAGTCTCGTCTATCACTCAGGCTGGAGTGCAGTGGTGCGATCTCTGCTCACTGCAACCTCTGCCTCCCGAGTTCAAGTGATTCTGGTGTCTCAGCCTCTCAAGTAGCTGGGATTACACGCATGTGCCACCATGCCTGGCTAATTTTTGTATTTTTAGTAGAGACAGGGTTTCTCCATGTTGGCCAGGCTGGTCTTGAATTTCTGGCCTCAAGTGATCTGCCTGCATTGGCCTCTGAAAGGGCGTGAGCCACCACACCTGGCCTACTCTAATTTTTTAATGAGTACAGAAATACCAAGACAGAGATTTGCCACTTGGCATTAAAAGTCTCAATTTAAACAAAGTCTTCACCCAGAAATAAGGCCTTCCATTTCTATAACAAATAGACTGTAAAATGATGTTCTGCCCTTCAGTCAGTCAAAATTTACCAATAATCTACTATGTGTTACACAGTATGACACGGTGTTAGCTCTGCATTAATTCGACTTATATACCACTGCAGAAGACAGAAAAAGATGGTAATAATTACAAATTGTGCTAAATGTGATAAAGTAAACAAACGGGATGCTGAGACAGGGACTGGGGATTGGGGGTACCAAAGACCTACTTTAGGTAAAGTGATCAGAAAAGACTACTCTGTGGGGCAAGGCCAGTTTCTAACATACAGAACTGCATGTGTTCCTCAGACAGGAAAGACCTTGATAATTCTGAAGAACTAAGAGGAGGAAACCATTGTAGCTAAACTGTACTGAATCAGAAAGAAGAGTGGCACAACTTGAAGTTGGAGAAATGTACAAGGAAAAGATCACGTGAATAGTAAGTTTAAAATACAGTCCAAATACAACAGGGAGCCACTGACAGGTTTTAAACAGCAGAGTGACATGATTTGATTTTAAGATCACCCTGGTTGATGTGGGGTGAATGGATTAAAAGAGAAAAAGAATGAAGAAGAGAACTAGGAGACAATTACAGTAAGAGACTAGTGGCTTGATTTAGAATGGAGGCAGTACAGATAAAAGCCTAAGTATGTGAAATATATCCTGGTGTATAGGTTTAGGTAGAGGCCTGGATGTGGCAGCAAAGGGAGAGTAAAGAATTTACAGTCCAGAGGAGATAAGAAAATAGTTAACATAGCTGAAAGTAAGAGGAAGTGCTTTAAGTATCTGAGAAAAGTTAAAATTGCTATAGGAATTTCAAATCCATAAGAAAAAGCCAAGATCACAGGAAACTGTGCAACCACTCAGAATCAAGTACCTGCTAAAGGTTCCTTTTAAAACTAGAAAGAGCATTAGACCAGTCTGGGTATTATGTAAAACAACAAACAAAAAAACACTACCAATAGCAGATGTGACCAACCCTTAGGAAATATTCAGGGTTCATTATAGCACCTGACTTGCAAAATGTGAACCCCACAGTGGTAGTTATACCAACAGCACAAAAGGAAGAAATTGAGTCATTACTGTTTAGTCTGATAAGCAGTGTAATACTTAAACTTTTTAGTTATACTAATAATGCATGCGCTCAGTGAATTTTTAAGATACAGTTGTAAAAAGTAAACAAGTAATATCATACACTGCTGGTGAGAATGTAAAATAGTACGGCCTCTTTGAAAAATAGCCTGAGAGTTGCTCAATTAAACACAGAGTTACCATTTGACTCAACAATTTTACTTCTAGGTATATATCCAAGAAAACGAAAACATACGTCCATGTAAAATCTTGTAAATACATGTTTATAGTAGATTTATTCAAAATAGCCCAAAGGTGGGATGGGCTATTTTGAAGTACTAGTACTTCACTTCCTCTTTTTCTTTTTTGAGACAGGATCTCACTCTTTGTCACCCAGGTTGCTGGTGTGCAGTGGCATGAAGATCTTGGCTCACTGAAACCAAATGTCCATCGACAGATGGATGAATAAACAAAATGTGGCATATCTAAACAACGGAAAATTATTTGGCCATAGAAAGGAATTAAGTGGGCTGGGCATGGTGGCTCACACCTGTAACCCCAGCATTTTGGGAGGCTGAAGAGGGTGGATCACGAGGTCAAGAGATCGAGACCATCCTGGCCAACAGGGCAAAACCCCATCTCTACTAAAAGTACAAAAATTAGCTGGGCGTGGTGGTGCATGCCTATAGTCCCAGCTACTCGGGAGGCTGAGGCAGGAGAATCACCTGAACCCAGGAGGCAGAGGCTGTAGCGAGCCGAAATCGCACCACTGCACACTCCAGCCTGGCGACAGAGCGAGACTCCGTCTCAAAAAAAAAAAAAGGAATTAAGTGGCCAGACACACTGGCTCATGCCTATAATCCCAACACTTTGAAAAGATGTAGTCAGCACACTACTTTTACCCAGGTGTTTGAGACCAGCCTGGGCAATACAGTGAAACCCCATCTCTACAAAAAACACAAAAATTGAGCCAGGTATCGTAAATAGTGGCTCACGCCTGTAATCCCAGCACTTTGGGAGGTCCAGGCAGGTGGATCACTTGAGGCCAGGAGTTCGGGACCAGCCTGGGCAACATGGCAAAACCCCGACTCTATAAAATAATAATAAAATTTAAAAAGATAAAAAATACAAAAACTAGCTGGACGTGCTGGCATGTGCCTGTAGTCCCAGCCACTCGGGAGGCTGAAGTGTGAGGATCACTTGAGCCCAGGATGCAGTGCCGAGGTTTCAGTGAGCCCAGATCTTCATGCCACTGGACACCAGAAGCCTAGGCAACAGAGCGAGACCCTGTCTCAAAAAAAAAAGAAAAAAAGAAAAAAAGAGAAAGGAATGAAGTACTGATACATGCTTCAACGTGGATGAACCTTGAAAACATTATGTTAAATGATAAAGCCAGTCACAAAAGACCACATATTGTATGATATCATTTATATGAAATGTCCAGAACAGGAAAATCTTAGAAAGTGGATTAGTGGGGGCCAGGAGCTGGGGGAGACTGAGGGGAGAGAGGTTGACAGCTATGGAATACGAAGTTTTGTTTTGGAGACAAGGTCTTGCTCTGTTGCCCAGGCTAGAGTTGCAGTGCTGTAATCACAGGATCACGGTTCACAGCAGCCTCGAACTCCTGGGCTCCAGCGATCTTCCTGCCTCAGCCTCCAGAGTAGCCAGGACCACAGGTGCAAGCCACCACACCCGGCTAATTTACTTTTATTTTTGTCGGGGAAAGGGGGAGTCTCACACCATGTTGTCCAGGCTGGTCCCGAACTCCCAGCCTCAAACAATCCTCTTGCCTCGGCCTCCCAAAATGCTGGAATTACAGTCATCAGCCACCACACCTGGCCTGAAAAAGGTCCTAAAATGGACTGTGGTGATGGCTACACAACTTCGTGAATATACTGAGCCAATGAACCGTATACTTTAAATGGGTGAACTGTATAGTATGTGAATTTTATATTAACATATCTGAGTTAAACTTATTTAAAAAAAAAAAAAAGATTGGTAAACAGAAGTTCGCTTTTCACTCCTTACTGCCCTTTAGTTCCTCTAAATGTAAGTAAAGCAACTGTTAACTATTTCATAAGTCTCTCCAGACAGTTCTCTATGCACACACAGTCAAGCTTCGCTTAACTAAGATGGAGACATGTTCTGAGAAATGCATCATTAGTAGATTTAGCTGTTGTGCAAACATCACAGAGGTATTTATACAAACCTAGATGGGACAGTCTATTACACACCTAGGCTATATGCTATAGCCTGTAGTTCCTAGGCTACAAACCTGCACAGCATGTTACTGTACTGAATACTATAGGCAACTATAACACAGTGCTCCCTATTTGTATATCTAAACATACATAAACAGAGAAGATACAGTAAAAATGATACAAAAGATTAAAATGGTACACATGTATAGGACAACGCTTACCATGAATGGTGCTTGTAGGACTGGCAGTTGCTCTGGGTATGTCAGCGAGTGGTGAGTGAATGTGTGAAGGCCTAGGACATTACTGTATGCTGCTATAGACTTTATAAACACTGTACAACTAGGCTACACTAAATTTATAAAGAAAATAAAGTAATTGTACTAAGACATTATGACAACTACAACTCCACTAGGTGACAGCTATTTTTCAACTCCATTTTAATCTCTACCACTGTATCTTGGGTCTGTTGGGACTACCACTGTATCTTGGGTCTGTTGCTAACCAAAACATCATTATGTGGCAAATCAGTGTACAAAGACACACATTATCTACCCCCCAAAATGGGTGGGGTGGGGAAGCCATACTGTAGTTTCTTCAGTATATATTCTTCAATTAATATAACAAATCCCTCCTATATCAGTATATACATATGGCAGTTTGGTATTCCATTATACCCCAATGTATCATAACTTAACCATCCATCAATTAGTGAGACATTCAGGTTGTTTCCATTTTTCTATTACCACCAAAAAAGCCACCATAACCACCCTTATCCATATGTATGCACAAGTCACTATTTCTGTAGCCCTAATTATTCTTAAAAATATACTAGGTAAAAGCATATAAATTTGGGGGAGGGGCTGCAGAAGGATTATTGCCAAAGACTGTACATACATACTTTTCTATTTTTTAAAAAAAACACCAACACATATTTATCAACTTGCCATAAGTTTTCAGTGTTCTGTAATTTTAGAAGTTAAAATAAAAATATGCCTAAGCATTGTCTGTATTAATTCCGAAGTATGTTTATACACATACAAAAAAATCACATAATGGTTGTTAACAATTTACCCCTCTAGGGAAGAGAGTGGGAGCAGCGACTTTCAGTTTTTAAATTTTTAAAACATTTGCAATTAGGATAACAAATTTTTCTACAAAAAAGCTTTTAAACAGAAAACCCAAAACTCAAAGTAAGTTTTAATGAAAGGTTTTCATTTAAACTCAGAGTGTTAAGGCAATAACCTCAAGAAAAACAATCAGGAATGTAAAGCAATGGCTCTCAGGGCTGCCATATACTAACTATGACCTTGACAGCAAATCATACTACCTCTCTGAGCCTCAGTTTCTTCATTGAGAAAATAAGGAGAATAATCATTGCATCAAAGAGTTGTGAGAATTAAGATATTAATGCATATAACATGCTTAGAATAGTTACTGGCATGTAATAAGCACTTTTTAAGTTAGTATGTACATGTATTCATATATATGACAACACACAGTTATATAAAGACTGTACTTCATTAAATGTTTCATTACAGATAATTTGGATAGGACAGTTTCCAACACTGTCTTCTTTTTGTTCACACATATGCACATGCACACTGTTTTTGAACCATTTAAAAGAGGTTTGCATACAAATATCTCTAACTCTTACTATTTCAGTATGTATTTCCTAAGAAAGATAATCTCTTATATAACCACAGTTCTAGTTTCAATTTCAGAAAATTTAACACTGCTATAATAACCTACCATATCTATTCCAATTTTGTCAATGAATCCAATCATATCCTTTATCCTTCACAGCAATATTCCCCCCTTTGGTAAAGGATCTAGTCTGGGATCATATATTGAAGCTATTTTTATATCTCTTTAGTCTCCTTTCATCTGGGGCACATATTAAACAGTATGTTTCCTGGCATCAAAATTAAATACATTCACATCTTTCTCTTCAAACCTAGATCTTGCTTCTTCAGGTAAGAATGTGGCTGGGGCAGTGGCTTACGCCTGTAAGACCAACACTATGGGAGGCTGAGGTGGGAGGATCACTTGAGCCCAGGAGTTCAAGACCAGCCTGAGCAACATAATGAGACCCCCATCTTCACAAAAATAAAAATAAAAACAAATTAGCCCAGCAAGGTGGGACATGCACGTAGTCCCACTTACTCAGGAGGCTGAGGTGGGAGGATCACTTGAGCCCAGGAGTTCAAGACCAGCCTGAGCAACATAATGAGACCCCCATCTTCACAAAAATAAAAATAAAAACAAATTAGCCCAGCAAGGTGGGACATGCACGTAGTCCCACTTACTCAGGAGGCTGAGGTGGGAGGATCACTTGAGCCCAGGAGATCAAGGCTGCAGTGACCCATGATCACACCACTGCATTCCAACATGGGCAAGAGAGTCAGACCCTGTGTCAAAAAAAAAAATAATAACTCTTTTACAAATTTACATTATGGCAATACAAATAATAAATGCTACTGAGCCAAGTACTATGTTATTACATTTCTGGTCGGCACAGTGGCACACGCCTGTAATCCCAGCACTTTGGGAGTCTGAGGCAGGTGGATCACTGGAGATCAGGAGTTCGAGACCAGCCTGGCCAACATGGTGAAACCCCATCTCTACTAAAAACACAAAAATTAGCCAGGAGTGGTAGAGCATGCCTGTAGTCCCAGCTACTCAGGAGGCTGAGGCAGGAGAATTGCTCGAACCCAGCAGGTGGAGGTTGCAGTGAGCCAAGATTGCACCACCACACTCCAGTCTGGGTGACAGAACGAGACTCTGTCTCAAAATAAATAAATTAATTAATTAAGAAGGATGACTTTTCCTTCTCTACAGATCTAATCTGCAACACTCCCCCACCCCCCCGGCTAAATGAAGATTAAGATTCCTCCAAGCCTCAAGGTAAAATAATCTTTCTTAATATATGAGAATTTGACAACTGGAACCTGCATGCTTCTCTCAGCTCCATCATCAGTACTGCCCCATGATATGACTTCTCAGAAATCTTTACAGAAACAAAGCAACATTTAATCTTCCTATTGAACGTGGAATCTCATCTTTCAGGCACCTGTTAAAGAGAAATTACTCAATTCCTTACTCAAAAACTAAAACTTATACTTGCAAAAAAGAATACCTCAAGTAATATACTGAGCAATTTGGACTACAAGGGCACAGATTACATATACCCTATGATCCTTCACCATACAGAAAAGTGGGGAAAAAACAGTAACCTAAATCAACAAGATTATGCTGACCAATCTCTACTAAAAACAATCTATTCTCCTCCCTTATTCTTATCAAAACAAAAACCCTAGTCAAGAAGAATTTATACTGAGAAGGCACTGGTATCCCAGGACTCTAGGAGTGTTTCCGTGAATTGACAGTTCAAATATGAACATAGTTCTTGCCTTCAAGGGCATTCCCAATCCTGTGGGGATGACAGACAAATATAACTAATAAGACAGAGTATGTAAAAAGATACAGAAATTTAATTCCATGGTAATGCAAAAAGCAGAGAAAGATTCTGAGCTGGACACTTAAGGAAGACTTTCTGGAAGACTCAAGCTTTTAATAACTGAACCAGCCAAATTTTGAGCTACCGAGACTAGGGGAGCAGGAATGGCATGGCAGCAGAGTAAGACAAAAAAGCACGTTGGAGAGTATCTGAGAGACAGAAGGTAAGTCAGTGTGGCTACAAGAGATGAACTTGGTACACAGTGAAAACAGGTGAAAAGCTGTTTGAAGCCCACCTGTAAAGAACCTGAAATGTTATGCTAAGGAATTTGATCCTTGTTCTAGAGGCACTGGCAAGGCAACAGTTCCTGAACAAGGAAATGATCTGGATTTAGGAACTTAAAACCAAGGCAATAACTTGTCTTCTAATAAAACTGTACTATAGTTCCCTAAATTAAACAGGTAGCAGAAACAAGAGGCAGTAAAAGATTTACATAGTAAGGGACACACAAAGGTCTATGAAAAGGGACAAGGTTTGGCAGCCATACTGGAGAAAGAACTCGCAAATTTTTCAGAACTTGTTTTTCTCATTAAAATTCACATTTGCACTACAGTAATCCCCTGCCTTATCCTCAGGGAATATGTTCCAAGACCCCCTGTGGATCCCTGAAATTACAAGTAGTACTGAAAACTATATATATAGTTTTTCCTCTACATATGTACCTATGATAAAGTTTTATTTATAAATTAGAAACAGTGAGAGATTAACAACTAATAACATAGAACAAGCAACAATACACTGTAATGAAAGTTATATGAATGTGTGGTGTCTCTTTCTTGCTCTCTCTCTCGATATTTTAGTACTTTTGGACATTGGATAACTGAAACCTTGGAAAGCAAAAGAAGACAAGGGGGAGCTGCTGAACTAACTCTAGTAATAAGAGGCTTTATTTTTCATATAGATATATACCAATTTAAGAAAACTCAAAACAAGAAGCAAGTTTGAATTTAAAACCTGGGCAACAGAACAAGTTCCTGTCTCTACAAAAAAAAGTTTCCAAACTAGCCAGGCGTGATGGCACACACCTGTAGTCCCAGCAACTGGGAGGCTGAGGCAGGAGGACTGCTGTAGCCCAGGAGTTCAGGGCTGCAGTGAGTTATAATCACCTAACTGTACTTCAGCCTGGGAAACACAGCAAGACTGTCTCAAAAAAAAAAAAAAAAAAAAAAAAAGATAAAAATAAATAAAGTAACAAAAACTGGAGATTGATAACTATTTTAGACAAATGATTAGTGCTGCAACTCATAAAATCTCAACTTAAATACAAGTTTTCCAGTACACTATTACAGTGCAATTATATATAAAAAAAGTGACCTGGTATGAGTCCTAGTGAAAAAAAACCATCACATGTAAGGACATTAAAGTGAACACAGAAAAACTCATCTAAATAATCATGAACATTGACAAACAGATCCTCAAAAATCAACCTGTAAATTAATTTTTCCTTGCTTCGAAACAGCACAGAGAGAGTATTGCGGGCGGGGCGGGGCGGTGGCAGGAGGGGAGAAACAAACTTACCAAATGAAGTTTGTCCCAAGAACTTTTTCTACTAGGAGGTTTCACAAGGAAGTCTGCAAAAGAAAAACCAGTAATTTTATAATGACAAATATCCTAAGAATCAAGTTAAGCCACTTCGATCTCCCAAGACCTTTCTCTACCAGTCATAATGCTATGACAATAAGATTCTTAAATTGGTACAACATGGAGTATTTAGTCAACCACAGATTTTAGAATGTTTAATTGCACAGAACCAACCCAGTCAAGCCTTAGCATGCCTTCAGAAATTGCAGAACTGTACAGAACAGAGCTTTCCAAAACCCACAGATAGGCTTATTTAAGTTTTTCCTCAGTCAAACAAGCATCATTTCTGATGGCTTCTTGGGTAAATCATTGCCACTACAGGAACAGGTACTTTACAAAACTAAAAAGATCACAGACACTCTAGGCTTGAACTTAGTTTAAGGTCTTTTGTACACATAATTGGCTTCTATCAAGGGATCTGTCCTTTTAAGAAAAAGGGTAAGAAGAATATGGTAGAAAAAGAAAGAATTGAGCCAGGCACGGTAGCTCGCACCTGTAATCCCAGCACTTTGGGAGGCCAAGGCAAGCCGATCACTTGAGGTCAGGAGTTAAGAGACCAGCCTGGTGAACAAGGCAAAACCCCGTCTCTACTAAAAATACAAAAATTAGATGGGCGTGGTGGCATGCACCTGTGATCCCAGCTATTCAGGAGGCTGAAGCAGGACAATCACTTGAACATGAGATGTGGAGGTTTCAGTGAGCGGAGATCGCACCACGGCACTCCAACCTGGGCAACAGAGCAAGACTCTGTCTCAAAAACACAAAACAAAAACAAATAATTCTTGTCACCACTAGGCAACAATCTGAACTTCACAAAATATCTAATCGACCTGGTTCCTTTGTGACAATTTCTCTAAAGTTGTGCAAACACGACTCATCCATTTGAACTGTTAAAATGACATGAAGTTGGCCGGGCGCGGTGGCTCAAGCCTGTAATCCCAGCACTTTGGGAGGCCGAGGCGGGTGGATCACGAGGTCAGGAGATCGAGACTATCCTGGCTAACATGGTGAAACCCCGTCTCTACTAAAAATACAAAAAACTAGCCAGGTGTGGTGGCGGGCGCCTGTAGTCTCAGCTACTTGGGAGGCTGAGGCGGGAGAATGGCGTGAACCCGGGAGGCGGAGCTTGCAGTGAGCCGAGATCACGCCACTGCACTCCAGCCTGGGAGACAGCGAGACCCCATCTCAAAAAAAAATAAAAAATAAAAAAAAATAAAATGACATGAAGTCACATAAATGAACAAGATTGCTCAGAATATTAAAACTCTGAAATTAAGAAGTCAAGGCCAGGTGGGGTGGCTCACACCTGTAATCCCAGCACTTTGGGAGGCCAAGGTGGGTGGATCACCTGAGGTCAAGAGTTTGAGACCAGCCTGGCCAACAGAGCAAAACCCCAGCTCTATTAAAAATACAAAACTTAGCTGGGTGTGGTGGGGCACACCTGTAGTTCCAGCTACTCAGGAGGCTGAGGCACAAGAATCACTCAAACCCGGGAGGCGGAGGTTGTGGTGAGCCGAGACTGCACCACTGCACTCCAGCCTGGGCGACAGTGCAAGATTCCGTCTCAAAAAAGAAAAAAAAAGTCAGTAAAATATGGTACATTATTAACTAAGAACCATAAAAGGAAAGCTAAATATGCAACAATAAAGTGTCTTAACCATCTTACACATAATATTTTTGTCTCCCCAGTAACTTTTAAGTCTTATAACTCAGGCCATATTATTCACACACACTATATGACAATGAAAATAGCTACTCATAATTTGCAACTTCAGAGACGAACTGTATTTAATATGAAGACCATTCTTGCTGTTAAGTTAGTTAAGTATTAAATACAACATAGTACAGCAGTAGTGTTGGGGGATTTGTAAATCTGTAGAACCTTTTCCTGCAAGAGTGTAATTCTACCCGAGTATTTGCATGAAATACATACTATTATTTTCCTTTTTATCTTTCCTTTGTATTAGAGCAAGGACATTATATTTCTTTTCAAAAATTTTATCTGGCCAGGTACAATGACTCATACCTGTAATCCCAACTTTTGGGAGGCTGAGGTAGGAGGATCACTGGAGCCAGGAGTTCAAGACCAGTCCAGGCAACATGCGGAGACCTCATGTCTACAAAAATTTAAAAAGCTGGGCATAGCAATGCATACCTATGGTCCTAGCTACTCAGGAGGCCGAGATGGGAGGATGGCTTGGGCCCGGGAGGTCAAGGCTGCAGTGAGCCATAATGGTGCCACTGCACTCCAGCCTGGCCAACAAAGTAAGACCCTAGATTGTCTCAACAACAACAACAACAACAAACAACAAAATAATGGAACAAAGGAAGCAGAGCAAGTTGTCAAAAATAACTGAAAAATTGTAAGGCCTATGGTAACTAGAAAAAGGATATCATCTTTAAGAAATGAAGGGGAGATTCCAACGAAGTTATCGAGCTATGATACGCTGGCTTTAACAGTGACCTCCCAAGTAGATGTACGTCCAACAGGTAAATCGGGGGAGAAATGGTTCAAGAGACAGGTCAAGTCGAAGGGCAAGAATGAACTGATGGTGCTAGATTTAATTCAGGAAAATCACTATATCTGCTGTAAAAGTTACCTGACATGTTCTAAAAATTACGTGATAATTTATTCTGTCAAAAAGATGAGACATCTTCCGTAAT
Source organism: Macaca thibetana thibetana (assembly GCF_024542745.1). Taxonomy (NCBI): domain Eukaryota; kingdom Metazoa; phylum Chordata; class Mammalia; order Primates; family Cercopithecidae; genus Macaca; species Macaca thibetana. Next base: position 20,934,924 of record NC_065587.1, read on the forward strand.
ACAGAAGTGTTTGTGTAAAGTTTCCACAGGTGCCGATTAACTTCTAAGAGATGGATCAAACAAGTAAGAGTCAACAAAAAAAGGTTCGGGTAGGTGGGTTCGGGTAGGTGGGCTTAATGCTGGCAAAGACTATTCTTCCCAATAGCCACAATCAAACATCTGCTTGGTTGGAAACTAGTGTGTCACTGTGAAACACTGGAAGCAAAATTAAAAACTGCCCATGCCTCTTAGGACTATTTGTCAGATAAGGGCCATGTAGACAGGGTGTGGTGGCTCATGCCTATAATCTTAACACTCTGGGAGGCCAAGGTGGGAGGATTGCTTGAAGCCAGAAGTTTGAGACTAGCCTACACAGCAAAGAAATACCCCCATCTCTACAAAATAAAATAAAATAAAAATAAACAAATAAAATTAAATCAATTTTTTAAAATTAGCCAGCCATGGTGGCACACACTTGTCGCAGGTACTCAGGCGGCTGAGGCAGGAGGGTTGCTTGAGCCCAGGAGTCCGAGGTTGCAATGAGCTATGATTACAATGCTGTACTCCCAGCCTGCGTGACATTGAGATCCTGTCTCTTTTAAATTTAAGACACATACACACCACTTATTTGAAAGAAAGAAAAAAAAGGGCCAAAGTAGAGGTGAGTCTGAAAGAAGCTCTCTCGTACATAAGGTCTCCCATGGTACCAGTCATATATCTACCTCAAGGAATAAGAGTAGTTATGTTTGGGTAACCCTGAACATTCACGTATTTGTAGAGGTAGTAGAATGTAATGTGGTTACGTTAAATCTAAGCAATTACCTAAAAGGTAATAAAGGATGCTTAAACACATTAAGCACTAATGAACAGACAAACAGGGAAGAGGGGTGGGCAGGGTTCTTAGGTTCCGTCTGCAAGATGGGTATAAATAAATACACCTTTCTGGAAGTTACCTGAAATAAGAGGGTAAAACTTTTACTATCACATATTGGTACACACATTGTCCCATATGGATAGGATTTTCTCCATTGTAAAAGATAACCCTAGAGAGAGTAAAAATATACTAAATTATTAAATACTACAGTATTGGATACCATCATGCAGCTTTCACTGGAGAGGGGGACCTAACAATATACTCTAAGTCCCTTTCTGAAAAATAATGAGGTAATGACTAAAAGGAAGGGCACAGAGGCCCTAAGAAGGCCAAAAAGGAATGGACATATTTAGCACCTACACAGAACTGTTTATGTGACCATCGATGTGCCACCTAGCACATCAGTTTCAACAAGGGCAAAGAGACACACCAATTTGTACCATTTACATAATAAAAGAACCCCAGCTACAAAAACGAGTAAGTCTGAATCAAATTCATGAGGAAAAACTAAGAGGCTCTGGCCAGGCCTCCTAAAATGTTGAGGGGTACTGGGGACTAAAGCAGCACTTCTTTGGCTAAGATACAGGTTAACTTGAAAAAAACAATAGAATACTTTTCTACATAGTCCTGTCTTACTTTTCAAATGAAGGATAATTAAGAGTCAAAACCTTAAGAAGGCAATACTGAATAATTTTAAAACAATCTTTTCACTTTCATTGATGTTAAAATAGATTTTTTTACACATGCATTTAATATTAAGAAACAGATCCAGAGAAAAATTTGAGTATACAGGCAATATTTTAAAAATTCAAGAGGTACAAAATTTTAAGAAGTAGATTTACAACTGCCACAATTTTAGGTCATTTTTTCAGTTAGTGTTTCCTTTCTTATGTCTATTAATTTTTCACATATCAGAAACTAGAATTCTGTAGCATGTTAGGTAAGACCATTCTTTGGTGGGAAGATAAATTAATCATGAGCATTAACCAAAACCCACTGTGTAAAACTACTATAGCTTAGTCTTACTCCCTGCTCAAGTTTTCTAAAACCTTCGTTACCGAGGTCAACTATAAATGAAAATAGACAAGGAGAGAGTTAAAAGCATGGCTACATTCAGCTACTGTGGTAAGTGGTGGATGTTCATTCAACATGTTTTTCTGAGTGATGGGCACTATTCTAGGAACTAGAAATACAGCAATGAACAAAACAAAGTTTCTACCCTTACACAATTGCCATTTCAGTGTCAGTTGTGATATCCTCACAGGGCTCAATGCTCCTAGTGTGACTTTTCCCCTATTGATGACCATGCACTGAAAAAGATAAAACAAATGGTAAATATAAAATTTTGTCACTGTCCTGGTTCAAAGAGATCTCCAAGTAATTAAAAAAAAAAAAACAAAAAAACGAAAACCAGAAGCTATGTGTCTTTTCCATCTCTTTGGAAACATTAAGGTCTGGGAGTTTTCAGGCTTCCAGATGCAACTTCATGATCAGTGTACCGCATTTCTCTGCCAACTGTGGGGCACAGATAAGCAGCTAAAATATTATCTTTCCTAAGCAAGAAACAACCATCTTCTCCCCAGGGGGAAGAAAATCTAGTAAGTTGTCAGAATCCAAGCTGAACTCCAAGTGATAATCATTTCTGTATCAAAACACCTGTACTCAAGGCAGGTAGATGGCTTCAGCCTAGGAGTTCGAGACCAACCTCGGCAACATGATAAAACCATCATCTCTACAAAAAACCCACAAAAATTAGCTGGGCGTGGTGGCACATGCCTGTAGACCCAGCTACTAGAAGGCTGAGGTGGGAGGATTACTTGAGCCCAGGAGGCAGAGGTTGCAGTGAACCATCATCGAGCCACTACAGGACACTCTACTTGATAGAGTAAGACTCTGTCTCAAAAAAAAAAAAAAAAAAAAAGCAATCTTTACTGGTAATAAATCACTTGAACCAGCAACACTTAAGATAATTTCCACTATTAACAAGTGATAACTCTCTTTTAATAATGACCAAAAGATCAATCATGTATAATTATGTAACTACACACAAGGTACAGAGTATGCTGTTTATTCTTTTACATAAATTGACCTTTTTAATGTGGGAAAGGTTCTAAACACATTCTTCAAAAGAAGTTCTGCAATAGACAGAATCAAACAGTAGGTTAGTGATTAATGCTTAAAAATCACTTGTCTTCATTTAGAGGCTTTTCCAGATGTAAACCCCAAAATGTGAGAAAGCAAAAGCAAAGTAATTACACATTAACATTTTTAGACATTAGGCTGGTTGCATTTCACATGCACCTTATTGTTTTACACATCTCAACAGAGAAGAGGAAGCAGCCCTGATCATGTTCTCAGAAAAGATTAACTGGGAGTAAACCAACCTTAACACATTTCATTGGTTCCCTTTTAAATAACTTACTTCACAAGCATTTTCCTTTTAAACTTAACCCTTATACAAGAGATAGGGGGTAGGGGAATATCAGTCATATATAATATCTTTAGCACCAGAAGAGATTAAAACCAAAGATCACATGAAATCTGCTAAAAAGGGTAAAAATTAAATTTTTAAGAATGAATATAAAATTATGTTCTGATTTGCTCTTTATACTCCCTTCTACATGCAGAACACATTCACTTTATACTTTTTTTCTTTTTCTCGAGACAGAGCCTTGCTCTGTCACCCAGGCTGGAGTGCAGTGGCACGATCTCGACTCACTGCAACCTCCACCTCCTGGGTTCCAGCAATTCTCCTGCCTCAGCCTCCCGAGTAGCTGAGATTACAAGCACACGCCACCATGCCCAGCTAATTTTTGTATTTTCAGTAGAGATGGGGTTTCCCCATGTTGGCCAGGATGGTCTCGATCTCCTGACCTCAGGATCCACCTGCCTTGGCCTCCCAAAGTGCTAGGATTACAGGCGTGAGCCACCGCACCTGGCACACTTTATACTTTTAACTCAGATATACTCAGATATATCATTAACATGATTGTAAGGAAGTTCTTTGATCTATAAAGCTATTTTCTGAATCTATGTCCTCTACGAAACATCACACGGTAGGCATTATTTTACTATAGAACTTAAGAGTTTAAAATCTAATTTTATAAGGCAACATTTAGGTTTACCATCTGAAAGAAATGTTCCCAGTCAAGCACGGTGGCTCACGCCTATAAACGCAGCACTTTGGGATGCTGAGATGGGCAGATCACGAGGTGAGGAGTTTGAGACCGGCCTGACCAACATTGTGAAACCCCATCTCTACTAAAAATACAAAAATTACCTGAGCATGGTGGTGCGCATCTATAATCCCAGCTACTCAGGAGGCTGAGGCAGCAGAATTGCTTGAACCCAGGAAGCAGAGGTTGCAGTGAGCTGAGATCACGCCACTGCACTCCAGCCTGGGCGACAGAGTGAGACTCCATCTCAAAAAAAAAAAAAAAAAAAAGAAAAGAAAAAAAAAATGTTCCCTATCTCCTAAGGGGGGGAAAAAAAAAACGCTTATAATTTCAAAAAGGTTTTGAAATTATAACCCTTTTGAAACAAAAGGCATACTTAAGTCTGGGTTGTTCAGAAATCATAGAAAATCCAGGCATTCAAGCATTAGAAATTAACTGAATTAAAAGCCATGCAGAATCATTTTATCCAAGTGCCAGAGGCAGTTCAATATTTATAATTGCTTTGGAAAGATCAGAAAGACTAGCTCCAGCCTCGGAAAAGGGTTTCCTAACTTTGGTTCCTTTGACTATTTCCAAGGTCTACCTTTGGGAATTTAACAGAAGGCAAATTCTTGCACACTCATTCATGTCTTGCTTCTTGCTCTCAGTTAACCTCTGGTGAAGAGGAAAGTAACTACAATTCCTCCTGTTCTCCCCAACAGCTCGCCCCAAATCAGTGTCTTCAACAGCAATGCCTAAATCAAATGGAAATAAAAGATATTCTAGAAATTCATACTTCCTTATGGAAACTTAAATTTTCCTAATTATAATCTTATAATGACTTCCACCCCTCTTATACATAATTACATCTTAAATAACATTAGACCGACGACTCTCCCTCCTCCCTCATACCAATCAAAGAATAAAATCTTAATTTCATTTTCTTGGACAAAAAGACCCAAAATAATCAATCTCCACGAAGAGAAGTAGTTTTAAAAACAGATTTTCAATAAGTTTTTAATAAGGTTTAAATTAAGAGCTCCTATTCTTATGTACTCAACAGAAAACTAATCAAGGAGATAGGCAGCAAAGACCAGAAATGTGGAGTGTGTGCGTGTGTTTTGTTTTTTGTGGGTGTGGGTGGGTGTGGGTGTGTGGGGGTGTGTGTGTGTGTGTTTGGGAGGGCGGACAGAGTCTCACTTTATCACCCAGGCTGGAGTGCAGTAGCATGATCTCGGCTCACTGCAACCTTGCCTCCTGGGTTCCAGCGGCGATTCTCCTGCCTCAGCCTCCTGAGTAGCTGGGACTACAAGCACCTGCCACCACACTGGGCTAATTTTTGTACTTTTAGTACAGATGGGGTGTTTCACCATGTTGGCCAGGCTGGTCTCAAACTCCTGACCTCAGGTGATCTGCCCACCTTGGCCTCCCAAAGTGCTGGGATTACAAGCATGAGCCACCACACTCGGCCTCTCTCTCTCTCTCTCTCTGTCTCTGTGTGTGTGTGTGTGTGTGTGTGTGTGTTTTAAAGACAGGGTCTCGCTGTCACCCAGGCTAGAGTGCACTGGCATGATCATGGCTCACTGCAGCATCAACCTTTCGGGCTCAAGCAATCCTCCCTCTTCAGCCTCCTGAGTTGCTGGGACTACAGACACATGCCACCATGCCCATCTCATTTTTACTGTTGTGGTTTTTTGTAGAGATGGGGTCTCATTGGTCTCCAACTCCTAGGCTCAAGCAATACTCTCGCCTCAGCCTCCCGAAGTATTGGAATTATAGGCATGAGTCATAGCACCTGGCTGGGTTTTTTGTTTGTTTGTTTGTTTTTTAGACAACACTGGGCAGATTTCATGATAAAAACATATCAATATCTTTTTGAAAGGTGCAAAATTTGCACTGCTTATTCTAATATGCTTTGTTTCTAGATCTTACCATAAAAACACAAATCTCTAACCCTCATCCTTTTTATATTATCCCTCTCCCTTCACAGTTGCCTAAGAGGTTTCTTTTCTAGGAACACAACTTAATTTGAAGGCTGGCTTGCCATCAGAACTCATGAGTATGCCCATGTATAAATAAGTATGCCCTTCCTATTTTGTGTAGGTATTTGAGATATTAAATTATAGAAGACATTTGGAAGTAAACAAAACTCAAAAAATAACTATCAGTATCTCAAACCTAGCTAACCTGCATAATGCTTATCAGTATGTTTTATTTTGAATGTTAATGAATGTTAATGTTATTGTCTCCTCATCTGTAAACAAAAAGATTCTTAAAAGTTGTGGCTCCTGCCACACAGTTTTATGCAGAATAATAGGCATCAAAAATCGACAAGGACCAGAAAGCTGAATGAAAATGCAGACCCATCCTTTAAGCATACAACTTAACAATAAAAAGAAACAGATTTGAATTTTTAACTGCTGTCATCACAACTGAAAACTGTCCAACTCTAGCTAGCCAAGAGGTACATTCAAAGAGAGACAAAATTCAAATAGTAGAGGCTATGTGAAATGAAAACAATCCCCTCTTCTACTGGCCTAGTTAAAATTTGTATTCTGGCAATTAGGTAGGGGGCTACTCATATTTTTGAAAGCACGCCAGTAAAAACCCCAACAACCTCCAATAATCATGCACCACAATGCAGGCTCTGTTTAAATGATGAGCTCAAATACCTACTCTTTCAAAGCAATTCTCAGATTACTAAATGGCCAAAAGACCAGAAACTGTCTTGACCTGAACACCATCTTCAATTCAACATATCCCCAGAAAAGACCTACCTTTTTAAAATTAGTAATATTTATCTCATGTAAACTAGAGGAATACATGTGACTGCCATCCAAATACACACAGTAAGAAAATGAACTTTTTCAGCTAAAGCCAAAAAGTAGAATTCATCGACATGCTTTACTTAAGGAAGGCAAAAGTACCAAGTTAAATCAGAGCTAACAAGTAGTAAAAGGAATTTCTCCCCGTATGCTTTTAAGTAACTGCATTTAAATCAATGACTCATAAAAATGCAGACAGACCAAACCTTGAATTTAAAAAATTCTTACACTATCATTTTACTTAACTCCAGAAAACTGGGAAGCAGAGTTGTTTGTTTGTTTAAAAAAAAAAAGCATACTGGCTAAATTACTTTTCTCATAAGAGGAAAAACTTCCTCAAACATACAGCCTAATAGAAACCTATCCTCATTTATTATGGAGTATATACTAAGTATATTGTTTATACATCAAAAACTTAAGCACTATACAATTCAGCATTTAAAAAAACCAATCCACACCGACAAGTAATTGGAATTCTCAAGTTGCCAACAAGCCTGTGAATTAAGAATAATATTACATTTCCAAAGTCAATCTGAGCTACTTATTTTCCTTGCATTTTCCAACATAAAAATCATTTGTCAAAGGAGCTAATGTCCGAAAGAGGAGAAAGAAATAATATGTTTATCCAATCTCTCTGGTAAAATCAGACCTGTAATTGGATAACTGATTCTGTACTACTATTGTGTTTAGTCAAAACATATATATGTGTTAAAATACGGAAACATAAGAACCTTGGGAAGAACTTACACTTTTTCTTTTCTAATGATTTACATCTTCAACAGTTTCCTTACATCTAACCTAAACCCTATATTCTAAAGCATATAGTTATTTTTTCAATGGGAGTACTCTATTACCAGTGTTTCCATGCTGAGGTATATATTATCATTGGTGATATCTGAGATTAAACAGAACATAAACAAGTATCTTTTAAAAAACTATATTTGGGCTAATGAGCATTTTTAAAATTTTACCTTTTATTCAATCTGAGACGCCATCAAATTCAAGACACACTATTAATTTACATACCGCTAGGAAAAAAAAAAAAACTTTTCCAATTCTACTATAACATGCCATTGTCTTTAAGATGCACTCCCATTGGTATACAGATACTGCAAAAAAAAATATGCAAGTAGTACATTAATGAAAGGTTTGAATGATACTGCCCTAATACTAATATAAATTCTTCATATCCAGAAACTGTTACAAAAATCATTTCCTCAGGATTCTTTGTTCCCTCATTTTTCTTCATAAGACATTTTTCCAATCCATTCACAGTCTGAAACCATTCATGAACAGGCTTGACCTGGCGCACACGCAACAGGATCAGTCCTTCCCACAGAAATGATAAGCCTTTCTCTCGAGTCCTCAGCTACTAGCAGAGAGCTCCCCAAATATTCCTCGACCCTGACTGCTATTGCTAGCACAGGACCACAGATGACCAGATCACCTCTGGGTTGTCAATCTAGCACCTTTACCTCTATCCTAAACAGAATTCATCATCTGCCTCCCTCTCCTCTCTCTCTTCTCCCCACCACAGCTCCTCAATACTCCTTTGGAGCTCCTCACAGTTGTTCTAGGTATTCCAGTCTAGAAACCATTTGACTCTATTTCCAATGACAAAATCTGACACCAATTTTCACTGCTTTCTTTGAAATGCCTAATTCTTATCTTTCCATTGCATGTTATCAGTAACACCGCCACTTTTTCTATCAAATTGACTGGCAAACATGTGCTTAAATTTAATTAGACCTTAATTACTTTAGACACACACAAATATACACATACACACACAAGTTTTACAATTGACTTTATAACAGAACTACTCTGGTCAAATCTTTTAACACTCCCTGTAGTAGTCCTTCAATAGAAGTTTCCCCTAAAATTTCGCTCCAAAAAATAAACCCTCTGACATTCCATTTCCAAATTAAACAAGTTGAGACTGCTTTTAAAATTTTTTCATGCATGAATTTTTTTTTAACTGCTATTATCTTTGCCTGATTCCCTCATCCCACTTTATACACCTGGATAAGGCCCATGTGTCCTTCAATTCTTGGCTTGAAAACTTCCTCCCTCCCCACCCCCCATTTTAAAGACAGGAGTCTTACTCTGTTGCCCAGGCTGGAATGCAATGGCACGATCACAGCTTACTGCAGGCTCAGGCTCCCAGACTCAAGCAATCCTACTGTCTCAGCCTCCCAAGTAGCTGGGACCACAGACATATGCCACCACGCTCAGCTACATTTTTTTTTTTTTTTTTTTTTTTTAATTTTTTGTAGAGACAGGGATCTTGCTTTACCCAGGCTGGTGTCAAACTCCAGCCTGGGTAAAGCAAGATCCCTGTCTCTACAAAAAATTAAAAAAAAAAAAAAAAAGGCCTGGCGCGGTGGCTCACGCCTGTAATCCCAGCACTTTGGGAGGCCGAGGCGGGCGGATCACAAGGTCAGGAGATCGAGACCACGGTGAAACCCCGTCTCTACTAAAAATACAAAAAATTAGCCGGGCGCGGTTGTGGGCGCCTGTAGTCCCAGCTACTCGGGAGGCTGAGGCAGGAGAATGGCGTGAACCCGGGAGGCGGAGCTTGCAGTGAGCTGAGATCGCGCCACTGCACTCCAGCCTGGGCGACAGAGCCAGACTCCGTCTCAAAAAAAAAAAAAAAAAAAAAAATGTAGCTGAGCATGGTGGCATATGTCTGTGGTCCCTTGGCCTCCCTAAGTGTTGAGATTACAGATGTAAGCCACCGCACCTGGCCAGCTTAAAAACATTTTTACTGCAAAAGCTTCCCTGCAGAGTTCACTGTGCCATTTCAATATAGTTATTTTGATTTATAACACTTACTACATGTCATTATAATTATTTACATATCTAGGCTGGGCGCAGTGGCTCACAACTGTAATTCCAGCACTTCAGGAGGGCAAGGCAAGAGAACGGCTGAGACCAGCCTGGGCAACATGGCAAAATCCCACCCCTACGAAAAATTTGCCAGGCCTCATGGTGCTTGCCTGTGGTCCCAGCTATTTAGAAGGCTGAGGCTAGAGAATCACCCACGTCCAGGAGGTTGAGGGTGTAGTGAGTGGTGATCATCCCTCTGTACTCCAGCCTGGGCGACAGAGGAGACCCTGTCTAAAAAATAATATTTAAACAATTCATTTCCAGAAATAAAATGTGGATATTGTATTTACTTTGATTATGGAGAAATCTGCTATTATAAATCACACACAGCAGCAATTTCAGCAATGAACACTATTTATATAGTTCATTCATTGTAACTGATGACTGAAATGATATCTATTTAGCAAATATAAAAGTAAATACTTCTAAAAATAAGAAAAACTTAAATCAGAAATACATCAATTGAAAATAGCAGTTCTAATGAGTTTATATGTTCTGTGATCTCAGAGTTTGCAAAGATCTACTACAAATAAAGTTTTATCACAATAAAAAGTCACTAATCAAGTGGCTAACATACAAAATTAAAGATAACTGAGCAAAGTAGCTTGCAAAACTTTAAAATGCAACATAAGAAAAAGAACGGCACCTAATTTCCAAAAGTCATGCTGCCTCTGCATGCCAAGCTACATATGTCCTGAGGATAACAGAATTTGTTTGGAAGTCCACAAATACTATCCTCTTCCAACTCAATTTGATCTCTACCTACTTCCTGTCTTCTTGTGGGGGTAGGAAGAAAAGACAAAAGTAAAAGTCTGACTTTTCCCCTTACTATTATCAAAAACAGGACTTCAAGTAAGGATACTCAATCTAGAATAAAACATCACAAAATTAACATGTAAGTCAGAAAGAAGTAAAAGTTAGTGCTCCCCTAAGACAATGACAAGTTCTTGGGGTAGACAAGAGTAGTGGAGATAAGTATTAGATTGGTGCAAACGTAATAGTAGTTTTTGCCATCACTTTTAATGGCAAAAACCACAATTACTTTTGCACCAACCTGAAATATATTAAGATCTCAAAAGGAACCATCAAACACTGTTCTCGCTCTTCTGGACTCTAAGACCCCTCTAGCTCTTGCCTTAAGTTGTCCACATGGAGGCCGGAAGCAGTGGCTCACGCCTGTAATCCCACCACTTTGGGAGGCCAAGGCGGGGAGGATCACCTGAGCTCACAAGTTCGAGACCAGCCTGGGCAACATGGCAAAATCCCGTCTCTACAAAAAAAAAAAAAAAAAAAAAATCAGCCAGGCATGGTGGTGCATACCTGTAGTCCCAGGTACTTGGGCAGCTGAGATGGGAGAATGGCATAAGCCCAGGAGGCAGAGTTTGCAATGAGCCATGATCGTGCTACTACACTCCAGCCTGGGCAATCGAGCCAGACCTTGTCTCAAGAAAAAATAAAAATAAAAAAGTTGTCCACATGAAGGAGGTGGTGTTGGGGGTGTGGGGTTGGGAGTGGGGAAGGATAAGCAAAATGCCTAAACTAAAAGTCTATCATGTTCTAAGGCTATAAGAGCCTCATTTTGCTATATGAGACGTAGCAAAATAATCCTTTAAGTCATAGGATACAGATTCAAAGCAGAAGATCTGGAATAGTCATAACACACTAATTCCTTCCTTCCCTGACAAGCTCACCTTACCCAACACAATTCCTCCAAAAAACTAGCTAAAATTTCTATGAACTTATAAACTTATATACTAAAAGAGTGGCAAATGTAGACAAGAAAAATACACACATCATGTGGACCAAGGTGTCACAGAAGGGTCAACATATCCAAAAACTAAAGGCATTCAAGATAGAAAATACCGTTTTTGGTTTTGTTTTTTCTTTTAAAGAAATGGTGTCTCACTCTGTTGCCCAAACTGGGGTGCAGTGGCACAATCATAGCTCACTGCAACTTCAGACTCCTGGGGCTCATAGGATCCTCCTACCATGGCCTCCCAAGTAGGTAGGATTACAGGCACTCACCACCATGTCTGGCTTTTTTATTTTTTTGTAGAGATGCCACTGAATTGTACATTTTAAAATGGTTAAGATGGTAATAAATGTTATACATATTCTCCCACAATTAAAATTTTGTTTATTTTGAAAATATCTACTTATCCACGACACCATTAAGAAAATGAAAAGGAAAGTCATGTAGGAGAAGTATTCTCAAATCAATCATCAGGGAGACACAAAATGAAAACCACAATGAGATACCCTTTTACATCCACTGGACTAAATTAAAGAAACTGGCAAGAGCAAATGTTGGTGAGGACGTCGAGTAACTAGAGTTCATACATGGCTCGTGAAGTGTAAAATGGCAATTACCACTTTGGAAGACAGTTTGGCAATTGCTTATGAGGTTAAGCATACATTTATCCTATGACCCAACAATTCTACTCCTGGGTATCACCCCAAGATAAATGAAAGCACATAATCACAAAAAGGTTTGGACACAAATGTTCATAGCAACTTTACTCATAATAGCCCCAAACTGGGAACAACTCCAAATATCCAATAAGTGATCAGATAAATTGTGGTATACTTCTATAATGGACTGCCATACTCAGCAAGAAAAATGAACAAACAACGTACTGATACTCACAACATGGATAAGTCTCAAAAGCATTATGTTGACTCAAAGCAACAAGTTAGAAAAGAATACTGTATGATTCCATTTATATGAAGTTCAAGGACGAAACTAATTTTTAGTGACAGGAAAGAGAATAGTAGTTTGGGTTAGGGGAGAGAAAGACTAACCAGAAGCGGGGCATAAAGGAACTTTCTTATATGATGTAAAAGTTCTGTATCATGATTGAGGCGGTGGCTGCACTGCTGTAAACATTTATTGAAACTCAAACTGCACACTTGCATTTGTGTATTTCACCATGTAAATTCTATTTTAACTTTTAAAATCCTAGAATAGTATTCCAAAGAGGCTCTAACACTGATCCAAAAGCAGTGTTGCAGTGTCTCTAGAAAAGATCATAAAATCAAGATCATATGCACTAATCTCCCAAGGTCAGTGTTATATTTTCCAAATATTTTTCTTAAGGAATACATACGAACTCCTGGTCTCTCTTATAACCAAAGGGAGGTTACCAGTGTTTTCAACCTCAGCAAAGTCTGAGGTTCCTCGAAAGTACTAAAATGTCCCTAAATATAATTAGCCTCCAAGGAGATCAAGTCCATATGATATGATCAATGGCATGTGCTTTATGATGGCATTAGTCAGTCACCTGGCACCTCTTGCCAAGGAAACTGTTCAACCACTTGCTAGTCTACTGGCAATGAGCAACAATTTTTTTTTTAAAAGGTGGGGCAGGGGGAGAAAAGCCAGACCTTAAAGAATGTTCCAATTTTTCCTACTAGGGAGGAAAAAAAAGTTCTAGTTTCAACTCCCATCAAACCACTCATCTGTTAAAAGTATAGTCATTGTCACGCATGTCCGTGTGAAGAGAGTCCATCAAACAGACTTTGTGTGAGCAAGAAGGCTGTTTACCTGGGTGCAGGCAGGCTGAGTCCGAGAAAGGAGTCAGCAAAAGGTGGTAGGATTATCATTAGTTTGTACAGGTTTGGGATAGGTGGTAGAGTTAGGAGCAATTTTTTATGGGCAGGGGGTGGATCTCACAAAGTACATTCTCAAGGGCAGGGAGAGTATTACAAAGTACCTTCTTAAGGGCGGGGGAATATCAGAAAGTACATTATCGCAAGGGCGGGGAGGGTGTATTGTCATAAGGTCAATTGATCAGTTAGGGTGGGGCAGGAACAGATCACCATGGTGAAATGTCATCTTTTGTGGTTCTTCAGTCGCTTCAGGCTATCTGGATGTATACAGGCAGGTCACAGGGGATATGACGGCTTAGCCTGGGCTCAGAGGCCTGACAGTCATACTCGTATTATTAACAATTATAGCTGCTATCTGAAAGTCCATACTGTCTATGGCCATACCACCCTGAACGTTCCCAATCTCGTCTGAAAGTCTACACCAATTATTGTTCTTATTTTATAAAACAGTCAAGTAATACCTCCATATACATAGAAAGTCACTAAGGTCTACTTTGAAATTTAAGCATTTTCACTAAAACATTGTGACTCCAAAAGTCAGTGCTCAATTTCACTCACTGGGAAAACAAGCATATGGCTTTTGCTAAAAGTAGTTTTGGCTAACCTCAATGATTATGTCTGAAAAGGTTTGCAGGATTATCTCAAGAGTGAGATAATCACAAAGCTTAAAATTAACAACTCAGGATTAATTTGAAAAGTCTATCTCTACAAGATTTCGATGTCTGAAAATAAAACTATCAGCTCCAATAAAGTCCCTTTCCCATCTTTTGGACCTACAATGTTTTATGTTTTTATTTTATTCAAACCTATAATAAAAACAGTTTGAACCCTGACACTCCTTAACCAGATCTTAAGTTAGGAAACAAAAATACCATTGTAAAACAGTTTATTTTAAATTCCAGCGTGGACATAGTTTCATCACATAAAAATCACAAAATATACAATTATGCAGCACAATTAGAAAATGTATAGTTTTCGGCTAGGCACAGTGGCTCACTCCTGTAATCTCAGCACTTTGGGAGGCCGAGGCGGGTGGACCATTTGAGGTCAGGAGTTCCAGCCCAGCCTGGCCAATATGGTGAAACCCTGCCTTTACTAAAAATACAAAAATTAGCTGGGCGTGGTGGCGGGTGCCTGTAGTCCCAGCTACTCGGGAGGCTGAAGCAGAAAATCGGTTGAACCCGGGAGGCAGAGGTTGCAGTGAGCTGAGATCATGACACTGCACTCTAGCCTGGGCGACAGAGTGAGACTCTGCCTCAAAAAAAAAAAAAAGTAAAGAAAATGTATAGTTTTCTAAATCACCTCTTGAAGAGGTCCTGTAAATTATACAGCTAGTCCTGAGCAAAGAGTCTATGGAAAAGAAAAGAATTTGCATATACCTTTACTCTAATGACCAAGAAAAATTTATCTCTATACAGTTCCACATCAGAGACTCAGATTTCAGAAAGGTCTGAACACCAGTGGGCTGGGGGAAGTCCCAAACAGCAGTGAGACCTCTCCCTCAGCCGGTGTCCAGGCTCTTGACACTATCACTAGGAGAAATTCAAGAATGAGTCAGAAACAGTGAAAGTATGGAGATTTATGACAAAGCGAAAATTATACTCAAGAAAGGGGAGTGCGAGTATACTCAAGAGAAGGTTGTACCAAGCGGGTTGGTGCTTCTATCTTTATGGGTTTCTTTAGCCAAAGCATGGAATATTCAGGAAGATTCCAGGAAACCAGTGATGATTTCTCAGAACTGTAGTGCCACCCATTTCTACACCAAATATGGGTGTTCCTGGAACTGCATGGTGCTGGTGGGTATGTGATTTAGTATGTTAATGAGCACATAATGAAGTCCTAGGTGAAACTTAGGTCAAATCCCATGCCATGCTGGGTCAGTCTTAGCCAGCTTGGCCCACATCCTGGTTTAAGGTCTTGTCAGCCCCTAGTTTATGCAGCTATTTCAACAGTTTCCTTTATGCTAGTCATGTAAAACTGCTGCCTGGAATTTTCAGTTCTCCTGTGACCACCCTGTATTATTCCTGTCTCAAACCTACTGAAGCATCAACTCAGTACAGACTGATGCCAAATTAGGAACCAACAACTAAAAAAACAGGCGTGTGAAAGTTTGTTCCATCATTTAATTACTTCAAATCTTCTTACAATTTATGAAATGCATTTTGGGTTTTTGTCGGTTTTCTAAATTTATTTTTCTTGGGAGCATAGATTCAAGTTGCCCTGAATATATACTCCCCATGAAACGCATTTTGATGTGTTTACTTGAAACTCAAGAATTATACATGGTGCTACTATTCACCAAGTTGTATATTCTAAAAACTAGTGTTTTATAAAACAAATCAAGTCTGGGTGCAGCGGCACATGCCTGTAGCCTATAGTCCCCTCTACTCGGGAAGCTGAGGCAGAAGGATCGCTTAACCCCAGGAGCAAGCCTGCAGTAAGCTATGATCATGCTGTTTGCACTCCATCCTGGGCAACAGAGCAAGACCCCGACTCAAAAAAAAAAAAAAAAAAGATCTGCAAAGTTTTTTCAGAGAAAAAAGTGAATAAGCACAAAAAAAGGAATAGAATAAATAGCTCCCAAGCCTCAAAACTGCTGTGACCAAAGGTAGACAGTGTATGGTAAAGAAAGAAGTCTCTAGAAGAGAATGTCTTGGTATCGAGTAGGCACTCAAAAAATTATTTTTATAACCATTTAAAGAGTCCATATCCTCCAGAGAAATAAGATTCAGCTCTGCTGATAAGCATCTTAAAGCTGCAAATCCAAATAAGTACAAGACAAAAGAAGCTTGGCGCTACTAGATATGACTAGAAAGATAATACAGAAAATATATAATAACAAAAGCTTAATCCAATATTAAGAAGTATCTTAGTTTTGTCAGCTGTAGAAGAGGGGGTGCTTGACAAAAAAATTTAAGGGGGATAAAATATAAGCCTTTAAATCTAAAACTCAGATCAAATTCTCCAGGATCAAATTCTCCTTTTAGCCAGTCAGTAATATGAAAAAAACCTAACCATCTTAAAACTCAAGTTGATAGCATGAGGGGCCATATTTTTTAATATTACTATTTTATTACTCAAAGAAATTAATTCACTTAGAAAACTGAAGAAAGTCTTTGGGAATGAGAAAATACAGAGAATTTACAAAAGCAAATAAATGGCTAATGAATTGAAAACGTGGTATCACTAAATAATGTTCTACTACAGATTACCTCTATTAAATTGTATCATTAAAGACACTGGCATTTTCAAGAAGTCAACAAAGCAAGAAATCCATTCATTCTAAAGCTGAACACTTTTTAAATATCCTCCAGCCAGGCACTGCTTTCTACCCACTCTTAAGAGTTTATTTCAGCATTGAAACAAATCTAATCTAACCACAGAGAATCAAGAAATCAGGTTTTCCATTAAACTCTCAGGCTCACCATCCTCAGAACTGGCATCTAGTACAGGAAAAAGCTCCAGGGCAGGAAGGAAGTCTACTTGCCCTGCATTACTGAGCTGTAAGTTTATGTTGTTATGGGCACCAGCACAATAGAGCAAATATAAGAACAAGGAAGCAAAAAGCTGACCGGATAAGACAATCTGGTCCATGTGACCAGTTTATTAATGAGGCTGCAACTACCTAAAAGTTCCCAAGCATAACCAAATAATCTAACTTTCCCCAAAAAAGTTATTATGGGGTTAGAGTTCAGTACTATAAAAATATTAGATACATTAAGGAATATTTTATTCTTCAGCCTAATCTTGCTCTACATTACGACTGTAGGCTACAGAATAGAAAGAGATAGCAGAATGGATAGTTGGTTTTGTCTCCATCTTCTAAACTTTTCCCCTAAAAGTGGGCATGGAGGCCGGGCACAGTGGCTCACGCCTGTAATGCCAGCACTTTGGGAAGCCGAGGTGGGCGAATCACAAGGTCAGGAGATCGAGACCATCCTGGCTAATATGGTGAAACCCCGTCTCTATTAAAAATACAAAAAATTAGCCAGGCATGCGGGAGGCTGAGGTAGAAGAATGGCGTAAACCCGGGAGGTGAAGCTTGCAATGAGCCAAGATTGCACCACTGCACTCTAGCCTGGGCGACAGAGTGAGACAGAGCAAGACTCCGTCTCAAAAAATAATAATTTTTTAAAAAAAAAGGCACGGAGAGAAGAGATCATTTAACCAGCCAGTAAACCGCATCAGATATGCAAATTATTTTGTAAAGGTCAGGACTGAGGAACAGATCTCCTGCTTTCCTTCCTTTATTCTATTCTCCAAAATTTGTGGCAGTGTTACTTCTATTCTTTACCTCTTTGACCTAGTGGAGAAATATGACGCCTCATTTTACTCTGCCGTATCATTTCAGTTTCTGCTGTTTTAAACAAGGTTTTCAAAAGGAATACTAGTGTGTCAGAACTGAAAACATACGCTAGCACTTTTTTAAATGTTAGTTTTTAACACATTCTTACACAGCTTTAAAGTCAGCCTGACCTTGCCTCAAAACCCAGTTCAGGCATCTAGTAGTTCTGTAATCTTGAGCAAGTCATTTTTTCTTTCTCATGCTTCCACTCCCAATGGTATCTTATAGTGTTACTGTGAGAATTAAGTGAGCTAATAAACAGAAACACTTCGAACTGTACATGCCATTTAGTAATCACATACATATTAGCTCTACCACTAATGTCCTGTTGTAAATTGATCAATAACTATAGTACAAGCTGTTTTTACCTCTCAAAAGAAATAGAATTATCTCCCCTGACAAAACAATCTCATGGGTTTGTCAAAGAACAAACTAATATACAACTTAAAAGCTCTTAAAACGTCTTCATTACAGAAGTATCCATTTCTTAATTCACAAGACATCTATAGTTAAAATATACTACACACAAAGCTCTACTTAAATACTATAATAGAAAAATATATGCTTAATAAAAGTAGTCTAAATGGATAAATTACTTTGTTAAGCAAAACCAAACTCTGAATAAACACCATTATTTTCATACTTTAAAGCTAGTATTTACTGAACTATGTGCCAATCACTGGGCTATGTACTTTTTATGCATTATCTCATTCAATCTTCATAGTTGAAGGAGGTACCATTTAAACCACTTAACAGTGAGGACTTCAAGGTTCCCAAGGATTCAATAACTTGCCCAAGGTCAAACCTAGTATGTTTCTAGATTCTAATATAACAGGGTAGGACAAACAACTCACCATAATGTGACAAGATCAACCTGCATGCCCTAGTTTTCACCTAAAATAGAATCTTTTCAAATTCTCCAAATATTACAATCTATAATGACATTAACAACTTAGATACTAAGGAAAAGAGACCACATTAGTATAGATTTTTATATTAAAATGCAAGCATGGCAAGAGAAAACTCCAGAAATTACACATACAAAAGAAAAACTGGGCTCTAGAATAGCCAAATGGGATACCACCTTCTTCAAGTAATCTAATACACAGTTGCTCATTTGATTAGATGTGCGCTAACACCTTTAATGTCCAGAGCTTAATTTTTTTTTTTTTTGAGATGGAGTCTTGTTCTGTCACCCAGGCTGGAGTGCAGTGGTACGATCTTCGCTCACTGCAAGCCCCGCCTCCTAGGTTCACACCATTTTCCTGCCTCAGCCTCCCGAGTAGCTGGGACTACATGCCCGACTAATTTTTTGTATTTTTAGTAGAGACGGGGTTTCACCGTGTTAGCCAGGATGATCTCGATCTCCTGACCTCGTGATCCACTCGCCTCAGCCTCCCAAAGTGCTGGCATTACAGGCGTGAGCCACCGTGCCCAGCTAGAGTTTAATTTTCATAAGCAAATGTATTCACTTCCATAGATATTATACATAATATAAACATGTTTTTATCCATAAATCAACTACCCTAAAAACATGTACTATTATAGGGAAATAAGTAGAAGAGTATGTATGGCTGGACAAGCACAAGCGCATCATCTCATTGTGAGGTGGTAAGAAAGCAAAACTAAAAATGCCTACTTTAGCTGGGCACAATGGTGCACACCTGTGGTCCCAGCTACTTGGGAGGCTGAGGCAGAAGGATGGCTTGAGTCCAGGAGTACAAGTCCAGACTGGACAACACAGTAAGACCCAGTCTCTTGGGGGGAAAAAAAAAAACACAGAACTGCTCTGTTGGGTTTATACTATCATCTTTATGTGCCAAGAACAAGACTACCATTGACGACTAAAGTCTGATTAGTACCTCTCAGTTCAAAAATTATATGAAGATAATGGAAGGGAGCATACCTGGTGACAACCACCCAGTGAAATACAAATGAAGCCAGCAAGATGCATTTTAATTCTTAAATTTTAAAATAACTTGACCGATAGTAAAATAAGCTACATTGGCATTTAGTTAAGATCAAAAATATACTAAAAATTCTGATGGTATACAAATCAGATAGTACACAAAATATTTTGCCAACTGTGACGTGTATCCAAGAACTTGGATATAAAAGCATCCTCAAAATTAATCTATAAAAACCCATGAAGGATTGTCTGTGGTTATGTAAAATAATGTTCTTCAGGTTTTTTGCCTGGATAATAAAAAGGAAAAAAAAAAGATAATGTCTTTATTCTCAAGAAATAAACTCTCCACCTGTAATCCCAGCACTTTGGGAGGCCGAGGCAGGTGGATCATGAAGTCAGGAGATCAAGACCATCCTGGCTAACACAGTGAAACTCCATCTCTACTAAAAATACAAAAAATTAGCCAGAAGTGGTGGCATGCACCTGTAGTCCCAGCTACTCAGGAGGCTGAGGCAGGAGAATCGCTTGAACACAGGAGGTAGAGGTGGCAGTGAACCAAGGTCGCGCCACTGCACTCCAGCCTGGGCAACAGAGTGAGACTCCATCTCAAAAAACAAAAATTTCGAAATTTTAAAAAGAGTAAACTCTCAAGTATTTAGAGGCAAAGGGGCACAGTGCTTCCAACTTATTCTAAAATGATTCAGGGAAAAAATATGGAGAAAGGGAGAAATAATAAAGCACATGAAACAAAATGTAAACAATTGGTGAAGAACACTGGGAGTTCCTTATTTCTATAACTATTTTCAAATTATAACAAAGTTAGTTTTTAAAATCTGAAACAAACATGACGAAGATAAATATTTGTTAAATTAGGTTGTAGGTACATGAACATTCATCATATCACTTCATTATTCTTTTGCTTTTTCATTATTTTCCTTATGGTAAAATCCAAATTTTAAAAATGTTGTACTCTAGTCCCAAGTGAAGTACCCTCTGACCATGAGGAATGCTGCATAATACTATCTTTCAATGATACTATTAATAATCTGACTCATATTTAGTCTTGATCACTTCCGTGCCTTCCCAGCAACCTTTGATTATAACTTTCCTAGTAAGTTAGTTAGACCAATTTAGTGCCCTGTTAACTTTCCACCAAAAAAAGGAACATTTTGAAAAGAACTTTTACTATGAAACCAAAAACAAAAACAAAAGCACTCTGGTGGCAGAGGACAAGAGAGTGATTATCTCAGAATATGTACTGCCTAAGAAAGGATGGAAGGGAACCTTAGGAGAGAGCTATAAATGTTCTGTATATTAATATGGGTGTAGTTACATGGGTCTATACATATGTAAAAAGCTGCCAGGCTTTAATTTAGGGTTACTATACCTTATATGTATATTATGTCTCAATTTTTTTAATTAAGAACAAAAGAGAAGCACTTAGAGAACAGAGAACTTACTGGTTCAAGTCAAAAATCTACAATGTAATAGACTGAAATAGATTACAATGGCATTCAGATTTATAACCAGTCCTTATAATCCTGATCAACATTAGTGCATCTCTGAGATGGGAATTTTTTCAGAAGAATAAACCATTCCAGAATTTTGAATAGAAGGTGTACAGTATTCTTCAATGCACATGTGCAAAGAAGAATAAAGAGCTGGCTGTCAGGAGTTCCTACCAAATAACATGAAATCTTGATAAACCTGTAACACTGCTGTCTTATAAAAAAGGGCTAAGAATCAGGTTAGACATACTCCTTCCCTCCAATAGTCTTAATCTGCTTCAAAAAAAAAGGATTCTCCTCCCCTTCTAGGAGGACTTTATTTTTTTAAAACATAGCTTTGGCAGCCGGGTGTGGTGGCTCACGCCTGTAATCCCAGCACTTTGGGAGGCCAAGGCAGGCGGATCACAAGGTCAGGAGTTCGAGACCAGCCTGGTCAAGTTAGCCAGGCATGGTGGCACGTGCCTATAGTCCCAGCTACTCGAGAGGCTGAGGCAGAAGAACCGCTTGAACCTGGGAGGCGAAAGTTGCACTGATCGTGCCATTGCACTCCAGCCTGGGCTATATAGAAAGACTCCGTCTCAACCAAAACAAAACAAAACGAAACGAAAAAACAGCTTTGGCAAAAACTAAATACTATTATCACTTTGGATGTTGTCCTCCTCTGTTCAAAGCAACATATGTATGTACAGAACAACCAAAAATCATTGTATATAATGATTAACAGTACCATGAAACTAACATTTAAGAGGCAAGTATGGAAAAAGATAGGGGTAGATTAACTGCTATCTTCCTTCCACTGACTATATCTCATTTCAGAGATTCAAGTACTGTTAACCTTGTTGTGTCAGTATTTCCACTGCAGAATTTAACACAAAAAAATTTTACTTATTAAATAGTGACAAAGTTGCCAAATCAATTCAGAAACAACCCTCAACTCTAGAGAAATTCAAGATTTTTAAACCAACCACTCTTAAAGTTAGGTCATTTTTTAAGTTTTTTTTTTTTCTTTTGAGACAGGGTCTCACCCTCTGATACCCAGGCTGGAGTGCAGTTGTGTGATCACAGCTCACTGCACCCTCCACCTCCCAGGTTCAAGTGATCCTCCCACCTCCGCCTCCTGAGTAGCTGGCACTATTCACATGCACCAGCATGACCAGCTAATTTTTTTTATTTTTATATTTTTGTAGAGACAGATCTCATTATGTTGCCCACGCTGGTCTCAAACTCCTGGGCTCAAGCAATCCTTGTGCCCCAGTTTCCTAAAGAGATGGAATTACAAGCGTGAGCTACTGTACCCAGTCAAAAATTCATACTCTTTTTTCTCTTTCAAGACAGGGTCTCACTCTGTCGCCCAGGCTGGAGTGCAGTGGCACAATCACAGCTCACTGCAGCCTTGACTTTACTGGCTCAAGTTATCCTCCCACCTCAGCCTCCCAGGTAGCTGGGACTACACACATGTGCCACCACACTCAGTTAATTTTTTGTAGAGATAGGGTTTTGCCATGTTGCCCAGAATGGCCTCGAATTCCCACTTCAATCCTCCCACTTTGGCCTCTCAAAGTGCTAAGATTACAGGCATGAGCCACTGCACCTGGCCAAGTTCATATTATTTTTTTTTTTTTTTTTTTTTTTTTTTTTTTTTTTTTTGAGACAAGAGTCTTGCTCTGTCGCCCAGGCTGGAGTGCAGTGGAGCGATCTCGGCTCACTGCAAGCTCCGCCTCCCAGGTTCACGCCATTCTTCTGCCTCAGCTTCCTGAGTAGCTGGGACTACAGGTGCCCGCCACCACACCTGGCTAATTTTTTTGTATTTTTAGTAGAGATGGGGTTTCACCGTGTTAGCCAGGATGGTCTCCATCTCCTGACTTCGTGATCTGCCCGCCTCGGGCTCCCAAAGTGCTGGGATTACAGGCTTGAGCCACTGCGCACAGCCAAGTTCATATTCTTAATGTGAATATAATGTTAAAAGTCTACATAAAAGATCTGAGAATGACCATTTATATTAAATTCTACAAGAGGCAAAACTAACCTATAGCGATGGAGATATGATCTGTGGTTCACTGAGCAGTAGAGAGAATTAATGGCCAAAAGGCACCTGGAATTCTTTTTGCAATAATGGAAATATTCTACATGTTAATCAGGTGGTGTATTATAACTGTATATATTTTCCAAAACATATGAAGTGAATTTTGTTGTATAAAATTTACCTTAATAAATCGACTTTCAAAAGCAAAAGCATTATACAAACACACTCCTAAGGCTTTAAAAAATTATCTGGAAATCAAATAGTATGAAAGGAATTAACTGAATAGATTCAACTGAAAGACAAAAATTGAAAGGCTATGTGTCTGGAACCCAATCTATGTGCTGTCCAGTTACTAGGGCTCTTCCTACCTGCTGTACTTTCCATACACCACTCACATCTCTCAAACACTTGTCCAATGCTATGAACAGTTCAGTCAAAATTCAGACCTTCCCAGTAAGTGTTAGAATAATAATCTAAAAAGAGTTGACCATTTCCATTTAAAAAGTCTTCTGTAAGGCCAAGCGCGGTGGCTCACGCCTGTAATTTCAGCACTTTGGGAGGTTGAGATGGGCGGATCATGAGGTCAGGAGATCGAGACCATCCTGGCTAACACAGTGAAATCCCATCTCTACTAAAAATACAAAAAAAAGTTAGTTGGCATGGTGGCACACACCTGTAGTCCCAGCTACTTGGGAGGCTGAGGCAAGAGAATCACTTGAACCCAGGCAGCAGAGGTTGCAGTGAGAGGAGACTGTGCCACTGCACTCCAGGCTGGGTGACAGAGCGAGAGATTGTCCCCCCCCAAAAAAAAAAAAAAAAAAAAAACCTTCTATAATCCATGAGAAAAAACCTGAAAAACAGACCAAAAAAAAATTACAGAAAAAATGCAAATGTTCAACATACATACGAAAACATCTCAACTTCATAATCAGAAAAAATGCAAATTAAATAATCGTTTTCCATCAAAAAGATTGGCAGAAAAGTAAGATATTGCTTAATTTCAAGTACTGGCACTGGTAGAAAAATGAGTGTTTTTTGTTCATTTGTTTGTTTTTGAGACAGACTTGCTCTGTCACCCAGACAACGTTGTGTAATAGCACAACGTTGGCTCACGGCAACCTCCACCTCCCAGGCTCAAGCAGTTGTCCTGCCTCCCTAGTAGCTGGGATTACAGGCACGCGCCACCGCACCCAGCTAATTTTTGTATTTTTTAGTAGAGACAGGGTTTCACCATGTTGCCCAGACTAGTCTTGAACTCCCGACCTCAGGTGATCCACCCACCTTGGCCTCCCAAAGTGCTGGGATTACAGGTGTGAGCCACCGTGCCCAGCCAAAAGTGAGTAACTGTACACACTTTTGGTAATGGTAAAACTGCTAAAGCTATTTTGAAGAGTATCTTGACAATAATAGTACGACTACTACTACGTATTCCATATAGCCAAGCAACTCTACCTCTCTTGATATATTTCGACAAAGTCAGCACACATACGCCCTGAGGCATGTTTTTAAAACTTTGAGCTAGGAATGGTGGCTCACATCTGTAATCCTAGCACTTTGGGAGGCCAAGGAGGGACGATCACTTGAGCCCAGGAGTTCAGGATCAGCCTGGGCAACATGCCAAGACTTCGTCTCTTTTTAAAAAAAAAAAAAAAAAAAAAAAAAATTAAAAAAAAAATTTTTTTTTTTAACTTCACACCAACAGGTTGTAAAAACAAAAAACTAGAAACAGGCTAAATATCCATCAATTGGGGAAAAATATATGGAGTAAACGTACAGCATACTTAAAAAGAAAAAAAGAAACCTACATATTATTTGGTGGTACATACATACCTAAGGGCACTGGGGGGAAAGCCTACAAGAAAAAAAATGTGGCCAGGAGCGGTGGTTCACGCCTGTAATCCCAGCACTTTTGGGAGGCCAAGGCAGACGGATCACCTGAGGCAGGAGTTCG
This sequence comes from Macaca thibetana thibetana, assembly GCF_024542745.1. NCBI lineage: Eukaryota > Metazoa > Chordata > Mammalia > Primates > Cercopithecidae > Macaca > Macaca thibetana. The sequence continues at coordinate 20,959,991 of NC_065587.1, forward strand.
AGACTAGCCTTGCCAACATGGTGAAACCCCGTCTCTACTAAAAATACAAAAACTAGCTGGACAAGGTGGCAGGCACCTGCAATCCCAGCTACTAGGGAGACTGAGGCAGGAGAATCGCCACCCGGGAGGCGGAGGCTGCAGTGACCCGAGATCGTGCCACTGCACTCCAGCCTGGGGGACAAGAGCAAGACTCTGTCTAAAAAAAAGAAGAAGAAGAAGAAGAAGAAAAAAAAAAATGTAGTGATTACCCATACAGAGGATGATAAAAGAACAGGATTAAAAATGATGGCTACATAGGCGTGGTGGTTTGCGCCTGTAGTCCCAGCTACTTGGGTGGCTGAGGCAGGAGAACCGCTTGAACCCAGGAGGTGGAGTTTGCAGTGAGCCGAGACGGTTCCACTGTATTCCAGCCTGGGCAACAAAGCAAGACTTTGTCTCAAAAAAAAAAAAAAAAAAAAAAAAAAAAAGGCTAGAGATTTTAGCATTACATTTTAATATTTTACAAGGATATGTAGTCATGATTGTGGTAAAAAAAAATTGAAAAAAAAAATTAAAAAAAGAAAGAAAAAAGTATTTTAAAAGGAGAATTTCTTCACCTACTTGTATACCAAAAATTAATTCCAGAAGGTGCTGATGCAAACAAGAAACTAATATAATACATTTTCCTTCCTTAAAGAGTCTCATCCAAGGAATGTTACTATCATTTCTCGTAAGTGTTGCTGTGCCCAATGCATGCACCTTATTGCATACACACTGCTTTAGAAAGCCCATCAGTATTTGAGCTCTCTTTTTGATAAACCTCTACCACTACCACTAAGAATAGAAGTATCGGCTAACACCTCAAAATTAAAATAAAATAACAAGAATTTAAAACAAAAATGTTTTAAAACTATGAAACATTATTGAAAAAAATTAAAGACCACCTAAACAGAGACACTCTTGTTCACTGATCTAAAGACAACTTTTTAAGATAACAAACTGACAAAATCATCTACAGATTCAATGCAATCTTTATCAGTGAGCTTTTTTGCATGCACCAACAAGCTGATCCTAAAATTCATGTGGAAATACAAGGGACCCAGAATAACCAAAACAACCATGAAAAAAGGACAAAGCTGAATAACTCAAAACTTCTCAAGTATATCTTAGCAGTAAGTTTGAAATTATCAAGAAAATGTGGCACTAGCATAAAGACACACAGATCAATGGAACAGAATTTAAAGTCCAGAAATAAACTCTTACATAGATGGTTAATTTATTTAACATTAATTTAACATCTATGTTATTTAACAAAGATGCTAGAACAACTCAATGAGGAAAGAACAGTTTTTCAACAAATGGTGGTGGGACAACTGAATATCCATCTAGCAAAGAATTAAATAAGACCTCTACCTCACACCATATACAAAAATTAACTCAAAATAGACCTCAGACCTAAATGTAAGAGCAAAAACTATAAAACTTCTATATGAAAATATGGGAGTAAATCTTCATAACCTTAGATTAGGCAATGGTTTGAGATATAAAACCAAAAGCATTTAGTGGCTAAAGAAAAATGAAATAAATGGGATTTCATCAAAATTAAACATTTTTGTGCTTTAAAGGGCACAATCAGGACAACCCAAGGATAAGAAATTTGTATCTGGAATACACAAAGAACTCCCCTGACAACAATTTGTTTTAAGTTCCAAATTAAAAATGGGCAAAGAATCTAAATAAACATTTTTCCAAAGAAGATACACAAATGACCAATAAGTACACAAAAGATGCCCAGTATCATTAGTCATTAAGGAATTACAAATCAAAGCCACAATGAGATACCACTTTAAATCCACTAGCATGACTAAAATCAAAAGGGCAGACAATAACAATGCAGTCAAGAATGTAGAGAAATTAAAATCCTAATATATTGCTGATAGGAATGTGACATGGTATAGCTCCACCATGGGAAACAGTGTGGTAGTTCTTCAAAAAGTTAAACATACAGTTACCAAATGATTTAGCCATTTCACTCCTAGGTATATACCCAAGAAAACTGAAAATATGCGTCCCCACAAAACTCTGTACGTAAAGATTAAAAGCACCAGTATTCACAAGAGTAAAATAATAAAAACCCAAATGATCACTGATGGATGAATGAACAATATGTGGTATACCCATACATACAATGGAGTATTAGTCAGTCATTAAAAGGAATTAAGTACTGATAATGTGCTACAACATTGAAGACCCTTAAAAACATCATGCTAAATGAAAGCAGCCAGCACAAAAGGCCACATGTTGTACAGTTCTATTTAAATAAAATATCAAAAATAGGTAAATTTATTGAAAGAAAATCAACTAGCAGTTGCGAAGGACTAAAGAGGGGTGGGAAAGTGGAGTAACTGCTACAGGGCATGAGGTCTCTGTTAGGGATTCTGAAATTAAACAGCAGTTATGACTATGTAACTCTGAACATGCCAAAAATCATTAAATTGTATGCGTTATTTTTATTTTATTTTTTGAGACCGAGTCTTGTTCTGTGGCCCAGGCTGGAGTGCAGTGGCTTGATCTCAGCTCATTGCAACCTCTGCCTCTCGAGTTCAAGAGATTCTCCTGACTCAGCCTCCCCAACAGCTGGGACCACAGGTGCCCGCCATCACGCCCAGCTATTTTTTTGTGATTTTAGTAGAGACAGGGTTTCTTCATGTTGGCCAGTCTCATCGAACTCCTGATCTCAAGTGATCCACCCACCTCGGACTCCCAAATTGCTGGGATTACAGGCGTGAGCCACCGTGCCCGGCCCTAATTGTATACTTTAAAAGATCGAGTTTTATGGCCTATGAATTATAGCTCAACAAAGCTATTTTTCTTTTTAAGGAAAACAAATAAAAAGGTAAGTAATATTTTTACATTCTTACTCCTGGTTCCTTCTTTTAAAAATGAGATTTACTCTTTTGAGGGCCTCTGCAATTATCTACTACAATTATTCTTAATTTTAAATAAACTTATCTCCAAGGGTTAGGCTGTTTGCAAGCTACCAGTCCAATATACCCAGACAGAACACAGCACACGCAAATGAACAATGATGTCAAAAAATTCAGGCTGGGAGCAGTAGCTCACATCTGTAATCCCAACACTTTGGGAGGCTGAGGCAGGAGGACCGTTTGAACCCAGGAGTGTGAGACGGACCTGAGTAACATAGCCAGATTCCATCTCTACAAAATATAATAAAATTAGCCAGGCATAGTGATGCACGCCTCTGGTCCCAGCTACTGGGGGAGGATAAGGTGGGAGGATCCCTTGAGCCTGGGAGGAACCAGCTACAGTGAGCAGTAATTGTGCTACTGCACTCTAGCCTGGGTGACAGTTTGCTCTGTCTCCAAAAAAATAAAATAAATTTAAAGGGGAAATGTTTCTCAAATTATTTCATGCCAAACATTTTAAAAGCCTATTGCTTACACAATTAAATAATTATCAATACTAGTATGGACAGCCAAATTAATTATAAACTGTCGAATCTAGCAATTCTATTATTGGTTCAAGATACAAAAAATATACATATACACTAACAATGAACAAGCCAAAAAAAGAAATTAACAGCTTCCATTTACAATGGCATCAAAAAGAATTACTTAGAAATAAACTTAACCAAGAATGCAAAAGACTATTATACTGAAAACTACAAATCACTATTAAAAGAAATTAAAGAATACACAAATCAATGAAAAAATATCATGTGTTCATAGACTGGAAGACTTCATATTGTGAAGATGTCAGTACTACCCAAAGTGATCTACAGATTTAATGCAATCCCTATTAAAATCTCAAAGGTATTTTACACAGAAATAGAAAAATTCAGTCTAAAATTCACACGCAATTTCAAAAAACCCCAAATAGCCAAAATGAACTTAAAAAGAACAATCTTGAACTCACACTAACTGATTGCAAAACTTACTACAAAGCTCCAGTAAACAAAACAGTGTGGAAACTGGCATAAAAATAGATATATAGGCCAAGAGAATAAAGTAGAGAGCCCAGAAATAAACACTTACATATATGATCAAATGATTTTCAACAAGGATACCAAGACCATGCAATGGGAAAAGGACAGTCTTTTCACTGAATGGTACTGAGAAAACTGGATATCCATATGCAAAATAATGAAGGTGGACCTTTATCTTAGATAATATGTAATTAACTGTTTTTAATTAACATGAGTTAATTTAAAAATTAACTCAAATGGATCAAAGACCTAACTATAAGAGCTAAAACTGTAAGACTCTTAGAAGAAAATAGGGGAAAAGCTTCATGACATGGCATTTGGCAATGATTTATTGGATAAGACACCAAAAGTACAGGCTAAAAAAGAAAAAACTAACTTTATCCAAATGAAAACCTTCTGTGCACCAAAGGGCACTATCAACAGAGTACAAAAGGCAACTCACAGAATGGAGAAAACATCTGCAAATCACATATCTGTTAAGGAATATTTAGAATATATTTTTACAACTCAAGAACAAAAACCAATTCACAAGTAGGCAAAGGGCTTTGATATGGGCTTTTTGGTTCCTTGAAACTGAAATGTTGAAGCCCTAATCCCTAATATGACTGTATTTGAAGACAGGGCCTTAATTACATCTATAGGATGTAATTAAGGTTAAATGAGGTCATGCAGATGGATCCTTGATCCAATAGGATTAGTGTCCTTAAAAGACAAGACACCAGAGAGTTCACTCTAGGAAGAGAGCCATCACCAAAAATCAAACCCTGTCAGATTTATTTCTGTTATTTAAGCCACCCAGAGTGTGATATTTTGTTATGGTAGCCTGAGAAAACTAATAAAGACTTGAACAGACACTGTTCCAAAGAAGCACAAAAGGCCAATACATACAAGAAAAGATACTCAACATCCCTAGTCAGCCAGGCGCACCCCTGTAGTCCCAGTACTTTGGGATGCCAAGGTGGGCAGATCACTTGAGCACAGGAGTTTGGGACCAGCCTGGGAAACATGGCAAAACCCCGTATCTACATTAAAAAAATACGAGCCAGGTGCGGTGGCTCATGCTTGTAATCCCAGCACTTTGGGAGGCTGAGGAGGGTAGATCACAAGGTCAGGAGATCAAGGCCATCACTAACACAGTGAAACTCCGTCTTCACTGAAAAAAAAAAAAAAAGACAAAAAATTAGCTGGGAGTGGTGACACGCGCCTGTAGTCCCAGCTACTTGGGAGACTGAGGCAGGAGAATGACGTGAACCCGGGAGGTGGAGCTTGCAGTGAGCCAAGATTGTGCCACTGCACTCCAGCCTAGGCGACAGAGCAAGACTGTCTCAAAAAAAAAAAAAAAAAAAAAAAAAAAAAAAAAAAAAAAAATTGCTGGATGTGGTGGTGTGTACTGGTGGTCTCAGCCACTCTGAAGGCTAAGGTAGAAGAACCAATTGAGCCCAGGAGGTTGAGGCTGCAATGAGCCCTGATCACCCCACTGCACTCCAGTCTGGGTGACAGAGTGAGACCCAGTCTCAAAAAAAAAAAAAAAAAAAAAAAAAAACCAGTCACTAGGGAAATGTGAGTCAAAACTACAATGAGATACTACTTCACACCCATTATGATGGCTATTTTAAATTTTTTTAAGTGTTGGCTGGGGTGTGCGGATCCTTGTGCATTGCTGGTAGGAATGTAAAACGGTACAGCTACTGTAGAAAAATAGAGACTTCTCAAAAAATTAACACAGAGAATGACCATATGATCCAGTAATTCCACTTCTCGGTATACACCCAAAAGGAGTAAAAGCAGAGACTTGAACAGATAATTGTATACCAATGTCCACAGAGGCATTATTCACAATAGCTAAAAAGTAGAAGCAACCCAACTGTCCATCAGCAGATAAATGGGTAAACAAAAATAATACCAATTCTGGGTATATACCCAAAAGAAGTAAAAGCAGGTACTTAAACAGATATTTGTACACCAACATTCATAGGAGAATTATTCACAACAGCCAAAAAGCAGAAGCAACTCAACTATCCATCAATAGATAAATGGATAAACAAAATGTAGAGTATACACACAATAGAGTATTTTTCAGTCTTTAAAAGACGTGATACAGGCCGGGCAAGGTGGCTCACACCTGTAATCCCAGCATTTTGGGAGGTCAAGGCAGGAGGATCACCTGAGGTCAGGAGTTTGAGACCAGCCTGGCCAACATGGCAAAACCCCGTCTCTACTAAAAATTAGCTGGGCAAGGCGGCGGGTGCCTGTAATCCCAGCTACTCGGGAGGGGAGGCTGAAGCAGGAGAATCACTTGAACCCAGAAGGCAGAGGTAGCAGTAAGCACAGATAGCAACACTGTACTGCAGCGTAGGTGACAAGGACAACATTCCATCTCAAAAAAAAAAAGACATGATACAAAAATTAGCTGGTATGGTGCTGCATACTTGTAGTCCCAGCTGCTTGGGAGGCTGAGGTACAAGAATTTGCTTCTACCCAGGAGGTGGAGGTTGCAGCAAGCCAAGATGGCGCCACTGCACTCCAGCCTGGGCAAGAGTGACACTCTGTCTCCAAAAAAAAAGAAAGACATGGATGTACCTTGAAGACATTATGTTAAGTGAAATAAGCAAGTCACAGAAGGTCAAACATTTTATGATTCCACTTATATGGAGTTGTAGTTAAATTCACAAAGATAGAAAGTAGAATGGTGATTGCCAAGGACTAGGAAGAGGATTGAATGGGGAGTTAGTGTTTAGTAAGTACAGAGTTTCAGTTGGGAAAGATGAAAAAGTTCTAGAGACGGATGGTGGTAATCACTGCACAATATGAAAGCATTTAAATGCCAGAGAACTGTACAATTGAAATAGAGTAAAGTAAAATAAGAATTTCAGAAAATAAATGAATCATCCATTAAAAAGTAATAAAATAAGATCCTAAGCTCTCCCAAAAGAAACTCCCTGATGTGGTTTAGCTGTTTGTCCCCTCCAAATCTCATGGTGAAATGTGATCCCAAACATTGGAGGTGGGGCCTAGTAGAAGGTATCTGGTTAGGAGGGCAGATCCCTAATATGGCTTGGTACCCTCCCCTCAGTAATAAGTTCTTGCTCTATTAGTTCACGTGAGAACTGGTTGTTTAAAAAGATCCTGGCACTTCCTCCTCTCTCTTTTGCTCCCTCTCGCTACATGACATGCCTGTTCCCTCTTCGCCTTCCAACATGATTGGACGCTTCCCGAGGCCTCACTAGAAGCACATACTGGTGCCATGCTTCTTGTATAGCCTGCAGAACTTTGAGCCAAATAAAACTCTTTTCTTTATAAACTACCCAGCCTTGGGTATTCCTTCATAGCAATAAAAAACAAACTAATACACTCCCCAAAGTATTAACAGGATGTCCATCAAGATACTGTAGCATTACTACAGGACCACCTCCGCCACCCTCCCTGCCCCCCAAAAAACCTGGCATTTTTGTCATAGCTCTGACTTATTAGATGTGTAAGCTTTTTAAAAGTCTTTAGAATGAACAAAATTTAGTAAAACCTGAAGAAATTAAATAACCATTAGATCTCTTCAAAGAATATCAAAAGGTATAAGAAAATTAGGAGAAACAACAAAATCTTTTGTATTTCGTCAGTATCAATCTTTAGACCAAATGCAATTTATACCACTGAAAGCTTGAGTAATTTCTGCTCTAGAGAATTACTTATACATAAAGTTAAAAAAAAAAAAAAAAAAGCTTTATCCATCATCATAGTTCTACAACACTGATCTTGTCACGATTTCCTGTGCCTAAGATTATTTTCCTACCATTCAAAAAGTTTAAATAGCAACCATATCCTTTTTGTCATGTAAATATAAAATACAAACATCTAAACAAATATAACACAACATTCGAATATTCGAAATACCACAAATCTTTCAGGTACCAAAACTGAATACACACACAAGGTTAGCAAGATTCTGTTTCATTTTAGCCATAAGTTTCCTGGTGGGCTTAGTTTTACACACTATGACTCCAGCAAAATGTGTTCTGCAGCCTATTATAGTTGGTTTAACTAGCAGAAATGAGTCATTTAATTAGCATAATACACAGTGGTCTAATAATTTTTCTTAGCTAATAAGGAATAACCAACGAGTTCATGAGGTATCTAATTTTTAAAGCAAATTGCCTATTTTTTTTGGTTGTTTTTTGTTTTTGAGAAGGAGTCTTGCTCTGTTGCCCTGGCTAGAGTGCAGTGGCACAATCTCAGCTAACTGCAACCTCTCCGAGGTTCAAGCAATTCTCCTGCCTCAGCCTCCCGAGTAGCTGGGACTATAGGCACGTGCCACCATGCCCAGCTAATTTTCATATTTTTAGTAGAGACAGGGTTTCACCATGTTGGCCAGGACGGTCTCTATCTCTTGACCTCATAATCCGCCCGCCTCAGCCTCCCAAAGTGCTGGAAGCCTAAATCTTAATAAAAGCATGTGTAAAATAAAATGTACATACAGAGTCATCAGCCAGTATCCTAATAAATTTAGATTCTGAAATACATGTAAAAATACTTATACTGTGTTGAGTTTAACCTAGAAAAATATTTCCTAAAGATTAAAACCAGGCTGGCTGCAGTGGCTCAAGACTGTGATCCCAATACTTTGGGAGGGTGAGGCAGAAGGACTGCTTGAGCTCAGGAGTTCAAGACTAGCCTGAGCAATACAGTGAGACTCCATCTCTACAAAACATTTGTTTTTTAAATTAGCTAGGCATGGTGGCACAGGCCTGTAGTCTTAGCTACTAAGGAGGCTGAGGTGGGAAGATTGCTTGAGCCCAGTGGCTGCAATGAGCCATGATTACATGACTGCATTCCATCCTGGGCTATAGAGACCATGTCTCCAAAAAAAAAAAAAAAAAAAAAAAAAAAAAAAAACCCCAAAAATGAATATAAATTAATAGTCCAAAAATATTTATTAAACTTCAAGGATCACATATCTTATCCGGTATTTATCACTGTTTTATAACAGTAATTTCAACCTCTTGATGAGAAAAACTTTCCTTTCTCAGCTAGCTTTTGCTTTCAATGTACCTAAAATTGGACAGTTTAAACCGCTTCACCAGATATGTGAGAAATCCATGGTAAGACAAAATGTCATTTACTTTTAAGTATATATACAGTTATGGTATGATGAATTAAAATATGCCTTGCTAAAGAATTAAGAGATGAGACCTAGAGAAAACTTTTTACCCAGAAAAAAGGAAGAACAGGAAGCAAAAAATGAGGTAACTTAATGACCCAGTGACTGCTACGAAAACTACAAAACCATGTAGTCATATGATATTTTCCCAAAAACATTATGAGTGATAAGTTTATATTTTTGCCTTACACTAAAATGTCCCTTGTAGGGAGAATAAGAAATAAGAAATAGGCTGGTGTGAACTGGCTCAGGCCTGTAATTCCAGCATTTTGGAAGGCCGACGCAGGAGACCACTTGAGGCAATGAGTTAGAAATCAGCCTAGACAACAAAGTGAGATCTCAGCAATTAAAAAAATAAATAGGAAATAAGACAATTCAACTAACCATACAAACAGACAATCCTTTCTTTGTATTCTTAAAGGCAAATAATATTTTGTCCCTCTGTCTTTTAGAATCCACAACCAGTAGTAACATATTTCATTAAAATTCCCTTTACTCTTAACATATGAAATGATATGAGACACATTATAAAACCCCTAGTGAATCCAAAGAAAGCAGAAGATTGTCTTAACCATTCTAAATATTTTATCCATTTGCCTCCAAAAAGCAACATATATTTAATACATGAGTAATTCTCCAACCCTTATTCCTTTTCCTTCATAGTCTACAAACTGAGTAACAACGGAGATCTTGTTCACCACTACATCTCCAGAGCCTATAACTTAACAGTGCCTAGTAAACAGGTGGCACTTAAATATTTATTGTATTATAAGCCTAAGTCTCACAAAGGAAAACGGCAAAGATATGAAGAAGAAAGATGTTTCAAGGCAGAAGGAATGCTTCAGAGAGCTACTACCTGCTATCAAAAAGAGACACTAAAACTTGCAAAATTAATTAGAACTTATGGAAGCTATTTTAAATCAGATGGCCACTTTAGAGATGCCTGCTTAACACCATGGACTTATTTTTCAGTACAAGAAAAGTGCTATTCAGGCATACATTGGAATACTAGTGTAAGAAAGCACTATACACCTCTAAAGAAAGTTCTAAACAGATGATGCCCCTCAACACTTCCCTTCCAGGTTCATTGCATGCCAAGTAACACCAGCAGTTGCTAATATTTTCTAAATTAAAACAAACTCACTGCATTAGCACATGAGGCATTTTGTGATTTCAGAGGGGAAAATGTATTTTACAATTTCAAAATAAATTAGCAGCTTCTCTGTATCAAGTAATCCCTTGACAGTTGTTCAAATCCCTTTTTTTTTTTTTTTTTTTTTTTTTTTTTTTTTTTTTTTTAAAGAGACGAGTTCTCCCTATGTTGCCCAGGCTGGCCTTGGGCCTTGAACTCCTGGGGTGAAGCAATCCTCCCACCTCAGCCTTCTGAGTAGTGAGTAGCTGGGACTACAGGTATGAGCCACTTGGCTCCTCCAGCACAATTTTTAAAATCTTACACGAAGGAACTTTTCCTGGGTGATCAGAGGAGGTAAAGGGGGTAACATTACTAAGAATACAAAACTGAAGTCTATAGTCCTAACCAATGACCCAACTAAAAACAGACACCTTTGGCTACAGATTTCTTTAAACAAGGATTAAGATATGAAAACTTAATCCTTCCTTTACATGAAAAATAGCCATTAACAATCACCTTTCCTCTTCTAATGTTAAAGCAGGTTTTTAAGAGCACAGTCCTCCTGTTTGAATTATTTCCACATTCTAGTAAATACTAGCTGGTGAGAGCCAATACAGAATCTTTTGCTGAAGATATTGGGATATTACAGAACAAAAACAGGATAATCCATAATTAATTAGTGACATATCTTAAAGCTCAAACTACTGCAGTTACAGGGGGCAGTGAGATAGTTCTGGCAATCAACTGTAGGCATTAGGGAGCAATTGGTAAAGTAGCAGATCCAGGGTACTGTTAACAATCCCATTACAAAGGCTGAACATTTATTTATTTACATAAAATCCTGTAATGAACAATTAGAACATGAATATCAGCTAAGCCAGGACAAATGGTGCAAAACATTGCCCGTAGAATGCAATGTATTAATTTATGAAGTACGCTATAATAGCCTTTATCATGCAAATCTTACATTTATTTATAAAAAGTTAAATTAGTCTGACCATGACGGAGTAACATGAGACTAGCCCTTCCACCAAAACTACTAAAAAACTGGACAAGATACATAAAACAGCTATTCTTGGATGCTGGACAATAGACGGCACCGAACTGTGATCCCTGAGAGAAGACAAGCAAATTACCTGTGCCCTAATGATCGTCCAAGCTTTGTACTTTGCAGCAGTTTCCAGACTCCAGCCAGAAAGGGAGAAACTGAGTATCTAGGGAGGGTGGAAACCCAATCAGAAACTTAAATGTGTTTCAGAAGGCTGAGGCAGCTGTAATTTGTGAGGCACTGTTACATCTTTACTAAACTAGCTGCACATGCATTAGATGAGCTTTCACGAGGGTGGGCAAAGAACAACCATTGGATAATAACTACCAGAGTTTACACAGGCATTCTCCTTCTGACTGATTAAAGAGACCTTATTAAACTCAGGCCATTCAGCTGAAACCTTTATAAACAGGCTAAACTAGCCCTAGGGCAACGGCTCCTCTCCAGGCCCACCTGAACAAAGCTTTAAATAAAAACAAGCCTAACATTGAATTATGGATTTTCTAACATATCCAAAAGTAAAATGTATGACAATAGCAAAAAGAACAGAAAATAGGAAACTGGAGACATACCACCATAGGATTCTTATACATTAAGTGGTATATAATTTGAAGGCAGAATGTCAAAAGTTAAAGGTATCTACTCTACCGTAGAGCAGCCACAGAAAAAAAATAAAACAAGTATATCTCCACTACAAGAGGGGATAAGATGAAATATTACAAAATCTTTCATTCAAAAAAATGACAGAAAAGAATAGATGGGATTAATAGAAAACAAATGGCAAAATGGTAGACTGAAACCTAACCACATGGATACTCAAACTCAGAGTAAAGCACCATTTAATAACAACAATTAAAAGGAGACTGTCAGCTGGGCGCAGTGGCTCACACCTGTAATCCCAGCACTTTGGGAGGCCAAGGCGGGCAGATCTCCTGAGGTCAGGAGTTCAAGACCAGCTTTGCCAATATGGGGGTAAATACACAAAACACAAAATATACAAAAATTAGCCGGGCATAGTGGCAGGCACCTGTAATCCCAGCTCCTCAGGAGGCTGAGGCAGGAGAATCACCTGAACTCGGGAGGTGGAGGTTGCAGTGAGCCAAGATCACACCACTGCACTCCCGCCTGTGTGGCAGAGCGAGACTTAGTCTCAATGAATGAATGAATGAATGAATGACGGAGAACTGTCAGCCTAAATAAAAAAGCAAGACCTAACTATGTGCTAATTACAAGAAATGCACTGCAAATATATACACAGACTGAAAGTAAAAGTATGGGGAAAAAATTATGCAAATACTGTGGTAATAAAGCTACCAGAGTTATATTCATGTTAAAGTAGCCTAGGGGATGGCAAATATTATCAAAATAAAGTGGGACAAGTCATAAAAGAATGAATTTACTGAGAAGACATAACAATCCTAAATATGTATGTACCTAAAAAAGAACTTCAAAATATATGAGGCAAAACTGGTAGAACCAAATATTTGTCTTTTCAAAGACACAAAACATTCACTGCAATAGACCATATGCCTTATGACAAAACAAATCTCAAATTCTGAAATCCTGAAAAAGACTGAAATCCTATAGAGTACATTCTCTGACTACAATGAAATTAAATTAATAACAATAAAATATATACAGGAAGTTAAACATCACACTTTTATAATTCATAAGCCAAAAAAGACATTAAAAGAGAAATTAGAAAATATTCAAACTGAATAGTAGTACACAATATGTCATTTTGTGAGCTGCAACTGAAGCACTGCTCAGAGGAAAACTCAGATATTCACAGTACATACAAAAAGACAAGCCTACACTTACCTCTCTCAGTATTCAATTTGAAGTGTTTCACTTACCTAAATGTCAAACAAAGCTATAAACTTCCAGAATAAAATTTAAGAAAATATTAGTGACCTTAGGTTTAGAGACAATTCCTTAGATAGGCTATAAAAGTCATTAACTCAAAAAGAAAAAAAAAAATAACTTTGACTACATAAAAATTAAGTTTCTGCTCTCTGAAAGACACTATACTATTAACAATGAAAAGGCAAGCAACAAATTACAAGAACATATTTGCAAAACATGTAATTTGCAAAACCTGTTATAAAGGACTCATATTGAGAATACTTTATGAACTCACAATAAACAAAAAACAACCTAATTTTTTTAATGAGCAAAAGATTTGAACACTTCACCAAAGTTATATAAATGGCAAATAAGCACATGAAAAGATAATCATCATTAGTCATCTGGAAATTACAAACTAAAACCATGATGATTTATCACTATAGACCCACTAGAACGACTTAAGTTAGTAAGACTGACAATACCAAACATCAACAAGGATTTGGAGCCCTGGAATTCTCATGCATTGCCAGTGGGAATGCAAACTAGGCTGTTACTTCAAAAACTATAAACACACTTACCCTACAATCCTGCAATTTCTACTCCTGGATTTTTAACCATGAGAAATGAAAATATATGTCCGTACAAAGATCTATGTTGCAAATATTCAGAGGAGCTTTATTCATAATAGCCAAAAACTGGGCCGGGTGTGGTAGCCCACACCTGTAATCCCAGCACTTTGGGAGGCTGAGGCGGGCAGATCACGAGCTCAAGAGATCAAGACCAACCCGGCTAACACGGTGAAAGCCCATCTCTACCTAAAATACAAAAAATTAGCCAGGTGTGGTGGCACACACCTGTAGTCCCAGCTACTCAGCCCGCTCAGGCAGGAGAATAGCTTTAACCCAGGAGGCGGAGGTTGCAGTTAGCCGAGATCTCGCCACCGCACTCCAGCCTGGGCAGCAGAGCAAGACTTCATCTCAAATACATAAATAAACCCAAAACCTGGAAAAAAAAAAAAAAAAAATCCATTAACTAGTAAATAAAGGAATTGTGGAATATCCATACAATGGACTACTGCTTAGCAATTAAATGGACTAACTACTAATTTTAACAATATGGATGACTCTCCAAGCATTATGCTAAAATGAAAGAGGACAGGCACAAAATAGTACATCCTGTATGATTTCATTTATATTACATCCTAGAAAAAAGGTAAAATTTGTGCAAATTATACTTCTCTAAGGCTGATTTTTTAACCATGTGGCAGCAAAAAAGTCAAAGGTATATATATGTGCTCTGGTTAAGACAAGTATTTTCCCTAACTCTTAGTTACAGAAGGGCTCTAAGAAGTTAATGATTTGCCCCAAATTAGTAACCAGTGGAAACATGTTTTGGGATATAGATCACTTTACTGTAAATACAAACTTGGAACGTATGCTTTAGGGATGATTAAGAAGATCTGTATAACTAAGACCCTTTGTTTTTGTTTTTGTTTTTGTTTTGAGACGCGGGTCTCGCTGTTACCCAGGCTAGAGTGCAGTGGTACAACCATGGCTCATTGTTGTCTTGATGTCCTGGGCTCAAGCAACTCTCCCACCTCAGCTTCCTCAGTAGCTGGGACTACAGGTGAGCACCACCACAGCTGGATAATTATTGTTATTATTATTATTTTGTAGACACAGGGGTCTCCTATGTTGCCCAGGCTGGTCTCAAACTCCAGGCCTCAAGCAATTCTCTCGCCTCGGTTTCCCAGAATGCTGGGATTACAGGTGTGAGCCACTGTGCCTGGCCAACTAAGACCCTTTCGAAGGAGCTCCAGAACTATGTTTAACTTACAGTTAAGTATTAAAGGAAGTTTCAATTTACATAGGCAAGCCAGCTAAAACAGCTCAGGCCAAGAGTTGGATGATGTAGCATAGACATCTCAAATACTTAGCTTACCACAGTCTTGGCCAATAGTCAAGTTTATTTTGGGACTGGAATATTTAAAAGTCCATATTCCCTGCAGCTCCTACACATTGATCCTATTAAACAAAGGCTTCCAATTCTGAATCTTTTAGGTACTCATCTTTCATTCTCACTGAATGCGTTACCTCCAAGCAATTGGGGTGGTAAAGAACTGGATTTTGAACGACAACATCATGACAACAGCTTATTAAAAAGCAAGACAAGGCCAGGCTTGGTGGCTCATGCCTGCAATCCTCCTAGCACTTTGGAAGGCTGACACAGGAGGATCGCTTGAGTTCTAGAACAGCCCGGGCAACATAGCAGGAACCCATCTCTACTAAAAATTTTAAAATTAGCCAGGCATGGTGGCACACACCTATAATCACAGCTACTTGGGAGGATGAGGCAGGAGGATCCTTTGAGCTCAAGAGTTTGAGGCAGCAGTGAGCTATGATCATGCCACTACACCCCAGCCTGGGTGACAAAGCAAGACCTCGTCATTTATTTCTTCAGTCATAAACATAATAAAACGACAGGAAAACTGCTCTTAACACCTAATTAACCACATCAACTTTAACTTTAGCATAAAGAAAACAAATTAAGACTTTTCTTCATCTCTATCATCAATTCATTTTGCAGAAGTCTAACATTTAATCCATAAGTGGGCAATCCATGGAACCTAAAGCAATTACTACAAATTCACTAATGCTTACTATACATACCTCACCTCTTCATTTCCTCTTGTCTGACTTTTCACCGAGTTTTTCTCCTCCCTTTCTGACCTTTTTATATGGTTATAACAGCTACTTTGCAATAAAACAACAAAGAGGATATTTATGCCTAATTAGTGAAAGTACTGACTTTATATCTTTGCTATTGTACTTATTATGGTGACAAGCTCTTTAAGGAAAACGTCTACACTGTATAAGCATAAATAATGGGAAAGGAATACTGATTTATTCTATACCCATTATAAACACTTTTCCCTCTAAGCCATTGAAAAAATGGAAGATACCTTACTATTTTCACTCCACTGATCCTGAATATTATCTCATATATAAACTGAGTGTACCTATGTATATTAATGTTTACCCTGAGATTAAAGTCCAAACTATTTTTAAATACGTACAAAGCGCACTGGAGAAATGGTCAGACTAACATTAAATATACTGGTCAAAATTCTCAGTTGTAAGTTTAAAAAAAAACCCAATTCAAGCTAATTTACACAAAATTTTTTTTAAAAAATTTTTTTGGGGGGAGACACGGTCTCACTCTGTCACCCAGGCTAGAGTGCAGTATCGTGATCATGGCTCACTGCAACTTTGACCTTCCAGACTCAAGGGACCCTACCATGTCAGCATCCCAAGTATCTGAGACCACAGGCGTGCGCTACCACACCTGGCTAATTTTTTTTATTTTTTGTAGAGACAAATCTCCCCACGTTGCCCAGGCTGGTCTCCAACTCCTGGGCTCAAGCAATCGTCTTGCCTCAGCCTCCCAAAGTGCTGTGATTACAGGTGCAAGCCACCACACCCAGCCCAAAAATCAGAATTTGATGGCTCACAGGATAATGAGATGATGCTTAGAAACAAGGAAAAAAACTTCAGGACCAGGTCCTCAAGGGCACAGTGCCAAGGGATCCATCTCTATCTCATGAGAAATCCAGTGAATGTTCTATTCCTTTCACTAGTATAATTAAGTGTTGGAAGCAGATCCCTAATGTCCAGAAAATATGATTTAAGGATACAACTTAGGAATTATCAATAATCCTACTATATGTAAAAGTTAAGAAAATCTAACCCCTGACACCGAACCACTAACTTACAATTACAGAAAGTCCTGTCACATATGATCTGGTTTCTCTTTATAATGAATAGATCTTTTTGCCTTGTACTAAAGATTTCCGTGGAGAGCTGAGGTCTTGCTTAGGCTAGGGTAAATATAAAAAAGAAAAAAAAAAAAAGTCTTAACAGGTTAAAAAAAAAAAGGAAAAGAGGCATAAAAGTCAATTTAATGGGCTTATATACATGGCAGTTTAGCAAGGAAGAGGGCAATCTCATTTTAAAAATTTACTCAATAACAGCACAAATCTGAAACTAAAGTGTGAGACTCCTACTTTTGGTTATCATATAGTCGCCACAGTAATGACTAAAATTCATGTAGCACTCACATAGCTAACTATCCCTAAAGAAATGCTTCCTTTCGCAAGACGTTTAAGTGGAAAGGAATATGAAATTTCTTAACACATCTATATTTTAAATTACTCGATTTCAGGAGTAATCACTCTGAAACAACTGAGTGAAATAAAAACCAGCAACCCCCAAATCTTTGCTGAGCCATCACTTTAACTCATCAGTTTGCTACCAACTACAGTGTTTACCTTTCTAGTAACACTTCTAGTTCCATACAAACTGTTTTGTTCTACGTAACTGCACTAGATTTGGATGTACACTCAGAATTTAAACGATGACCTACATTCAGTGGTGTGTGGGTACCTATAAAATACAGAAAAGGGCCCACTTTCTACTAATTTCTTTCAAGCTCAATCTGAGGCAAGAAAATGATACTCTGTTTTTAATAAGAAGCAAATTTATATTTATAATAAAGAATTACATACAAGGTGATATTTATTATTCCTTAATACAAAGTTCTGTTATATGCTGAGAGACATATATTTATGAAAAAATTATAAAAATGAAGAGCTACAAATAATGGAAGGGAGAAGTCCAGGTCCTTGCTTATAATTTTAACAGCCAACATGTATAGAGCACTCTCCTAAATACTTCACCATTTATTAGTCATTAATCTTACAACAACTCTACAAAGTAGGTAATATTATTATCCTCGTCTTATAAAGAGGGAAACTAAGGAGCAGAGAGATAAGGTAACTTGCCCAAGTCATAAATCTAGCCAATAAATAATTTACAGATGCAAGTTTAAACCATATAAGAAATTAAGCAGGAACAACACATATACAGCAAATACGAAAACAAGAGAAAAGTCAAAGCACTCAATCTCAAAAAGGCAGAAAAGCAACATAAATTAAGAAACTAATTTTTTTCTCTCAGTGCAACGAAACCAGGTCTGTATCACTAGGGGTTGGGGGAGCAGGGCAACTGTGTTCTCAAACTATATAAAAAATCTCAAAAAAAGTAACATATTTCTTGTGGTCCGGGCACAGTAAGCCCAGGAGTTTGAGACCAGTCTGGGCAATATGGTAATACAGTCTCTACAATAAATAAAAAATCAGCTGAGCATGGTGGAGGCTAAATTGGGAGGATGGCTTGAGTCTGGGAGGGTCGTGGGAGCCTGGAAGGTCGAGGCTGCAGTAAGCCATGACTGTGCCACTGCACTCCAGCCTGGGCAACAGAGTGAGAACTTGTCTCAAAAAAAAAAAAGAAAGAAAAGAAAAGAAAAGAAAAGAAAGAAAAAAAAAAGAAAAGAAAAGAAAAATTAACATATTTCTTAAATAAATAAAAGTACTCAACTTTCGGGAAGCACGTTCTGGAGAAAACGTGTATTAAATAAATGATAGCACTTTGGAAACTATCTTTTCATTCCTAAATATGCTTTAAAGAATACAGCAAATAGCTAAAAGCAATCCTTCATAATTTTATCATGTTTAGCACTTTTTACTGAGAAACAGTTCTACAATAATCAAAGTGGGTCAATCTATCACTGCGGTATATACAGTCACTTAGTCTTATCCCTGAAAAATATTTTCAGATTATGTAAATTTTTAACTCTGAGATAACCTTCAACAAAATGAAAAAGGCACATTCCTGCTATTTCCGCAAAGGGCCAATAATTAATCTATGGTACTGATTAAAGAAGATTAATTTGCCACCTAGAACAACATATAGCCATGAAATTTAATTTAGAAACAGAGCCGCAATCACTAATCCACTAAAACAATGAAGAGTTACTATCTATTTCACAGTACTGAAGCAAATCCACTTTCATTCTATTTTTACTTCTGAAGTGTGCAATGCTAGTAAGCAAAGGGTCTGCTCCTCAAAACTGAACTGATTCTGGTCTTGCTTTGGTTTCTTTTGGTCTGTTCTAGTAGGAAGCAGTAGCTACAGTGTCTGACGTGAACATGATACTTGTGCTTACTACTAAACTATGTATATTCCCTTAGCTCTAGAAAACTGATACGGCATTGAGCTTCTTGAGTTAACCCTCAGTCACTATAAGGCTGTTCTCATCCAGGTTCGTAGAAGGAAAGCTTCCACCATGGTTACTCCCATTCTGAATCCTCAACTTGTTCCCCACCCCTGGGTTTTACAAGGTTGCTAGGAAAAAAAAATCTTACTTGCATCTGACTATGGAAGTCCTTCCTACCTATATACCATTACTCTTAGGAGGTACAAGCGAGATCTCATCTAGATTTCTTGGCTGCCTTTTACCGATGTAATCATAGCATGAAGCTTTGAAATGTGAGATCCCGAGCTAGGTCACTCCTTTCAAAGTGTCTATCATTACTCCTTGGAGAGTCAGCTGCTGGACTGCTGCCAGTGTGCTCTTTGTTGGCTTTATCATGAAACCATATTCCTGTAGAGCTGGAATGGTGGCCAAAACACTGCATTTCAAAAGACTCCTTCAAAATGTGTATCAAAAAAAAAGATATAGATACACATCCAACCAAGCCATTCACTTGTTTTTAGTAAGAGAGGGAATGAATAATACAAAGGAGATTAAGTAGCTATGTTAAAAGATTCTCTTATGTGCAAGTATGCAAAAATATCCCATAAAATCACTTGATAATTTTCTTTGAGTAGATTTTATGCAAATAGGTACATTTAAAATGTTTTATGCCCTTGAGGAAAGAAAATTCAACTTTTCTGTGTCAGGTAAGAACTCTGAAGTTAAGTAAAAGCTTGAGATACCCAAGGATTCTCTGATGATCCTTCAACTATCACTGAAGGGGTAAAATATCTACTCTTTAGTAAGCAGCTTTAGTAATGGGTTTTAGAGGAGACCATCAATAAAACATTTTGTAATTTTTAGAGGGTTTTTTGGGTTTTTCTGTTTGTTTGTTTTTTTGAAATCAAGTCTCACTCTGTCACCCAGGTTGGAGTGCAGTGGTGCCATCTCAGCTCACTGCAACCTCTGCCTCCTGATTTAAGCAATTCTCCTGCCTCAGCCTCCCAAGTAGCTGGGTTTATAGATGCACGCCACCATGACCAGCTAATTTTTGTGTTTTTAGTAGAGACAGGGTTTCACCATGTTGGCCAGGCTGGTCTCGAACTTCTGGCCTCAAGTGATCCATCAGCCTCTGTCTCCCAAAGTGCTGGGATACAGGGATGAGCCACCACACCGGCCAAATTTTTAATTTTTATAAGGTGAAACAATGTTGAGAATGGGGAAAGGGGGAAAGGATATAGGGCAACTCAAGTAGTTCCACAGTACAGGAATGAAAAAGCTCCTAGCTCTGAATAAAATAATGGATAGTAATAATGCTTTCAGGGTATATAAAGTGAGACAGGCCGGGCGTGGTGGTTCACCCCTATAATCTCAGCACTTCGGGAGGCTGAGGGAGACGGATCACTTGAGGTCAGGAGTTGGAGACCAGCCTGGCCAACGTGGTGAAACCCCGTCTCTATTAAAAATTTTTAAAAAAATTAGCCAGGTGTGGTGGCACACGCCTGTAATCCCAGCTACTAGGGAGGCTGAGGCAGGAGAATTGCTTGAACTGGGAGATGGAGATTGCAGTGAGCCAAGATCACACCACTGCATTCCAGCCTGGGCAACAAAGCAAGACTCGGTCTTAGATAGCTAGACAGACAGACAGACAGACAGACAGACAGACAGAGATAAATGTGAGATAAATATATTCGTGTATGGTAGTACCGGTCTCTTTAGAAAAGACACCAAAGTTTTTCCTATAAACTTTGAAAACAAGCCTGGCACAGTGGTACGCACCTAGTGCTGGTTACCTGGGAGGCTGAGACAGGAGGACTGCTTGACCCAAGGAGTTAAAGGCCGGCCTCGAAAACACAATGAGAACTTCATCTAAAAGAAAAACAAAAAAATGCCATCCTGAGCAAACGCTCCGGATGAATCTAGACTTTCAGATGCTCAGAACTTGTTTGACACTGGTCAGCAAAAGGATAGATAATAACTTTGAAAAAAGTTAATATATAACAACTAATATATAAAAGGTTAATGGGTTTAAGAAACTTGCCATAATTTAAAATATGCTTTTGCAAGTGTTTAGTGCACAAATTTAAAATATGCACCAAAAACTCATAAAATTGTTTTAATATCCAAAAGGGGGAAAGCTGTAAAAATACAGTAATAAAAGATGCAAGTTCAAAAACACTGAATACATGAAATACATAATTCCACACAGCAGCTATTATATTAAAGGCAAGATATTCCCCAACAAGTAAATTCAAACAACTTCATTTAATTTAAAATGCCTGAAAGAACATTACCTTACATCAAGGAAGTACCTTAACCAAAAGAAAGGACTCAAGCACCAAATGATACAACCCCGTAACTTATACTTCTGAATTCCCTAGTCCTAAGACTTACACACATGGTAAAAGGGCTCAACTATGAAATTTTATCAACTATGAAATTTTCATAGCATCAACTCCTATATATCAACTATGATACAAATATCAACTATGAAATTTTAAGGAGAGGGACCGTCTTTTTATTTACACAGTTGTCCTTTAAACCACAGGGGTTTGAACTGCACAGGTCCACTCATGTGCAGATTTCTTTTAACCAAATGTGGACGGAAAAAGTATTCTTGGGATGCGAAACCTAAAAATACAGCAGGCCGAGGACTAGCTTTTCATATAGACAGGTTCCACAGTGGCAACTGGGGCACTTAAGTATGCCCAGATTTTGGTGTATGTGGGAGTCCTGGAACCCATCCCCCAAGTATACCAAGGATATACTGTAGTGGGATATATGCTGACGTTCTGTATTATTCTCTGTATAACCACTAAAAATGAAAAATGTATGATAAGCTTCTTACTCCATTCTGATGTAACAATAGCTCTAAGAACCATAATAGAGGATAGCAAATTGGTATGTTTAAATGTTGGTAGAAATGTAAATTTCCATATGCCATCTGTGATGATGATTAAAAAGTTTCCCTCCAACACTGGTCCTCCTACTCAACCTGTCCTAAAGCTCCAACTGTCTAACACACTTGTAACTTAATTGTCTAACTGCTTCCATGTTTAAAACCAAGACACACACACACACACACACATCTCTCTCTGAACGTTGTCCATCTTCCTGCTAAAATCAACTCCCCTTGCTACTTATTCTATCATCTTTGAATATTTTTGCTTCTTACATGTATTGTCTTTCAACTCTTAACACAGATCCTTAGGGGAAAGAGGATGTATAACTGTTGTGTTATCACTGTAATAACAGTAGCAACAACCACAATTAGCAAATATGGAGTGCTTACTACTGGTTATCTACATATCGTAAGCACTTGCTGAATTCTCA
This sequence comes from Macaca thibetana thibetana, assembly GCF_024542745.1. Classification (NCBI taxonomy): domain Eukaryota; kingdom Metazoa; phylum Chordata; class Mammalia; order Primates; family Cercopithecidae; genus Macaca; species Macaca thibetana. The sequence continues at coordinate 20,982,582 of NC_065587.1, forward strand.
CAAGAGCTTTAAGAGGTATTATTGTTATCCCCATTTTAAACCTGAGACTCAGAAAAGTTAAAGAACTTGCCCAAGATCAGAGGTAAGTGGTAGAACCACAATTCAAACCCAAGCCTGAGCTCTTATTCAGACAGTAAACTGCCATGGTGGAAACAGCATCCAACTTGATGTCTGGACTCAAGTACTATTTCAGCTACTCACTAGCAGGACAACCTCAGGTAAGTCCTGACAGCTATGAAAAACAATTTACTTACTTGTAAAGTAAGAGTAACAATATATAGCCTGCCATGCCTACTTCACAAGGTAGCAATGAAGATTAAGTGTGCAACTGATAAAGCTAATTAAAACTATTTGTATTACTAATCCCATAGTTGCTACCTCCATACTCCCATGGTATTAATTTTGGCAGCCCCATCCTGGAATTCTAGACTTGGATCACCAACATTATTGTCTCAGTTAAAGTAAAGAGCTACAAGTCTTGTCCACATCAGACAGTGACATATAGAAGACAAACTGTTAACCTGCAATCGCCATTACTGGCAAAACTGGGCAGGTATTTCCAGGCAGGTATTTTAATGTGAAATAGCCAAAAATAATGATAGCCTACAAATGAGATACCTATTCACCAAATGACCATATTTCAAGTGTAATATCCCTTGGTTCCAAACACAACATTCAGTTTTCTAAATATTCAACATCAGAAGGAGCGTACATTAATGAGAAAAGCTCTGTAGTTCCAGTACCTCTGTACACCTAGTACCTCAATTATATAATACATTTATACTGAGGGCTTAAACTAAGATTCCACACTACACAAAAGAAATGGTTGGGCAAGGTGGTTAACACCTGTGATCCCAGCACATTGGGAGGCTGAGGTAGGCAGATCTCTTGAGCCCAGGAGTTCAAGATGGACAACATGACACAACCCAATCTCTACACACACACCCACAAAACAACAAAGATTAGCCAGGCGTGGTGGCATGTTCCTATAGTCCCACCACCCAGGAGGCAAAGTCCCACCACTCAGGAGGATCACCTGAGCCCAGGAGGTTGAGGCTGCAGTGGGCCATGATTGTACCACTGCACTCCAGCCTGGGTGGCAGTAATACCCTGTCTCAAAAAAAAAAAAAAAAAAAAGAACGGAAAAAGAAAAAAAGAAAATCAAAAACACTCTACTATTCTCTGAAATGTCAAACCACGTATGGCCTCGGTAGTCTGACTCAGGGTTGGAACTGGAACTTCAAAAAATTAACTTGCAAAAATGGCATGCGAACTCTTTTTTATTTTTTTGAGATGGAGTCTCATTCTGTCACCCAAGCTGGAGTGGACTGGCACAATCTCGGCTCACTACAGCCTCTGTCTCCTGGTTCAAGTGATTCTCATGCCTCAGCCTCCAAGTAGCTAGGATTACAGGTGCATGCCATCACGCCCAGATAATTTTTGTGTTTTTAGTAGAGACAAGGTTTCACCATGTTGCCTAGGCTGGCCTCAAACTCCTAACCTCAAGCGATCTGCCCTCCTCGGCCTCCCAAAGTGCTAGGATTACATCCAGCCTGCAATCTCTTTTCTAAGGTAAAAAGGTCTCATCTATTTCTCTTGGCCTCAGATTGCTGCAAAAAGAAAGCTCACTACATAGGAACAAAGAAGATAATTTATTAACATAGCTAATCAACCTAAGTTTTATGTCTTGTTCACATGAAACTCTGGTTATCAATATTAATACCTCCAGCCATCTTGGGGGAGAAGAGGGGAGGAGACAAGAAGAAAGAGGAATTCTGTAGTTCTAAAATTTTTCCCAAATACTTTTTACTTACAAACTTTCATATCCGACCAGGCACGGTGGCTCACGCCTGAAAACCCAGCACTTTGGGAGGCCGAGATGGGCGGATCACAAGGTCAGGAGTTCAAGATCAGCCTAGCCAATATCATGAAACCCCATCTCTACTAAAAATACAAAAAAATTAGCCGGGCGTGGTGGTGGGCACCTGTAGTCCCAGCTACTCAGGAGGCTGAGGCAGGAGATCGTGCCACTGCACTCCAGCCTGGGCGACAGAGCGAGACTCCGTCTCAAAAAAAAAAAACCAACTGTCATAACCAATTATATAACCATTCTACTACTTAGAAGAACAAAAAAGTCAATGATTCACAATTTAAAAGCTACTAAAAACATAAAATATGAAATTATGCACTAGAGTTCTATATTTAAATTTACCCATTAAACAAGTATGTGTGTGTGTACTTCTTTAATTTAAAAAAATTCGAATGACTTACAGTTTATACTGTAAGATTATTTACACAAACAGATTATTCTCATTCCAGAGTGGGCTTTTTTGGGGATGAAGTTTCCTAAGCAATTTATAATGCTCTGTGAAAATCACCAGCCTTTTCAGGTTCTGTAATAAAGTTTTAAAAGGTCTAGGCACCATATTTTTTTAAACCATAAAAAAAATACATGGGCACATGTGTATGTATGTATGCATGAATGCTTTTATGGCAGTTTTATTTGTAATTACTGAAAACTGGAAACAACCCAAATGAACTGGGGAATGAATACAGAAACTGTTGTACATCCATACAATGGAATGCTACTAAGCAACAGAAAGTAATTACTGATACATAAAAACATAGATGAATCTCAAAACACATTAGGTTAAATAAAAGACATCAGTCTCAAGAAGCCACATACTGAGTCAAGCAGGAGGATCCCTTGAGGCCAGGAGTTTGCAGCCAGCATAGGCAACATAACAAGACCTCCCATTTCTATTAAACAAAAATTAAAACAAAAAGGCTAAATACCACATGATTTTGTTTACATGGAATTCTCAAAAAAAGACAATACAACAGAGAAAAAACAGATCAGTGGTTACCAGAGACTAGAGGTGAGGAAATGGGCTGACTATAGAAAGGGTCATGAGGAAATTTTTTGAGGAACTACTCTATATCTTGATCATGGTGGTTGCAAAACTAGATGTGTTTCCCAACCTCACAGAACCATACTCAAACATACCTTAATAAAAATAATTTTCAACCATATATATGATAGAATTTTATTGCTCTAATACCAAGACCAAATAGATGCTGCTTAAACCACTGAAGCAAGAACACTAAACTTTGGTCTGATCTGCCTCCAAGTCTGAAAACTCCCTTTCATTAACATTTTGCCTAAAAATTAAACAATATTCGTAAATTGGTCAAAAAATCCTTTAAGATTAAAATATATATATATACTTACAGAAAACTACATAGTGCTTATATCCTAGTCATTTTAGGAGAGAATTAAGGGAATAAAGCCCAAGTAATATATATTAACATCAATCTTTTCCAGAATCATGATGGTCAAAACAAATGAGACTCTTCTCCTAATTTTGGTTCAAAATACCAAAATTTTTACTTCAAAAACTCTCTAACAGATTATTATAAAATCTTAACATTTGCCTAAAAGTCTTTAAGTGTTTTCACACAACTAGGCAGTATAACAAAAAAAAGAGCACAGGCTTAGGCCGGACACAGTGGCTCACAGCCGTAATCCCAGCATTTTGGGATTTGGCAAAGGCACACCACTTGAGTCCAGTGGCGAAACCCCGTCTCTATAAAATACACAAAAAAATTAGCCGGGTGTGGTGGCACACAACTGTAGTCCCAGCTACTTAGGAGGATGAGGCAGGAGGATGACTTGAGCCTTGGAGGCAGAGGCTGCAGTGAGCCAAGATCACGCCACTCACTCCACCCTGGGTGACAGTGAGACCCTTTCTCAAAAAAAAATTTTTTTAAGCACAGGCTCAAGAACTCAACCCAGCTAGGCAAGTTATTTAACTTAATTTTGCCTCAACTGTCTCCCCAGTAAAATTGGGATAATTTTACCTACCTCTGGGAATAATCCTAGACTATTAAACGAGTTAATACATGTATTACAATAAATCACAGGGTAGTACCTGCATAGTCAACTAAGCCTCAATACTAACCTAATAATAAATGAATGATATCGGCCGGGCGCGGTGGCTCACGCCTGTAATCCCAGCACTTTGGGAGGCCGAGGCGGGCGGATCACAAGGTCAGGAGATCGAGACCACGGTGAAACCCCGTCTCTACTAAAAATACAAAAAATTAGCCGGGCGCGGTGGCGGGCGCCTGTAGTCCCAGCTACTCAGGAGGCTGAGGCAGGAGAATGGCGTAAACCCAGGAGGCGGAGCTTGCAATGAGCCGAGATCGCGCCACTGCACTCCAGCCTGGGCGACAGAGCGAGACTCCGTCTCAAAAAACAAAAAAACAAAAAAAAAACAACAAAACAAAAAAAAAAAAAATAAATGAATGATATCAATAATCACCAGCTGTGTAGTCTGTGTATACCACAATTCTGCTCTGTAAGGTAAGTGGCCTAAATTCAATGGCCTAAATAAAGACCTATTTAGTAACAGTACTCTATATTCTTATTATTTTACCTGAATTGCACCTACCTAATTCAGTTTGCAAAAGAAAGGTTAAGTATTATACCTTTTATATAAAAAAAAAGTGAGGTCTAAATAAGTTAAATGACTTACCCAAAGAAACAGTAATGTGAAGGCAGAGCCAAGGCGAGGTTCTGGTATTCTGAGATTCCTTAAAACTTTGTCCTCTCCAAAATTTTTACCCCTCCATCAACTCCTTCCCTCCTAACAAAGATACAGGTATAATGCACCCCCAAAAACCTCCAATTTAATAATTTTAAAATTTCATTAAGCTATACATTCGATTTGTGCACTCTTCTGAATGTTTGTTTTATATCATAATAAACAGGTTAAATGGCTTATCATTAAGTGTATTCACATATGAAGAAAAGTAGTGGAAAAGTTACATCAAAAGCTAAAAGAAGACAAACTCAGCAGATTATGTTCTTTAAAATTTTGTGAGAGGCAAAAGTTTTTAACTGAGGTATAATATACATACAAAGAAGGGCACATTTCCTAAGTCTACTACCCAATGATTCTCATAAACTGAACACAACCACAAAATCACGACCTATATCAAGACACAGAACATTACCAGCACACCTACAATCTCCTGTCCTCACAACCAAAGATAACCATTATTCTGATTTCCATTCTCATCTGTTAGTTTTGTCCGTTTTTCAAGCTTTACAGAAATGGAGTGCTCGCTTCAGCAGCAAATATACTAAAATTGGAACAATACAGAGAAGATTAGCGTGGTCCCTGCACAAGAATGACATGCAAATTGGTGAGGCTTTCCATCTTTCTTAATTATTACAGTAGTATTATTTAATATCCAAAAAACAATGATCAATATGAAGAATGGGATGAACTAATCAATACTGTGATTGAAGACAACAGCATTATTTGTCTGGGAAACTAAAGACAAAATAACTAGAAAACTATTAAAACTGTTAAAGGAGTCAATTTGCTACTTAAGGAATAAACACATACTCTATTCACAATAAAATATACTATATACTATGGAATTAAAATTACATTTCTGGCTGGGCACAATGGCTCACGTCTATAATCCCAGCACTCTGTGAGGCCAAGGTGGGAGGATCACTGGGGCTCAGGAGTTCAAGACCAGCATGGGCAACATAGCAAAATTTCCAGAATAGGACTAACTCCATGTGTAGCATCTACATGTGGACAAGTATGAGTGTTTCTTGATTTAATAACCCAAGTGTCATCTCCATGAATGCATGTATACAACTTTGTTGGACTGAAGGCTCCTCATCTCAACCCCACTGGAGGTAAACGCTATAAATGTAAGTAATTCAAGAAAGTCTCATCCAAATTAACTCATGTAAAACAAAAACAAGAAACATTTCCCCCATCAAGGTAATGTTATAAAATGTGTAACTACTGTCTTTATCAGTGACTCACTTATAAAGTAGATCTGAACTATGGATTACTACTACTTACTTTCATTAAAAAAAAAAAAAAAAAAAAAAAAAACCAGTATGAGATACTTTTGTAAATTTTCTTTACCCAAAGGTTCGCTGCAGCCATTAAAAAAAAAAAAAATCATGTCCTTTGCAGCAACATGATGCAGCTGGAGATCATCATTCTAAATTAAACAATGGGTAAACATGGACATAAACATGGGAAAAACAGATACAGGGAACTAACAGAGAGGAGAGGATGGGAAGGCATGAGGTTCAAAACTACCTACTAGGGGCTGGGTATGGTGGCTCACACCTATAATCCCAGCACTTTGGGAGGCTGAGGTGGGTGGATCGCTTGAGTCCAGGAGCTCGAGGCAACCTGGGTAACAGGGCGAAACCCAGTCTCTACAAAAAATACAAAAATTAGCAGGGCATGGTGGCGCACCACTGTAGTCTCAGCTACCCAGGAGGCTGAGCTGGGAGGATGGACTGAGCCCGAGAGGTCAAAACTGCAGTGACCAGTGATCGTAACACTGCACTCCAGCCTGAGGGACAGAGACCTACCCTGTCTCAGAAAACTTAAAACTATCTAGCGGGTGCTATGCTTACTACCTGGGTGATGGGGTCAATTGTACCCCAAACTTCATGCAATATACTCATGGAACAAACCTGCACACTATTATTATTGGGAGAAAAAGAGCTAATTTAGAACAACATATGTAGCTTGACCCAATTTGAGGAAAAAGTTTACCTTTGTATATTTGTTGAAAACAACTATCAATAAAGGACTAAAATTGTGTACTATTCATTCATATGAATACTACACAGCTATTAAAATTAATGAAGTAAGGCAAGTGCAGTGGCTCACACTTATAATCTCAGCTACTCAAGAGGCTGAGGCTCGAGAATCACTTGAACCTGGGAGACGGAAGTTGCAGTGAGCCAAGATTGCGCCACTGCACTACAGCCTGGGTGACAGAGCAAGATTCTGTTTCAAAAAACAATAATAATAATACACATATATCGACATGTCATTTTTCAAATTATAGAAAGTATGTACTAAAATATCACATAAATTTGAAACACAATACTACATAAAATGTATGTAGATATTTGTAGGAAGAATATAAGTGCATGAGCTAAAAACATAAATAACTTCTGCATAAGAAAATAGGATCTAAGAGGATGACAAAACGGACTGCAAGTGTATGCATATTTTAATTTTTAAAAACAAATATAGGCCAGGCACAGTGGCTCACCCCTGTAATCCTAGCACTTTGAGGGGCCAAGATCACCCGAGGTCAGTTCAAGACCAGCCTGGCCAACATAGTGAAACCCTGTCTCTACTAAAAATACAAAAATTAGCTGGGCGTGGTGAGGAGCTCCTGTAATCCCAGCTACTCAAAAGGCGGAGGCACAAGAATCACTTGAACCTGAGAGATGGAGGGTGCAGTGAGCAGTGACTGTGCCACTGCACTCTAGCCTGGCAACAGAGCAAGACTCCAAGGAAAGGAAAGGAAAGGAAAAAGGAAAGGAAAAGAAAGAAAGAAGGAAGGAAGGAAGGAAGGAAGAAAGGAAGGAAGGGAGGGAGGGAGGGAAAGAAAGGGAAAGAAAGAAAGAAAAAGAAAGAAAGGAAGGGAGGGAGGGAGGGAGGGAGAAAGAAAGAGAGAGAAAGGAAGGAAGGAAGGAAGGAAGGAAGGAAAAGAAACCTACTGAATTAATACATGGTGTTTGTTAAATTATTCTCCATATTTTTCTAAATTTTTTAAATATTTAAATTTTACTTTAATAAGCCAAGGTTGTGGAATTCAGAGACAGACAGGCTTCGTAGATTCTATATGGGATTTGTGTGTGTGTGTGTGTGTGTGTGAAGCCTGTTATTCTGTACCATAAAATTTCTAACTCAAAAAAAAATTATATTATTAGGTTGGTGCAAACGTAATTGCAGTTTTTGCACTGTTGAAATTTGCCATTTGGTACTGGAATACACTCTTAAATAAATGTGGTTATGTTATACACCATTTGAATGCACATTTCGTGCCTTTTCTTGCTAATAACGTATTTTTTGCTTTTTTTTTTTTTAGACTACAGAAATTATGTTAGACAAAAAGCAAATTCAAGTGATTTTCTTGAGTTTAAAATGGGTCATAAAGCAGTGGAGACAACTCACAACATCAACTACACATTTGGCCCAGAAACTGTGCACTGGTGGTTCAAGAAGTGTTGCAAAGGAGATGAGAGCCTTGAGATGAGCAGTGTTGCGGCCGGCCAGAAGTTGGCAACGACCAGTTGAGAGCAATCATCAAAGCTGATCCTCTTACAACTACATGAGAAATTGCCAAAGAACCCAATGTTGACCTTCTACGCTTGTTTGGCAATTGAATCCAATTGGAAAGGTGAAAAAGTTTTTTTGTTCGTTTGTTTTTTGTTTTTTTTTTTAGATGAAGTCTTACTCTGTCGCCTAGGCTGGAGTGCAGTGGTGCAATCTGGGCTCACTGCAACCTCTACTTCCTGGGTTCAAGTGATTCTCCTGCCTCAGCCTCCCTAGTCGCTGGGATTACAGGCGCTCGCCACCATGCCCAACTAATTTTTGTATTTTTAGTAGAGATGGGGTTTCACCACGTTTTCCAGGCTGGTCTTGAACTCCCGGCCTCAAGTGATCTGCCCACCTCGGCCTCCCAAAGTGCTGGGGTTATAGGCATGAGCTACCACGCCCGGCCAAAAGGTGAAAAAGATTGATAAGTGGGTGCCTCATGAGCTGACCAAAAATTTTAAAAATCGTCATTTTGAAATGTTGTCTTCTCTTAGTCTATGTAACGACGACGAACCATTTCTTGGTTGGATTGTGCAACAAAAAGTGGATTTTATACGACAACAGTGATGACCAGCTAAGTGGCTGGACTGAGAAGATGCTCCAAAGCACTTCCCAAAGCCGAACTTGCACCAAATAGACGTCATGGTCACTGTTTGGTGGTCTGCTCCTGGTCTGATCCACTATAGCTTTCTGAATCCCAGTAAAACCAACACATCTGAGAAGTACGCTCAGCAAATTGATGAGATGCACCAAGAACTTCAATGCCTGCAGCCAACACTGGTCCACAGAAAGGGTTCAATTCTTCTCCCCGACAACACGCTGCACAACCAACATTTCAAAAGTTGAATGGGCTACCAAGTTTTGCCTCATCCACTATATTCAACTGACCACTTGCCAACCGACTACCATTTTTCCAAGCATCTAGAAAATTTTTTGCAGGGAAAATGCTTCCACAACCAGCAGGATACAGAAAATGCCTTCCAAAAGTTCATCAAATCCCAAAGCACGGATTTTTACACTACAAGAATAAACAAACTTGTTTCTCATCGGCAAAAATGTGTTGATTGTAATGGTTCCTATTTTGATAAATAAAGATCTGTTTGGTCCTAGTTATAATGATTTAAAATTCACAATCCAAAACCACGATTGATTTTACACCAACCTAACAGTACCTACATTTATTATCTCAACTGCTCTTCAACTTTTTTTTTTTTTTTTTTTTGAGACAGAGTCTCCCTCTGTCACTCAGGCTGGAGTGCAGTGGCACTACCTTGGCTCACTGCAACCTCCAACTCCCAGGTTCAAGTGATTCTCCTGCCTCAGTCTCCTGAGTAGCTGGGATTACAGATGCCCACCACAACACCCTGTTAATTTTTTTATTTTTAGTAGAGATGGGGTTTTGCCATGTTGGCCAGGCTGGTCTCAAACTCCTGACCTCATCTGCCCACCTTGGCCTCCCAAAGTGCTGGGATTATAGGCACGAGCCACCGTGTCCAGCCTAATCTTACTCTTTAAAGTCAGATAATAACAAATGTCTTAACCCAGAAATCTAACCTTTTTGAATGATGTTCTCCATTCACAGAAGCATTTAAAACACTACAAGTGTGCAGTAAACTAACAGCAAAAGCCAACAAGCTCTAATCACTTAAACTCTAGAGGATATATGACACAGCTCTTCCTAAAATATCACCAGATGACTATATAAACCTAGAACGGCTCAACTCCCAGCTGTATATTAACACCAAAACTCCAATAAGTCTATACTGTCATAATAAAAATCATTTGCCTAAATATCTTCCAACTCATATCAGATGTATTAATATACACCACATCCCATCTGAATTGCTACAACTCCACTTGATATTTAAAACACACACACACACACACACACACACACACACACACACACACACACACACACACACACACACACACGGATACAGAACCCGGCAGTTTGGGCTGAGTTCTGTGTTTACAGAGTTCATAGAAACTGATTTTTCTTAAAGTGTCTTTCATAATTCTCAATCAGCTTATTAAGAAGAAAGAAACTAGATGGCTCAGTCCTCTTGTGTTTAATTGTGATCAAATCCCAGAATGTCTTTAGTCATAGTGGAGTTCACAATGATAAAGTTCAAATCAGTTTACCTGCCCCATTCCTCCCATACTACTTCCTACAACTGCCACTCCTCTTAGGAACTGGAGCCAGTTAACCACCCACTTTCTCAATGGTGACTGCGACATAAACCTTCACAAAACATCCAATGAAAAATAAAGACTTTAAAATAGCAGTTTTTGGCTGAGCGTGGTGGCTCACACCTGCAGTCCCAACACTTTGGAAGGCCAAGACGGGCGGATCACCTGAGGTCAGGAATTCACGACCAGCCTGGCCAACATGGCAAAATCCCACCTCTACTAAAAAATACAAAAAAATCAGCTGGCTGTGCTGGCTTGTGCCTTCAGTCTCAGCTACTCGGGAGGCTGAGACACGAGAATCACTTGAACCCAGGAGGCGGAGGTTGCAGTGAACTGAGATCACGCCACTGCACTTCAGCCTGGGTGACAGAATGAGACTCCGCCTTAAAAAATAAAAAATAAAATAAAACAGCAGTTTTTCCTACTTATAAAAGTAATACATGCTCATTGTAGAAAAATGGGAAACTCTAAAAGAATAAGAAGCAAAAAAGCCACATTATCCCACCAAGACAGAAATTAATCACTACTAATATTTCCATTCATGGCCATCCAGGGTATCTTCTGTATATAAAAGTGTCTTAGTTCATTTACCAAACAGGATTTTAAGTACTGCAGAACAAGGGGGAAGTAACATACTAGTTCTTTGGAAGACTAATTTTCTTTGGTGTAAAGAAGTTACAGTTGAGTAAGTCAACCATATGTACAGGAAACTGGAGAGAATGACAAAGGTGAGGGGAATCATACCTGCTCTTTTTCATTCACTCACAGCAAACCATGGAGTCCATGTTTTGGGAACCATTATGTATGCAACGGCCAACTAATGAGTATGTTTCCTTCATAAATAGCAGCCTACTAAATAAACAAATACATACATACATACAAATATACAGTCTTGCCACAGAAGTTACACACACAGTGAAAGGAATGACATTAAGAGTATTTTTTTGTCACCATGAAAGTATCTTAAGAGAAAGTAAAGGGATATGTGAAACATTGATCTAAAATTCATGACCTCTTCCACAAAAATATTTTCTGTGCACGTAAGATGAAGGAACAATCTCACTATGGAAAACTTAACTGCTGGTTTTACAATACTATAACTTACTTACAAGTGTAAATACGCAGGAGTTTAAACAGTTAGTCCACAAATATTGATAGCTTACTCTGTACCAGGCAATGTATTAACTGCTAGGAAGTAAAGGAGAGAACAGCCACCAATCCCTATTTCTGCACAACTTTCAGTCTACCTCTTGAAATATGATGTCGAACACTAAGCATGTGGCCTCCAGCAAGTCCCAACAGTCCTGATTAAATGATGATCTCAAATCCTTATGATGATCTAAGAAGACATATGTAAAAGTAGCTTATCAATCATGTTACCTAAAGTAAAAAGAGATATGTAGCCTTTTGTGCAAAGCACTGCATATAGCAATCATCTTCCATATAAATTATCTCATTTCTTTTAACTGGCAAAAAAATAATCACTCAAGTTGCTTAATACAATCTCTTTTCACAGTCTCTAAGATTTTAATATTATCTTTCTCTGCCAATGACCCATATGAAATAACTGAAATTAATTTCCCCACTGTTTTCTAATACAAAAAGCCTTGTTTCCTGATTTCACAACTTATAGGGGCTGGGGGGCAGGCAGCCACAGATGAAAAGCAACTTATTCTAACTCAAGAAAAAAATTATCTTTTAATCTAAGAATCATCATGGAAAGTTTTTTATAGGCTCGGGCTAATCCAAATAGAGTTAGTGACAGGTTAATTGTGGTACTTTGAAAGCAAAGGAGAGCAAGTAGCAATTATTCATGCCTTCACTCAGTCTCTAGGACCTAACCTCCTATAAAACAGGGAGATATATATTATAGCCAAACTGCTTTCCAAAAAACATAATTTTTTAAAATATGTTCTACACAATATTAATTCTTCATATCTAAAAGAGATAGATTACTTACATTGCTTCTTATCCTACTATTTGTCCTTTCCAAATTCAGCCACCTCAACAATGCAAAAAGTATCGAACTGATGCTTTAAATGTATTTTTGCCCTTATTGCAGATATGACTCTCAAGAGCATGAGACTTTTTTTTCTTTTTTTTTTTTGAGACAGAGTCTCACTCTGTCACCCAGGCTGAAGTGCAGTGGCGCAATCTCGGCTCAATGCAACCTCCGCCTCCCAGGTTCAAGAGATTATCCTGCCTCAGCCTCCCAAGTAGCTGGAACTACAGGCACGTGCCACCACGCCCGGCTAATTTTTTGTATTTTCAGTAGAGACGGGTTTCACCGTGTTAGCCAGGATGGTCCGATCTCCTGACCTCATGATCTGCCCGCCTCGGCCTCCCAAAGTGCTGGGATTATAGGCATGAGCTACCATGCCCGGCCTAGCATAGGACATTTTAAAGGCATTCAAGATCCAACTAAACTGGACCATCTGCAAAACTAGTGAAATACCCAAAAACAAGCATCTGTAAATGCCCAATATTAAACCTTAAGAGTCTAAAGCAGTAGTACACAAAGCAAATATAACATATCTCCAGGAGACTGGGCACGGTGGCTCACACTTGTAATCCCAGCATTTTGGGAGGCCAAGGCAGGCAGAGTTCCAGACCAGCCTGGCCAACTTGGCAAAATCCCATCTCTATTAAAAAATACAAAAATTAGGCCGGGCGCGGTGGCTCAAGCCTGTAATCCCAGCACTTTGGGAGGCCGAGATGGGCAGATCACGAGGTCAGGAGATCGAGACCATCCTGGCTAACACGGTGAAACCCCGTCTCTACTAAGAAATACAAAAAATAGCTGGGCGAGGTGGCAGCGCCTGTAGTCCCAGCTACTCGGGAGGCTGAGGCTGGAGAATGGCGTGAACCTGGGAGGCGGAGCTTGCAGTGAGCTGAGATCCGGCCACTGCACTCCAGCCTGGGCTACAGAGCGAGACTCCGTCTCAAAAAAAAAAAAAAATACAAAAATTAGCCAGGCATGGTGGCACACACCTGTAATCCCAACTACTCAAGTGGCTGAGGCACAAGAATCACTTCACCCCAGCAGGCGGAGGTTGCAGTGAGCCAAGGTCGCACCACTGCACACCAGCCTGGGTAACGGAGAAAGACTCTTGTCTCAAAAAAATATATATATATTATATATTATATATACACACACATATTACATATTACATATTCACCTATGTATTATATATACATATATATTATATATACGTATATTATATATGCATATATATTATACATATATTTTATACACATATATTACATACACATATATTAATATATACACATATATATTATATATACACACCCACACACATACACACACCTCCAGAAGTAACCAAGACGCCCCAGGGTAAAAAAGGAAAATATCTGAACTTTATTTTTAATTATCAACCTTGTTAATTTTTTGTTTGTATTTTATAAAGTCCACAATAATCAGTTACTATACATATATTATTTGTAAATTAAATATCTAAGGATTAAGAATTGATGCTCAATTTTCTCAAAGCAACAACATGAAGTCGTATCATTTTTTTTTTTTTTCTGACTTCATTCTTCCCATCCCATCATTTTTTTTTTAAAGAGACAGGGTCTCACTATGTTGCCCAGGCTGGAATACAGTGGCTATATTCATAAGCACAATCACAGTGAACTTTAGCCTTGAACTCCTTGCCTCAAACATTCTCCGGCCTCAGCCAACTAAGTAGCTGGGACCACAGGACCATGTACCGCACCTGCTTAATGCTCAAAATTTTTTAGTGATGGGGTAAGCAACCAAAAAGTTTGAAGACCACTGGTCTACACCACTCCCTTGCACTGTGAACTTTCATTTTTATCAGCTCTCTCCCAAAAGTTAAGCTATGGAAGGAAGTCCTGATGCTGAAAAAGAAACAGAAGAAACGCTGTTTCAAACTACTTTAAACTCCCAACAACAAGCTAAAGATGACAAATCACTAGCAAGAATATATGAAATTGAATACTAATATGCTGTTGATGGGAATTTCGTATAGACATCCTATCTAAAGGGCATCTTGAGTATATCCAAATTTAAAACACACATACCCTTTAACCTAATAACACCACTTTTTTTTTTTTTTTTTTTTTGAGACTGAGTCTCACTCTGTCACCCAGGCTGGAGTGCAGTAGCTTAATCTCGGCTCACTGAAACCTCCGCCTCCTGGGTTCAAGTGATTCTCTGTGCCTCAGCCTTCCAAGTAGCTAGAATTAAAGATGCCTGCCGCCACACCCAACTAATTTTTGTATTTTTAGTTGAGACGGGGTTTCACCATGTTGGCCGGCCTGGTCTTGAACTGCTGACCTCAGGTGATCCACCCGCTCTGGCCTCCCAAAATGCTGGAATTACATGCATGAGCCACCACACCTGGCTAATAAACCCACTTTTAAGAATTTATCCTGGCCCAGGCGCAGTGGCTCAGGCCTGTAATCCCAGCACTTTGGGAGGCAGAGGCGGGCAGATCATGAGGTCAGGCGATCGAGACCATCCTGGCCAACATGGTGAAACCCTATCTCTACTAAAAATACAAAAAATTAGCCAGGCGTGGTGGCACGTGCCTGTATGCCCAGCTTCTCAGGAGGCTAAGGCAGGAAAATCACTTGAACCTGGGAGGCAGAGACTGCAGTGGGCCAAGATCACACCACTCCACTCCAGCCTGGGCAACAGAGTGAGACTCTGTCTCAAAAAAAAAAAAAAAAAAAGAATTTATCCTAAGGAAATAATAGGACAATTCAATGTCCAAACAAGTTCATCACAGTATTGTTTTAAGAGAAAAACTGACAATATCCATTAACAACACAGAACTGCTATAAACTATGACACATCCATATTATAAAAACTACATGTTCATTAAGAGAATATCAATTTTACATGGAAAGTTGTTCTTTAATTATTTCAATAGGTATGTATAACAAAAAAAAATAAAAATACCAAACATTACATCCAGATGGGATTACAGGTCATCTCTACTTTTTTTTTAAAAACACTAAAACTGTTCTGGGCCAGGCACAGTGGCTCACGCCTGTAATCCCACCACTTTGGGAGGCCAAGGCAGGCCGATCACCTGAGGTCAGAAGTTGGAAATCAGCCTGGCCAACATGGTGAAACCCTGTCTCTACTAAAAATACAAAAATTAGCCAGGCGTGGTGGCGGGTACCTGTAATCCCAGCTACTCGGGAGGCGGAGGCAGCAGAATTGCTGGAACCCAGGAGGCTGAGGTTACAGTGAGCTGAGATCATGTCACTGCATTCCAGCCTGGGTGACAGAGCGAGACTTCGTCTAAAAAAAAAAAAAAAGTTCTGTAGCTTTCATAACAGAAATAATTTCATTTTGAAATTTAAATGATATTAAGTTAAAACTCCAAATTATTGTCCTATATCACTTCCAAAACTCTTTTATAAACACTCTGTCTTCCCATGTCATTTGTAGAATCAGTCTAAACAATTAAATATTTGGTTTATCTCATGGAAAAATGATAGGCATAGAATAAATAACAACCCTATTTCAAGTTGACCATCTTGTCTTTATACCAATTCTTGCCAGTTATGTCATGATTTATCAATACACTTCTAATTTCTTTATATTTTGCCAGAGTATAAATTTATGAATAATTCTGAAAACTAAATAAATTTCTATTTCTCTTCTGCAACTAAGTTACAAAAGTATTAACGACTTCGGGAGGCTGAGGCAGGGAGTATCGCTTGAACCCAGGAGGCGGAGGTTACAGTGAGCCAAGACTGCGCCATTGCACTCCAGCCTGGGCAACAGAGTGAGACTCTGTCTCAAAAAAAAAAAAAAAGAAAGAAAAAAAAGTCTTAACTACTAAAGAAATTAGATTTAGACCCCAGATAAGTGAAATCAGAAAAGCTTGCTACCATCTGTCATACCAGAATCATTCTGAGTATCTGTAGTTATCAGCATCAAGACAATACCTCTGTGTCTATATTTACTTTTACTTTATGCAACGTACTGATACATTCTCCTTCTGAAAATGCTTTAAATAAGTACACTGATTTCATTACCCTATGATACTGCCACCTGCTACTTAAAAACACAGCCTTAAAACTTTACACAGAATGTACTAAACCCCTTGCTCCTACCACCTTCTACTACTGCTCCAACATAAGAAAATAGGTGAAAGTCAGCCAAGTCTATTCCAAGTACAGACCTTGGCATAAATGTGAGACACCCCAGGCTCCTCTGAAGTCCCAGTAACATTGTGACTATTCCGACTGGCAGACAGGATACATGTGCTGAAAGGTTTCTCCAGCCAGAGTACAGAAGCAGAAACCTTTTCTGTTGCCATATCAGTGATATTGGTAAATTCTGAACTTGACAATACGGACTAGGTTTACCACTGCTCCATAAGCCAATTCTGCCAAGGCATAAAATAGGATTCTAATACAATATGATTCTAATACCAGCCCCTTACATTTTTAGAATACTTTTCATATATGCTATTCTGTTTGATCCTCCCCAGTAGTCTGTTAGAAAAGTAGAGAAGTTGCTCTTCTTCCTTTCACTAATGAGGGAATTGGAGCTCAGAGGGGTTATGTAGCTTGCCAGAAACAACACGGCTAATGAAGAATAACAACCCAGGCTTGAACCCAAGATTTACTATCTACCCACTTTCACGCTACAATTTTCATTTTTAATATCTGATACAAACATGAACTTAAAAGGTATATTGTTTCTAGATACAAAAGCAATGATGAAAGCATATCAGTATTGATATCACAAAATTAAGATTAAAAATAGCAATGACAAGTTAATAACTTTGGTAGCCTCTAAAGTTACTGGGAGTCCTAGTTCAACCCAGTATGAATCTGATACCATCTTATATCTTAAATCAATGTTACACTGATTATAAATTTATGTATATATTCTCCATAGAAAATTACAGAATTGGGTGGTAAGAAACAGCTAGCTATATAAATTGCACAAACTCCCCCCAAACCATTCTCAAGTCTTGTGACTTCACACTAACTTATGAAGTTCCTAATGTAAAACCCGATTTGATTTCAACACTAAGCGAATTACAACAGCATAAGCATGTTCTTTCTACATAACACTTGCAACATACATTCAATTTCCGAAGCACTTTTGGACAATGTCTAAAATCCATAAGCTAAAAGCAGAACCCAACACAGAATCTTGTTTCTTTTAAATAAGAAAGGTTCGTCTACCTATATGAGATGAATACCAAATAACATAATTAGAAATTATTAAAAATTTGCAGAATCAGGTTACAGAAACTACTTGAGGTCAAAGACTATAGGCCCTTAATCGTATAGATGGGAAAACTGATGCCCAGAGAAGTTAAGTGACATTCCCAACAGCAATAAATGACACAGATGGAATCAGAATATATGTCTGTCAGTCCAGAAGTTCCCATTATTCTATACTACCTCTGCATTTACTGTGCTCTTAAAAAAGTCACTAATATCTAAAACACTTAAGACCCACTAAGACTCAAAAACTAGGGGACACAATAATGTTCACAACAGTCTTTAGAAAACAATTTCTTAAAGGAATCTCAAAAATTCCAAACAACAAGCACTGAAAGCTGGCTCTTTATTTTCATTTTCTTTCCTATCCAGAGCCCTACTTGATCAAAAACTGACTCTTTAATCCATTGCAAAATATTAAGTAGCTTTTAATAACACTGCTATAAACCACCATAACTGTTGTATCAATACTATTCACTTACTAAAAAAAATATCTGAGGGCGCAGAATATGCTGATAACTGCACTGGGTACTGGGGACACCAGGGAACAAAACAGACAAGGCCTCTGGCTCTTCTAATGGACAGCTGGGTGCAACTCTAAAAATACTACTCTATGATTTGACAGGATATTTACCAAAGTCCTTCACTACTCTACACAACTATAACATTTTCTTCCACCTCTTCCAAACTTGTAAGAACCTTCACCACACTCCCCTCTAAAACATGAATACTTCCTTTGGTAACAGCATTCCACTTTACTGAAGAAGGTGTGAACGTGTTAACTAGAACTATAGCAGATTTTTAAACTGACTTTACCACTCCTCATGGCCTGCGGCAAATTTCAAGAAGTTTTCACAATCCATAGTAACCCTTCCTGGTTCACAACCCTGGTCTCAAATGGCTGCTAACACACCCATCCTACCCTCCACTAGAAATCTGAGTCAGACGGTTTAGGAGCAACCATGATGGTGGGAAGCATCTTCAGGGGACCCCTTTATGAGCCAGAAGCTGACTTACTTCCTCTCCTTCCCTGTTTATTTCCTCTGAATTCTTCAATATATCTTTGGGTACAGTATATCTCCAATTAATCAGCATCTAATTTTATCAAATGTGTTCCTAATAACCTGTGCACAAATTAACTTTTGCCAACAAATCTGTTTCCCCGACATAAATCCATTATATTTTAAGAGATGCTCAATTTGCATCTCTTTTTTTCATGCTTCCCTTCTTCTCCACCCCTTAAATTCTTAAAGATCTATAAACAAAAGCACTCTGAGAAGTCGTAATTAATGGGAGGTCTTTGGAATACCCAACCTAAAGCAAAAGTTCACATGCCTTACTGACCAGAATCATTCACGGAGTTTTATAAGGATAGATTCCCAGGCTCTATCCTCAGAGATTTTTAATTCACCAGGTCCTGCATGAGTTCGAGGAATTTAGGTAGTCCATAATATTTCTAATGACCAGCCTTAAACTAGACAACCACTGAAGAACCTGGCCTATGAGCTGAGAAACTCAGGTTCTTTTATGGCTGGCCATTAATGACAAGCGGGGCTGTACCACTGTGCTGGTCACTTGAAGTTCTCTGAGTCACCTGAAAATGAGGGAGTAATTGGAGCCAACAGAGGTCTTCATAGGCAGCCAATCTAAAATTCTAGAATCCTCCAAATTTAATATCACATACTATACTGAGTTTACTCAAAACAGTGTCATTCTGGCTCGGGGCAGTGGCTCACACCTTTAATTCCAACACTTTGGAAGGCCAAGGCAAGCGAATCACTTGAGGTCAGGAGTTCCAGACCAGGCTGGCCAACATGGTGAAATCCCCATCTCTACCAAAAATACAAAAATTAACCAGCCGTGGTGGCACAAACTTGTAATCCCAGCTACTTGGGAGGCTGAGGTGGGAGGATTGCTAGAACCCGGGAGGCGGAGGTTGCAGTGAGCAGAGATCGCACTACTGCACTCCGGCCTGGGCGGGAGAGCCAAGATTCCGTCTTAAAAAAAAAAAAAAAAAAAAAAAAAAAGAAAGAAAGAAAAAAAGGGGTCATTCTGTAAACTCTTCTAGCCTACCCAAGTCATGGGCCCTATAAAGGGAAGACTTTCTGCATGCCATCAATGTCTCCTGTCCTACTGAACAGCCCTGAATCTGAAAGGGGAAGGTCTCCACCACCTCTCCATGGACAAATCACAAACATTTGACATTTAAAAAAAAAAAAATCATCTCCTGTAATTCAACCCAGGCCTCTCATGGCATTACCATTCACATATGAGAAAGCTGAACCTCAACTAGAAAAGTACATGGTTTTGGGGTTTTGTTTTGTTTGTCTAGGTTGTGGAAAAGTAGATGTCAGAAAACAAAGTGGATGTCAAGATACTATAACAGTAAGAATTTAGGCCTGGGTCTGGAAAGGACATTTGAACATCAATATGTAATAGTAATCCATGTCCAAAACTCACAAGTGAGATTATCAAACTCCAGGGGAGTCTATTAATGTGGCCATAAAATCTACCCCATAATTTTGACATAAGTTTTCCAGCCCAAAATACAACCGACAATATCATCTTACGGGTCCGGAAATGCCATACATAAAGCAAAATTTCTACCGGAGAAATAACACTGTAATCATTTGCGGAGCAGTCTGACCAGTGTTCCCTGAGTTAGGCCAACCGCCCCCAACCATCCTTCCCACCTAAGTACTACCAGGTCAGGAGGATGCCCTGTTGCATGATCAGGCGGTCACTCCCTTCCACAAGGCCCAGGCCCGTACAGTTCGCCCCGGGGCTCCCATGGCCCCCGACCTCCAGTATCCGGCAACGATGGACCGCCACAGACCCGGCAGGGGGCGAAGGGCGCACATCCACCTCCCAGGAGTCCGTGGGAATAACCCCGGGCGCTCCGAGGCTACGTCCCACACCCAGAGCCGCACGGGCCCATCCCCGCCAGGTCTGGGAAGGCAGCCCGAGCCCAGGACCCCGCCTCCCCCGCACCTAGGGTCCGGGCCGAGCTCGGCCGCTGAGCTCCCATTCCCACTCCCACACCCAGCGCCTCCCCCTGGCGGCGACGGCCGCTGGGGACGCCCCTCCCCGGGCCCCGCACGCAGTCCCCAGCCCTCCCAGGGCGCTGCCTCCTCAGAGGGTGACAGCCGCCTGGCCGGGGCCGGGGCCGAGGCCGGCCCCTCCTCCAGCTCTTCCTCACCCCCCGAGGAGACGGAGGACGGGGATGGGGTTCTTACCGGGCAGCAGGACATGGCGAGGCCCGCCACGGCACAGTCTCCTCCTCCGCCACCCCACCAGGCTGCCTGCCAGGGCCGGCGCGGGGTAGCGCCTGAGCCGCTGGGACGTCTAGTCCTGCTGCTACTACTCCGCCGCCGCCGCCGCCTTCTCACAACCACAACAACATGGCGGCAGCGGCCACACAGAGCGCGCTCCCGACGCCGAGCCGGGCGACGACCGGGGACGCGCGCGCACGCTCGGGCGCTGAGCCCGGTGTCCGGGAAAGGGGGCGGATCTCCGCCGGTTGGACGGGGGCGGGGCCTGGACAGGTGGTCACGCCCCAGGAGATGGGCGAGGCTGCAGCCCAGACTAACACCCGCGGCTGGGGAGAGGCTCGCGAAAAAGCCCAGCGGAGGAAGAATGGCTCGACAGATGGGAAATGGGTGGAGAAAAAGAGATGACAAAAAAAATCTGGAAGAAAACCAAAGGTGGTCCTACAGATTTTTAGGAGGCGTCTTTTCCAAGCTCTGTAACCCTGGGCAAGACATGGCTCACCCTACTTACCAGAAAAATAGAACAATAGTGGTATCTTCCACCTGCAATTGTGGGCAGGATAAAATCAGTTTAATATAATGCAAGTAAATATAGTGTTTTAGAAGTTGTATTCGGAATACAATTTCTTTTTTTTTTTTTTTTTTTTTTTTTTTGAGACAGTCTGGCTCTGTCGCCCAGTGGCATCTCTGCTCACTGCAACCTCTGTCTCCCGGGCTCAAGCGATCCTCCCACCTCAGCCTCCTGAGTAGCTGGGACTACAGACTGACATCATGCCCGGCTAATTTTTGTATTTTTTGTAGAGACGAGGTTTCTACCATTTTGTCCAGACTGGTCTCAAACTCCTGGGCTCAAGCAATCCACCTACCTCAGCCTCCCAAAGCGCTGGGATTACAGGCATGAACCACCGCACCCTGTCCAGAATACAATTTCAAACTGATTCAACTTCAGCTCCTAATCAAAAGCTCAGCGGGAAGAAGTAAGTTTTCAAACAAAATAAAAAACAACCCCCCCAAAAAAATTGTAACCTACCCACACTAGCCTGCAGAATTCCACAAACCAGGATTGCATACCGTAGGCCCTAACAGATTCACCTCCTCTGAGTTGCCTTTTAACATTCTACCCTTGACTTTTCTGTAAACTGTCTGGGAAGACTAGTCAAATGAAATCTATTCCTGCGTCTGTTGTAAACTTTTTCCACAGCACTTTCTGAAATCTATTTTCAATGTTCATTGTCTTTTTACTCCACTAGAATGTAAAAGCTACTTGAAGACAAGGATCTTGTCGTGTTCGTCACTGTTTCCCCAGCACCTAGAACTGTGCAGTGTAAGTAGTAGGCAGTCCAATTTCTTGATTAACTAACAGCTGACTGGGTGCGGGGGCTCACGCCTGTAATCCCAGCACTTTGGGAGGCCGAGGTGGGTGGATCACCTGAGCTCAGGTGTTCGATACCAGCCTGGGCAACATGGTAAAACCCTGGATCTACTAAAAATACAAAAGTTAGCCGGGCATGGTGGCAGGCGCCTGTAATCCCAGCTATTTGGGAGGCTGAGGCAGGAGAATAACTTGAACCCAGGAGGCGGAGGTTGCGGTGAGTCCAGATTGTGCCACTGCACTCCAGCCTGGGCAACAGAGCAAGACTCTGTCTCAAAAAACAAAACTAACAGCTAACATTTATTCATACAACTCATCTAATGGAATCTTCACAACTTTAATAGGTAGATGCCGTTATCTCCATGTTACAGATGAAGAAAGTGAAGCACAGAATAAGTTGCACGTATTGAAACAAAATTCAAACCCAGCAGACAAAAAAAAAAAAAAAAAAACCACTATGCTCTCACCCACCCGGCTGTACTGCCCAGTGCATGACACAGTAGCCTGAAATAAAATCTCAAGTAAGAAATTACTTTAGACCAGACACAGTGGCTCATGCCTGAAATCCCAGCACTTCAGGAGGCCAAGGCAGGTGGATTGCTTGAGCTCAGGAGTTTGAGACCAGTCTAGGCAACGTGGCAAAATCCCATCTCTACAAAAAAATACCAAAAAACTGGCGAGGTGTGGTGGTGCGCGCCTGTAGTCCCAGCTATTTGAGAGGCTGAGGGGGAGAATGGCTTGAGCCTGGGAGGCAGAGGTTGCGGCGAGCCCTGATTGTGCCACTGCACTCCAACCTGGGTGTCAGAACAAGAAAAAAGAATGAACGAAATAAATTACTTTAGAATTAAAAGCTTGGAAAGCCCTTGCTTTACTACCAGAAAAACCGGTATGCTTCCTGCTTTTCGATAACTGTTATGCAGCTGATTGTGTCTCTCTTTTCACTCTGGCTTCCAGAAAGCCCAGGGCTAAATGTGAAGCTCAGCAATGACCTCTTCTTAGCCCTTCCGGTCCACTCCTGCCTTAACTTTGCACCTTTATTTATATGTGGCTCTCCTGATTTTCCCTTACTGTTATATGACAGTAGGCTTTATGGAATGGGAGAAGAAACAGTAAATACATAAAATTGATGAATGACTTAAAGTTTTTTATTTTATTTTATTTTTGAGACAGAGTTTCACTCTTGTTGCCCAGGCTGGAGTATAATGGCGGGAACTCGGCTCACTGCAACCTCTGCCTCCTGGGTTCAACCGACTCTCCTGCCTCAGCCTCCCGAGTAGCTAGGATTACAGGCATGTGCCACCACACCCGGCTAATTTTTTGTATTTTTAGTAGGGACGGGGTTTCTCCATGTTGGTCAGGCTGGTCTCAAACTCCCGACCTCAGGTGATCCTCCCATCTCGGCCTCCCAAAGTGCTGGGATTACAGGCATGAACTACAGCGCCCGGCCTATTTTTATTTTTATATTTTATTTTATTTTCAGACAAGGTCTCACTCTGTTGCCCAGGCTGGAGTGTAGTGGCTCCATCTCTGTTCACTGTAACCTCTACCTCCTGGGGCTCGAGCCATCCTCCCACCTCAGCCCCTTGAGAAGCTGGGACTACAGGTGTGCTCCACCACACCTGGCTAATTTTTGTATTTTTCATAGAGACGGGGGGCGGGGTGGGGGGGTGGGGGGGTGGGGTGAGGGCGGTGTCTCACTATGTTCCCCAGGCTGATCTCAAACCTCTGAGTTCAAACGATCCATCTGCCTCCGCCTCCCAAAGTGCTGGGATTACAGGGGAGAGACACAGCGCCCAGCCTTAAACTTTAAAAATTAAGGGGGAAAAAAAAAAAGGACTTTCCAACCTGTTTTTCCCATTGTTTAATAAGCTAAGGTTCTCATCAGCCGCCAAGCACCTCCTGCAGGGAAATTCCCCTAACTAGTTATCTGCTCAGGGAAAGGCCATAGGGTGAACTGCCACAGGTTTGTGGCCTCTGATTGGACTGAAGCTAGCACCTGACTCCAGGACAGCCCACCCATAGGCTACCTAGCTCCCAGTGAGATGGCACAGGGCAAAGAGTTCTGCCAATAGGCAGTCAGCATCCACTCAGCCAATCCCACAGCTCCCCAGGAATTCACAGTGGGAGAGGGAGATGGCATACAATTTTGGCCTCTTTTTAGACAGAGTGTCAAGTGTCATCGTGTTTGCCTTTTAATCTGGGCTAAGTAATCTTCAATTGACTTTTCAACCAGTATTTGGGACATGGGAGGAATTTCTCTATGCCCATGAAATCACAGTATTTGCACCTTCTCGTTTTCATAATAGCTAACATGAATTGGAGTGAGTGGCTATTCGCAGACCAGGTATTAGCACACTACAGCCTCCAACTCCTGGGCTCCAGCAACTCTCCTGCCTCGGCTTCCCTACTGGGTCCAGAGGTATTCACCACTGCAGCTGACTGGATTGAACCTTTCAATTGTGGCGGGCGCTATGTGAACACTTTACATGTATCTAATGTAATCTTAGGCCAGGCACGGTGGCTCACACCTGTAATCCCGGCACTTTGGGAGACTGAGGCGGGCAGATCACCTGAGGTCAGGAGTTCGAGACCAGGATGGCCAACATGGTGAAACCCTATCTCTACTAAAAATACAAAAATTAGCCGGGCATGGTGGCAGGTGCCTGTAATCCCAGCACTAGGGAGGAAAATTGCTTACTCAGGAAAATTCCTTGAACCCGGGAGGCAGAGGTTGCAGTAAGCCAAGGTGGCGTCTCTGCACTCCAGCCTGGGCAACAGAGCAAGACCCTGTCTCAAAAAATAAATAAAATAAAATTTAAAGATAATGTAATCTTTACAACAACACTATAGGAAGGTATTGTTACTGTCCTCCATTTGACACATAAGAAAGTGTAAAGGTCAGGATTTGAAACCAGATGATTTAACTCCAAGTGCATGCTTGTCAACTTCATTACTACACCCCATCCCCACTGCTGCCCACCTGCTTACCTTTAAGGCAGACTTTAGTAAATTATTTATAAATAAGAAAGAGAAAACTGCAGCATGGCCTTGAAAACTCACCTCAAGAAGAAGGGCCTAAGGAGACACAATAGAAAGAAAGCTGGTCTGTGTCTAAAGACTTAAATTTGATTCTTGGCGCCTCCACATACCTGCTTCTCATTTCCCTTTTCTATGCGTCGGTTTCCTCATGGCCCTGTAGGGTGGTAATCATTAACCTACTTACCTCATAGAAGCATGTTGGCCGGTCTCCGTGGCTCATGCCTGTAATCCCAGCACCTTGGGAGGCCGAGGCAGGTGGATCAGAGGTCAGGAGATCGAGACCATCCCGGCCAATATGGTGAAACCCCATCTCTACTAAAAATAAAAAAATTAGCCGGGTGTGGTGGCACACACCTGTAGTCCCAGCTACTCAGGAGGCTGAGTCAGGAGAATCGCTTGAACCCAGGAGGCAGAGGTTACAGTGAGCCGAGATCATGCCACTGCACTCCAGCCTGGTGACAGAGCGAGACTCCATCTCAAAAAAATAAAAAAAAAGAAAAGAAAAAAGAAACATGTTAGGGTTCTTTGAGGTAATGGGTTTGAGAACATTTTATATTCTATTTAAAGCCAAATCAGTGGACAGGTTCCTTGTGTGCTTTGGCTGAAGACAGAGCCCCAGCTTTGTGCACTGGGTCAAGGAAAGAGGGGAACCAACCCTGGCTTTATCTTGCTGCCCTATTTCTCATGTAAAGTCCTCTACCCGCCTGACCTTGTCCTCCTCCTGCTGTCCTTTCAGCCTTGCTCCTCCTCCTATCTTCAAAGCTGAAAATATTCTTCCAGCTTCACCGGGACTCTGAAATAGCCTAAGACAGATTAAAAGGCTGATTGGGGGTTGGAGGCTTCCTGAAGTCATACAGGGCCCCTGGAAGTCAGGGGTCCCTCAGCCTCCCAAAATGCAGACTTCCCAACACTGGGTAATACTGCTTAACTCTAAATGTCACTGATCTCAGTGAGCACTTTGCACGAATTAGCCCATAATCTCTTCAGCGTCTCCTTCATCTCCCAATCCAGCGAAGCAGACAGAAGTAACTGTGGTTTTCAGACTTTGAGGAACAATTTGCCACGGGTCAGACAGAAATTAGAGTTGAATCATGTTGCTGTGATTCAATGTCTCCTGGGATTTTCCAAACACCATACTGCAACCCTACTGTAGGACAGGGTAATTTCAACTCTGATTGAGCCTAGAGCAGTGATTCTCAAAGCATAGTCCACAGGTCCCTGGAGGGTCCTGAGACTTTTTCAGGGTTCTAGTTGGGTCAAAACTATTTTCATAGACCAGGAGTGGTGGCTCACGCCTGTAATCCCAGCACTTTGGGAGGCCGAGGCAGGCGGATCACTTGAGGTCAGGAGTTTGAGACCAGCCTAGCCAATATAGTGAAGCCCCATCTCTACTAAAAATACAAAAATTAGCTGGGCATGGTGGCGGGTGCATGTAATCCCAGCTACTCATGAGGCTGAGGCAGGAGAATCGCTTGAATCTGGGAGGCGGAGGTTGCAGTGAGCCGAAATTGCACTACTACACTCCAGCCTGGGCAACAGAGTGAGACTCCATCTCTAAATAAATAAATAAATAAAATTAAAACTATTTTAATAATAATGCCAAGAAATTATTTGCCTTTTTACTGTGTTGACATTTGCACTAATAGTGCAAAAGCAGTGGTAGTAAAATTGGTGACACTTTATCACAAATCAAGGCAGTGATATGATATGTACTAATAGCCATTGTACTCTTCACCAACATACACTAGTAGTAAACAAAATGACAGTTTCACTTAAGAAAATCACTGATGAAGCAGTAAAAAAAAATGTGTTTTATTATCTCTATATATTTGAATACAAGTCTTTTTACTATTCTGTGTGATGGATTGGGAATTACACATAAAGCACTTTTTTCACTTTTTAAATTGAGGTGAAATTCACATAACATGAAATTAATCATTTCAAGTGGACAATTCAGTGACATTTTGTGCATTCACAATGTTATGCAACCACTACTTCTGTCCCATTCCAAAACATTTTCATCACTCTAAAATAAAACCCTCTACCTATTAAGCACTTGTTTCCCACACACATAAAGCATGTTTACTATGTACAGAAGTAGGACAGTGGTCTCAAAGAAAAACACTTTTGCAGTTGTTTGAGTTGCAACATGAACTAGCCTCTTTTTTAAGGAAATACCATTTTTACTTGAAAGAATGGTTAACATGTAAACTACAGTTACCCAGATTTCGGGGTTTGGCAGATATTTTCTCAAAAATATATGAAGTAGGTTTGTCACATCTAGTAAGACAGCTAATAGTATTTGTTGTCAATGATAAAATTCAAGCTTACTTATAATTCTGGAAAACTTAAATGTCCCACCATGAGCTTGACAGCCTCCCAATATACCTTCCCAATACATCTGCTGACACAGTTGGTGATATTAGCAAAATGAATATTTTATATCATATAATGAAATGTGCCAACATTTGAAAGAGCTACATAGTGAACCAATATTTTCCATATGACCAATGCATGATATTATTGGGCATGGCAGTGCACACCTGTAATCCCAGCTACTCAGGAGGCTGGGGCAGGAGAATCACTTGAACTCAGGAGGCAGAGGTTGCAGTGAGCCAAGATCGTGCCACTGCACTCCAACCTGGGTGAGAGACTGAGACTCTGTCTCAAAAAAATAAATAAATAAATAAAGGATAAGGTAGACCAGTGGATTTTAGTGTATGAAAAATTCATCGATATGAATTTTTTTTTAATTTTTTTAATTTTTTTTTTTTGAGACGGAGTCTCACTCTGTTGCCCAGGCTGGAGTGCAATGGCACAATCTCGGCTCACTGCAAGCTCCGCCTCCCGGGTTCACGCCATTCTGCTGCCTCAGCCTCTCGAGTAGCTGGGACTACAGGCGCCTGCCACCACGTCCAGCTAATTTTTTGTACTTTTAGTAGAGACGGGGTTTCACCATGTTATCCAGGATGGTCTCGATCTCCTGACCTCATGATCTGCCTGTCTCGGCCTCCTAAAGTGGATATGAATTTATGCAAGTAAACTTTAAGAAACTATTACCTGCCAACTTTTGGTGAGTATCAAGAAAGAATATCAACAATGAACTGAAATGTATAAGTCTGCATTTTCTTCATGTACTTCAACAAAATCAAATTGCCCCAGACTAAATGCAGAAGCAGATATGAGAATGCAGAATTCTTCCTTTGTCAGACTTTAATGAAAATTGCAGACATGTTAAAAACAATGCCATTCTTCTCATGAAATTTTTTGTTTGAGAAAATATAGATTTTTTTCCATAAAAATATGTCATTTACGTTAACATGTCATAGACTTACAATGATATTTTTAAAATAGGGTCATTTTTTAACTATTAGCAAACCAAATTCAACAGCACATTAACAAGATCATTCACCATGATCAAGTGGGATTTATCCCCGGGATGCAAGGATGGTTCAACGTATACAAATCTATAAATGTAATACACCACATTAACAGAGTGAAGGACAAAACCATCCCATCATCTCAATAGATACAGAAAGGGCACTTGACAAAATTCAGTATCCTTTCATGATAAAACTCCCAACAAATTAGGTATAGGAGAAATGTATCCCAACATAAT
Organism: Macaca thibetana thibetana; assembly: GCF_024542745.1. Lineage (NCBI taxonomy): Eukaryota > Metazoa > Chordata > Mammalia > Primates > Cercopithecidae > Macaca > Macaca thibetana. Next base: position 21,011,490 of record NC_065587.1, read on the forward strand.
AAAGGCCATATATAACAAACCCATAGCTAATATCATACTCAAAGGTACAAAGCTGAAAACTTTTCCTCTAAGATCAGGAATAAGATAAGGACCCCTACTCTCACCACTTCTATTTTTTTTTTTTTTTTTTGAGACGGAGTTTTGCTCTCGTTGCCTAGGCTAGAGTGCAATGGCGCGATCTCAGCTCACTGCAACCTCCGCCTCCCAGATTCAAGCAATTCTCCTGCCTCAGCCTCCCGAGTAGGTGGGATTACAGGCATGCACCACCATGCCCAGCTAATTTTGTGTTTTTAGTAGAGACAGAGTTTCTCCATGTTGAGGCTGGTCTTGAACTCCTGACCTCAGGTGATCCGCCCGCCTCAGCCTCTGAAAGTGCTGGGATTACAGGCATGAGCCACCGCGCCCAGCTCACCACTTCTATTCAATATAGTACAGGAAATCCTAGCCGGAGCAATTAGGCAAGAGAAAGAAATAAAAGGCATCTAAATCAGAAGGGAAGACATTAAATAGTCTCTGTTTATGGACAACATGATCATATGTATGGAAACCCCTAAAGACTCCACCAGAAAACCATTAGAACTAATAAATGAATTCAGTTAAGTTTCAGGATGGAAAATCAGCACACAAAGATTAGTAGCATTTCTGTATACTAACAACATAACAACTAATTATCCAAAAAAGGAATCAAGAAAACAATCCCATTTGCAATAGCTAACAAACAAAAACAAACAAAACAAAAAATTAGGAATAAATTTAACCAAGGCAGTAAAAGATCTGTACACTAAAAACTATAAAACACTGATGAAAGAAACTGAAGAAGGCAAATTAACGGAAAGATATCCCTTGTTTATGGATTGAGAGAATTGATATTGTTAAAATATCTATACTATCCAAAACAATCTACAGATTCAATACTAGCCTATCAAAATTCCAATGACAGTTTTCACAGAAATTTTTTAAAAATTCTAAAATTCATATGAACCACAAAAGACTGAATAGGCAAATCTGTCTTGAACAAAAAGAACAAAGCCAGAGGTATCACACTACCTGATTTCAAAATAACAAAGCTATAGTAATCAAAATATCATGGTGCTGGCATAAAAACAGACATACAGACCAATGGAACAGAACAGAGAGGCCACAAGTAAATCCAGATATTTACAGTCAATTGATTTTCAACAAAGATGACAACTACACAATGGAGAAAAGACAGTCTCTTCAATAAATGGTGCTCGGAAAAACTATATTCACATGCAGAAGAAAGAAATTAGACCTTCTTCTCACACCATACACAAAAATCAACTCAAAATGGATTAAAGACTTAAATATATGACCTGAAATTAAAACTACTAGAAGAAAACATAAAAGCTTCATAACATTGGTCTGAGAAATGATTTTTTGCGTATGACTCCAAAAGCACAGGCAACAAAAGCAAAAATAGACAAATGGGACTACATCAAACTAAAAAGCTTCTGCCCAGCAAAGAAAACAACAGAGTAATGAGATAACCTATTGAATGGGAGAATATGTAGCAAACCATACATCTGACTAGGGGTCAATATACAAAATGTATAAAGAACTCAATAGTAAGCAAATAAATAATCCTACTTAAAAAAATGGGCAAAAGATCTGAATAGGCATTTCTCAAAAGAAGGCATACAAATAGCCAACAGGCGTATAAAAAACTGTTGAAGGTTACTAATCATCAGGGAAATGCAAATTAAAACCACAATGAGATATCACATAACACTTGTAAAAATGGCTATTATCAAAGAGACGAAGACTGACACTGTGGCATGCCTGTAGTCCTAGCTACTTGGGAGGGTGAGGCAAGAGGATTCCTTGAGACCAGGAGTTTGAGACCAACCTGGACAACATGGTGAGCTCCTATCTCTACAAAAAAATACAAAAGTTACCTGAAGTGGTGGCACATGCCTGTAGTCCCAGCTACTTGGGAGGCTGAGTGAGAGGATCACTTGGGCCCAGGAGGTCAAGGTTGCAGTGAGCTATGAGTATGCCACAGCACTCCAACCTGGGTTACAGAGTGAGACTTTCTCTCCAAAAAATAAAAAAGTACGAGACAGAAATAAAAGTAGGAAGTAAATATTAGTATAAATGTGCTAAGCACATTATGTCAAAAATTCACAAGAATGATACCCAAATAACTGGACATTGGGAAATACTCAAATAGTGTTTGATTGAGCTTATGATGTCACCATTTATTTCTATATGGGTGATCTTCATCTGGAAAATGGATTAATGTGGGAGTTAAATCAGTTAACACAAGTACAATAGTACAATAGGACTCTGTAGGTGTGGGTGCCATCATTCCCCCAGGAAGAGGCACCCTGCTGTCCAGTGTCAGGGAGGCTTTGCTGCAATGGGAGGTAAGAGGCTTAGGTTACTGACCCAGCTGAGCCACTGACTCACTGTCTGATCTGACCACACCTTCAGGACCTCAGTTTTATCATCCAGATAATGACAGGGTAGAATGTCATCCTCTTCTTGGAGCCTCCTGGTTCTACCAACCATCCTTTGATTAAAGGATCAGCCTCGCCTGGTTTGATTATTGCATCAGGGAGCCACAGAATTGCAACTGGAAACAACTCAAGAGCTCCAAACGTGTCTCCCTGGCACCCCTGCCTCATTTCATGAATGAAGAACTGAGGGCCAGAGAGGGTAAGCAACTCGCTTGGCTATTCTGGGAGAGGAAGTCAGCAGGTTCTGCCCCAGTATCCAGTGGGGAAATGAGAGAGCTTCCTCTTCATTTTGAAAAATGACAAGTATTTGGTGGTTTAGGCACTACCTACCTTAACAAATACCCCAAAATTCTGCTGTGGATACAAGTCCCACTTCAGCTGGAAAAAATCAATGCCATAGGTTTCGGAACACTGTGGTAACCAGGTTGATGGATCACTTTGCGTTACAAACTAAATCTACCTTTAAAAGGTCAGAGCCCCCTCTAAATTTCCCCAGGTAAGATAGAAAAGATGAAATTGGAAAGAACGGGTTAGAAAGGTATTGCAGGGTGAGTGGGGGGTGGCTTCCCTCCTTCTCTCTCCATTTGACCTCTGTGTCTCCTCTGTCTCCTTTCCCTCCCCTCTCCAGTGTAAGACAACACACCTCTCTCAGTGCCCAATGTGCTGTGCCCAAAGCTTCCCTGCAGCCTGGGCCAACTTACCAGCTACAAATAGAACAAGAACCCACTGAAAATAGCTCCTCCTCCCTTCTGCCCAGAACTTCCAATTGCTCACTAAGACACCCTGCCCTACACCGAGCAAGCTGCAAGCAGAGAACTGGGGTTGAGGGACACCAAGGTCATAATAGGGGACCATCTCAGGAACAGTCCCAATAACAGCTAACTCTATTATAAAGTACTAGGTCAGTGCCAGCGCCACTGCAAGAGCCTGGCTTTAGTTCCCTGCTACCCAATGAAGAAGCTCCTGGCTATTAACCTCACCATACAGATGAAACTGAGAGGTGAGGAACTTTCCCAGGGCCACATAGTGGGAAGTAGGAGGTGGAACTGGAGGCAGAACCCACCCAGACTCCAGTCTGGAGGCAGACTGGAGTCCCTATGGTTAACCACTGCGCTACAGTCTCTCTCTGTGCAAGGTCGCTGTGCCAACTAGCTCCACATCCATGAAGCTGTAGGGAGCTCAAACCATCCAGACCCTTCTTTGACAGCCAGGGAAACTGAGGCCCAGAAAGAGGAAAGTCTTGCCCAAAGATACTTAGTAAACGAGTAAATCAAGCACCCAGGTCTCACTTGGCTCAGAGGCCAATTGTTTTTGCAGAGGTCAAGGCACACAGAGACTCCCTTGTTCCTTTTATGTGGAAGCCCCATGGGCCTTTTTTTTTTTTTTTTTTTAACTCAACCTCCTCCCTTTTCCCAACAGAGCAGAGAACTCCCCACCCCCAGACATCCGTCTGGCAACCAGGCCTCCTGAGAGTACCTCTTCCTCCTCTGCTCAGGGTGTTTAATGTTCTAGAGAAAGAGAGCAAACAGCAGGGCATAAATCATGGGTGACACAGGCTGGCTTTCTCCTCTGCTGAATGTGAAGCAGACGGGACCCAGCAAGGGAAGAGAATTAGCAGGGATTTGCTGGCTCATTTAAATTCAAGGTCCAAAGGCTCACATTTCTCCTGCCCCTGAGAGTTAGATAAATTTTCTTCTACTCTGGATCCCATTTGTTATAAAGTAATTCTCTGAAACAGTCTTAACCTCTGCAAAGATGACAAGAAAAAATAGAATAAGGTCACAGAAGCTCTGCTGGGGAGGAATTTAAGAAGTGATTGAGGGCTATGAAAAAGAGTCTCACACCTGGTGTCAGAGGATCTTACATTCCCAGCCCTGCCACATCTCTACAGAGTCGGCCAAGCTGCCTCAGTTTCCCCGATGTGTCTGAGAACCAAGGAGTCCAAAGAGATGCAAATGCTCTCTTAGGCAATCTTATTTTATTTTATTTTATTTATTTTTTATTTTTTGGAGACGGAGTCTCACTCTGTCGCCCAAGCTGGAATGCAGTGATGTGATCTCAGCTCACTGCAAGCTTCGCCCCCCGGGTTCAAGCAATACTTCTGCCTTAGCCTCCCAGGGAGCTAGGACTTCAGGCACATGCTGCCACGCCTGGCTAATTTTTTGTATTTTAGTAGAGACGGGTTTTCACCGTGTTGTCCAGGCCAGTCTTGAACTCCTGAGCCCAGGCAATCTGCCCGCCTCAGCCTCCCAAAGTGCTGGGATTACAGGCCTGAGCCACCGTGCCTGGCCTAGTCAATCTTTTTGTTGTAAATGTTTGTTGAGCACCAGGACGAGCTCTGCCCGTGCAACCATGAACAAGACAAAAACCAGTCCCTGGCTTCCTGAGACTTATAGTCTAGTTGGTAAGACAAAGTCAACAGAAGCCCAGGTAAGTGCTGTAATGGAGAAGATACAGGATTTATGGCAGCAGTTGTGCAGCGGAACCTACAGACTTGTGAAGGTCCAGGTAACATTGATACACAGACTTGAAGGAAGGGGAGGAGCTAAGTGGGCAAAAATCAAAGAAAAAGTTGACTCAGAACCTGCAAATACACAGAGGCAAAAGAGAGCTGACCTCTTCCTCCAACAGGTATGGGTTTATTGGGACATCTTTCTGTGAGGCAGGCTCACCATTTTAAGAAGAGAATCTTTGCTGAAATTCTATGATCTAATGCTGTGTTGTTAATCACAGAGTGCAGGCTGGATTCCATAATGGTTACATTCTTTTAATAGTACAAATTCCTTTTTCAGCACCTCTAGGAAATAATCAACCCTGTCCCAACAAGTCTCTGAATGTTGAAAAATCCTTCTCTTTTCTTTTTGTTTTCTTTTTTCTTTTCTTTTCTTTTTTTTTTTTTTTTGAGATCGAGTCTTGCTCTGTCACCCAGGCTGGAGTGCAATGGCATGATCTCAGCTCACTGCAACCTCTGCTTCCCGGGTTCAAGCAATTCTCGTGCCTCAGCCTCCCAAGTATCTGGGATTACAGGCACAAGCCAGCACATTGGCTAATGTTTGTATTTTCAGTAGAGATGGGGTTTCACCATGTTAGCCAGGCTGGTCTCAAACTCCTGACCTCAAGTGATCCGCCTGCATCAACCTCCCAAAGTGCTGGGATTACAGGCGTGAGCCACCATGCCAGGCCTTACAAATCCTTTTATTGTACATATTCCATCTGTCTCCCTGGTTCCCACGTTCGTGACTTTTTAAGGTCAGGTCTTCTAGAATCTGACCCACTGTGTCCTCCCTTATCAGGGCATATACTGCATAAAAGGGCCCCCAGTGTGATGTGGAGGCCTCAGTCTTTCCAGTAAATTACAGAATTATGTACAACCAGAGAGAAAAAATAAAGCTCATTCTCTACTCTGAGCCCAGTGGTGTGGAAGGTTGCCAGTGAACACCCCTATGGGGAAATGTAGCTCTAAAGGCAGGAACCAGGGGATCAGAAATGTCTCTGGAAATGAGTCTCCACTTCCCACCAACGAGGCTCAGAGAGACTGGGCAACTTACACAGGGTCCTGTGCAAAGAGGTGGCTGGACTGGCTTTCAAACCCAAGTGATTGGCCTATGTCTTCAGAATTTCTCGAATATTTCTGAGGAAAGGTATTACATAGCTATCATCAAAATAAACCACAAAAAAAGATTCCCAGCTGAAAAATAATTAGGGACATGCTGAGTTCAACAAGGTAACCAAACCATTTTATTCTTTGTAGCAGAACTCAGAGTCTTGATACGCTGATGCACATAATAATTACCTAAGAAGAGCTTATGGAGTTTACAGAGTTTCCAGAACTCACTTGAGCTGAGAACACATTACTGGGCAATTCTGGGATCTGGGGTTCATGGAACTCACTTTGGAAAACACTGCACTAACTGTTCTATGATCTTGTAAGTATTTATATCCTTATATATAAAGGGAACCCAATCTGTTTATTTTGGATGGATGATTTCCTTGTTGGGTGACCTCAAGTCAATAATATTCTCCCCTTTTTGAGCTTCATTTTTATCCTCTACAACAGGTGACAGCAAACATTCTCTGTAAAGAACCAGATAGGCTGGGCATGGTGGCTCATGCCTGTAATCCCAGCACTTTGGGAGGCCGAGGCAGGCAGATCACCTGAGGTCAGGAGTTCGAGACCAGCCTGGCCAACATGGTGAAACCCCATTTCTACTAAAAATACAAAAATTAGCCGGACAAGGTGGTGCACACCTATAATCTCAGCTGCTTGGGAGGCTGAGGCACGAGAATCACTTGAACCCAAGAGGTGGAGGTTGCAGTGAGCCAAGATCATGCCACTGCACTCCAGCCTGGGTGACCGAGTGAGGCTTCATCTCAAAAAAAAAAAAAAGAAAAAAAAGAAAAAAAAGAACCAGATAATAGGCTGGGCGTGGTGGCTCACACTTGTAATCCCAGCACTTTGGGAGGCCAAGGTGGGTAGATCACTTGAGGTCAGGAGCTTGAGACCAACCTGGCCAACATTGCAAAATCCTGTCTCTACTAAAAATACAAAAATTAGCTGGGCATGGTGGTGGGTGCCTGTAATCTCAGCTACTTGGGAGGCTGAGGCAGGAGAATCGCTTGAACCCAGGAGGCAAAGGTTGCGGTGAGCTGAAATCGCACCACTGCACCCCAGCCTGGGTGACAGATTAAGACTCCATCTCAAAAAAAAAGAACCAGATAATAAATATTTAATGTTTTACAAGCCACATACATCCCTGTGGCATTTTCTTCCTTCCTTTCTTCCTTCCTTGAACTCTTTTATCTTTTTTCAAATTTATTTTTAATTACCAGATAATTGTGCATACTTATCAGATACAATGTGCTGTTTCACACATTGTAGAATGATCAAATCAGGGGAATTAGCACAAATATGTATCATTTCTTTGTGGTGAGAAAATTTAAAATCCTCTCTTCTAGCTATTTTAAAATAGACAAATACATTATTATTAACTATGGTCAGCTTGCTGTGCAATAGGACACCAGAACTTATTCCTCTAACTATAACTTTGTACCCCCTTTACCAACATCTCCCCGTTCCTGCTCATCTCCCCATCCCCACCAGCCTCTAGAACTACCACTCTACCCTCTACTTCTATGCATTTGACTTTAAGATTCCACGTAGAAGTGTTTGTCGCTGTGCCTGGCTTATTTCACTTCATATAATATCCTCTAGGTTCTTCCATGCAACAACAAATGACAGACTTTCATGTGTTTTTAAGGCTCAATAGTATTCCATTGTGTCTATGTACCATATTTGAAAAAATACATTCATCCACTGATGGACACTTAATAAGTTTTTTCCATATCTTGGCTATGGTTGAGTACTGCTGCAATGAACATGGGAATGCCGGCATCCCTTCAGCATACTGACTTCAATTCCTATGGATATGTGCCCAGCAGTGAGATTGCTGGATCATATGGTAGCTCTATTTTTAGTTTTTCGAGGAACCTCCATACTGTTTTCCATAAGGGCTGTACTAATTTACAGTAACACCCACGGTGTACAAAGGTTCCCTTTCTCCACATCCTTGCCAACACTTTACCTTTCATCTTTTTGATAATAACCTCTACAATGCCTCAAAATATAAAAACCATTCTTGGCTGTCAGGTCATGAGAACAGGATGGAGGGAAGGGTTGGGGCAGCATTTTGGCCCAAGCTGTAGATTGCCAAGCCATGCTCAACAGTGTTTCATACACATAAAGTGTGAGGAAATCTACCAGATATTCTGCATTTTGTACATTTTGGTCCTTCTGAGCCACCTTAGGGGGTGGGCACCAAATTTCTTCTCCTTTCTAGGGAACAGCTGATATCCAGAGAAAGAAAAGGAAAATCTCATTTGCAGAATCACTCAATGGCCAAGAGGAAGGTGCCACTCAATGACTCTGATGCTCAGAAGAGATGCCCAACCCATGGTGTAGACTTGTAGCATCTTTACAGTTTCTTTCTTCCTTCTTTTTTAAAGAGACAGTGTCTCACTCTATCATCCAGGCTGGAGTGCATGAACATGACTCACTGCAGCCTCAACTTCCTGGGTTCAAGTGATCCTCCCACCTTGGCCTCCCAAGTAGCTGGGACTACAGGTGTACCACCAAAACTGGGTAATTTTTTTTCAGTTTTTATAGACAGGTTCTTGCTATGTTGCCCAGGCTGCTCTCAAATTCCTGGACTCAAGTGATCCTCCTGCATCAATCTCCCAAAGTACTGAGATCGCAGGCATGAGCCACCATGCCCTGCCTTCTCTGCAATTTCCATAAGACAAGACAAGGGTTTTTTTTTTTTTTTTTTTTTTTTTTGAGACGGAGTCTCGCTCTGTCACCCAGGCTGGAGTGCGGTGGCCGGATCTCTGCTCACTGCAAGCTCCGCCTCCCGGGTTTACGCCATTCTCCTGGCTCAGCCTCCCGAGTAGCTGGGACTACAGGCGCTCGCCACCTCGCCCGGCTAGTTTTTTGTACTTTTTAGTAGAGACGGGGTTTCACCGTGTTAGCCAGGATGGTCTCGATCTCCTGACCTCGTGATCCGCCCGTCTCGGCCTCCCAAAGTGCTGGGATTACAGGCTTGAGCCACCGCGCCCGGCCAAGACAAGGGTTTAAGAGCAGTAGTCTGGTCGGAAAAAGGGACTAGGAAACTGTGCATTTGCCTTTGCAGGACACATATGTATAGCACATGCACTTTTTTTTTTTTTTGAGACTGTCTCCCTCTGTCGCCCAGGCTGGGGTGCAGTGGTGCCATCTCGGCTCACTGCAACCTTTGCCTCCTGGGTTCAAGCAATTCTTCTGCCTCAGCCTACTGAGTAGCTGGGATTACAGCCACCCGCTGCCACACCCAGTTAATTTTTGTATTTTTTGCAGAGACGGGGTTTCACCATGTTGGCCAGGCTGGTCTCAAACTCCTAACATCGAGTGATCCACCTGCCTCCACCTCCCAAAGTGCTAGGATTACAGGCATGAGCCACCGCGCCTGGCCACACATGCACTTTTTACTTACAGTGGATATTCACTTTTAGTAATTGGGAGGGGACTGATAGAGAATTTGAGATAAAAACTCCAAACCATTTCTCAGATCTGCCCCTGCTGTAGCTACTGTGGACCAAGCTTAGTGTCTGCCGTTTTGTAGGCTCCCATTTCACTGGTCCACAAATTAATCCTACAAGCAAGTAATGTGATCTCCAGTGAGTGATGGAGAAGGTGAGGCTCCATGAGGTTCGTTAACTTACCTACCCGCCTAGTGTCGCTCAGGTGATAAATGATGGAATCACAGTCCATTTGCAAGTCTCCTGGCCCCAAAGTCGGTATCTATTCCAATGCACCCTGCTGATTGGAACCACTACCCTGAGCCTATGTTTTAATGATCAGGGTACTCACAGTCAATTTCTTATAATTTCATACTTTATTACATAGAGCATTAGATAGTTTGATAAATGTTTCACATGTTAGTCTTCATTCAGTCTCTCTGTGGATTGATTTCTTATGTTTTATTCACCTCAGTTCAATATTTGAGTCAAAATTCCTTTGAGTTCTTGACTCAGAAGTAGGCTCACGTAAATATGCCCAACTGATTTTTGACAAAGGTGCAAAAGCAATTCAACAGAGGAAAAACCACATTTTAAACAAATGATGCCAGAGCAATTGGACATCCATGGAAAAAAAAAGAACCTGGATGATATACAAAAGTTAACTCAAAATGGATCAAAGACTTAAATGTAAAACATAAAACTATAAACCTTTTAAGAAAAATACATAGGAAAGAATCTTTGGGATCTAGGATTAGGCAAAAAGTTTTCAGACTTGACACCAAAAGCACAAGCCATAAAAGGAAACATAAATAAATTGTACCACATCAAAATTTAAAACTGATGCTTTGGCCGGGCGCGGTGGCTCACGCCTGTAATCCCAGCACTTTGGGAGGCCGAGGCGGGCGGATCACAAGGTCAGGAGATCGAGACCACGGTGAAACCCCGTCTCTACTAAAAATACAAAAAATTAGCCGGGCGCGGTTGTGGGCGCCTGTAGTCCCAGCTACTCGGGAGGCTGAGGCAGGAGAATGGCGTGAACCTGGGAGGCGGAGCTTGCAGTGAGCCGAGATCGCGCCACTGCACTCCAGCCTGGGCGACAGAGTGAGACTCCGTCTCAAAAAAAAAAAAAAAACTGATGCTTTGTGAAAGACCTTGTGAAGAAAATGAAAAGACAAGCTACAGCCCAGGCGCAGTGGCTCACACCGGTGATCCCAGCACTTTGGGAAGCCAAGGCGGGCAGATCACGAGGTCAGGAGTTCGAGACCAGCCTGGCCAACATGGTGAAACCCCGTCTCTACTAAAAAAAAAAAAAATAGAAAAATTAGCCAGGTGTGGTGGTGTGTGCCTGTAATCCCAACTACTCAGGAGGTTGAGGCAGGAGAATGGCGTGAACCCGGGAGGCAGAGCTTGCAGTGAGCTGAGATCGTACCACTGCACTCCAGCCTGGGTGATAGAGGGAGACTCTGTCTCAAAAAAAAAAAAAAAAAAAAGACAAGCTACAGACTGGGAGAAAATATTTGTAGGCTACATATCTGACAAAGAACTATGAAAATTCAATGGTAAGCCAGGCGCTGTGGTGCACACCCATAGTCCCAGCTACTCAGGAGGCTGAAGTGAGAGAGTTGCTCGAGCCCAGGAGTTCAAGTTCAGCCTGAGCAATAAAACTAGACCCCATCTTTGAAATAATGACAAACCCAACAGTAAAGATCCAACAATTCAATTAGAAAGTGGGCAAAAGACATGAACAGACATTTCACTGAGAGAATATGCAGATGGAAAATGAACACATGAAAAGATGCTCAGATTAGTAATTAGGGAAATGCAAATTAAAACTACAATGAGATATAACTACACATCTGGCAGAATGGCTAAAATAAAAAACAGACCAGGTGGTTCACGCCTGTAATCCCAGCATTTTGGGAGTCCAAGGTGGGAGGACCACTTGAACCCAGAAGTTTGAGACCAGCCTGGACAACATGGCAAGCGCCTGTCTTTAACAACAACAACAAAATAGCTGGACATGGTGGGGCATGCCTGTGATCCCAGCTACTCTAGAGGCTGAGGCAGGAAGGTCACTTGAGTCCGAAAGGTTGAGGCTGCAGTGAGCTATGATCATGCCACTGCACTCCAGCCTGGGTGACAGAGCAAGACCCTATCTCAAAAATAAAATAAAATAATAAAAACAATGATAACACCAAATGCTGGTAAGGATGCAGAGAAATTGGATCACTCATACATTGCTGGTGGGAATGCAAAATGGCAAAAACAGTGTGGAAAAAATATGACAGTTTCTTAAAAATTTAAACATATGCTTACCAATACCCAGCAGTTATACTCTTGGGCATTTATTCCAGAGAAATGAAAAACGTAATGTTCATGCAAAAATCTGTACGTGACACCTGTAATCCCAGCACTTTGGGAGGCCAGGGCAGGTGGATCACCTGAGGTCAGAAATTCGAGACCAGCCTGGTCAGTATGGTGAAACCCCATCTCTACTAAAAATACAAAAAGGAGCCAGGCACGGTGGTGGGCACCTGTAATCCCAGCTACTTGGGAGGCTGAGGCAGGAAAATCACTTGAACCTGGGAGGCGGAGGTTGCTATGAGCCGAGATTGCACCACTGCACTCCACCCTGGGCAACAAAGTGAGACTCAATCTAAAAAAAAAAAAAAAACTATGCATGATTATCCATAGCAGCTTTATCGTAATCGTCCCAAATTGGAAACCAACCAAATGACCTTCAATGGGTAAATGTAAAACAAACTGTGGTACATGGTATCATGGACTACCACTCAACAATAAAAAGGAAAGAACTATTGACACCTGCAACGACTTTGTTGGATCTCAAGGAAATTATGTTGAGTGAAAAAAAAGTCAATCTCAAAGAGCTACATAGGGCAGGGCCTGGTGGCTCATGCCTGTAATCCCAGCACTTTGGGAGGCCAAGGTGGGCAGATCACTTGAGCCCAGGAGTTTGAGACCAGCCTGGGCAACACAGCAAAACTCTGTCTCTACAAAAAAATTCAAAAAGTAGCGGTGTGCACCTCTAGTGCCAGCTACTTAGAAAGCTGAGATGAGAGGATCACCTAAGCCTGGGGAGGTCGAGGCTGTAGTGAACCGTGATCACACTACTGCACTTTAGCCTGGGTGACAGAGTGAAACCCTGTCTCAAAAAAAAAAAGGCTGAGCATGGCCTTTTGGTTTATAGACTCAAGCCTATAATTTCAGCACTTTGAGAGGCTGAGGTGGGAGGATCACTGGAGTCCAGGAGTTCAAAAATGAGCCTGGGCAACAAAGTGAGACCCCATCTCTACTTATAAAATTAAAAAAAAAAAAAAGAAAGGCTAAATACTGTGTAATTCTATTTATGTAACATTCTTGAAATGGCAAAATTATAGAGATGGAGAATAGATTAGTTGCCAGGAGTTAGGGAGGCAGGAAGGAAGGGAGAAGGCTGTGGCTATAAAAGGGTTACACAAGGTATCCTTGTGATGAAACTGTGGGTGGTAGTCAAACAAATCTACCCATGATAAAATTGTACAGAACTAGGCATACATACACACACACACACACACACACACACACACACACACACACACACGAACGAATATAAAACTGGGGAAATCTAAATAAGGTCGATGGATTGTATCGATGTCAATTTCCTGATTGTGATAATATACTATAGTTATAGAAGATGTCACCATTGGGGGAAAATGGGCAAAAGACATAGGGACCTAGGGGATCTCTCCATATGCTTTCTTACAACTGCAAACAGATCTACAATTATCTCAAAATAAAAGGGTTGTGGCTGGGCACGGTGGCTTACATCTGTAATCCCAGCACTTTGGTAGGCCGAGGCGGGCAGATCACTTGAGGCCAGGAGTTTGAGACCAGCCTGACCTACATGGCGAAGCCCCATCTCTACTAAAAATATAAACAAATTAACTGGTGTGGTGGCGCCCACTTGTAATCCTAGCTACTCGGGTGACTAGGCATAAGAATCGCTTGAGCCCAGGAAGCAGAGGTTGCAGTGAGCACTCCAGCCTGGGCTACAGAGTGAGACTGTCTCAAAATAATAATAACAATAAAAAATAAAATAAAATAAAATATGCTGGGCACGGTGGCTCACATCTGTAATCCCAGCACTTTGGGAGGCCAAGATGGGCAGATCACGAGGTCAGGAGATTGAGGCCATCCTGGCTAACACGATGAAACCCCGTCTCTACTTAAAATTCAAAAAATTAGCCGGGCATGGTGTCACATGCCTGTAGTCCTAGCTACGTGTGAGGCTGAGGCAGAAGAATTGCTTGAACTTGGGAGGCCGAGGTTGCAGTGAGCCAAGATCGTGCCACTGCACTCCAGCCTGGGTGGCAGAGTGAGACTCCGTCTCAAAAATAAAATAAAATAAAATAAAATAAAAGGGTTTTGTTTTGTTTTGGTTTGGTTTAGGTTTTAATTCTTTTGAGTTTTTGGCCCAAGATGGTTCATTTCAGGATTTAAGGTGCATTGGCCGTTCATTTGTCTACTAAGATCACCTCATAGCTTTTGGCAAAGCCCATGTCTGCCAGGCACAGTGCTAAGTGCTCTTCATAGATTAACTCTTTTAATAGAACCTAGTAAAGTTGGAAACATTGTTATTATATACCCACTTAACAGATGAGGAAACTGAAGCTCAGCAAAGTCAAGTCATATGCTCCAATCTTTATAGCCATTAAAAGCCAGGAAAAAAACCAGAGCCTCTGAGTCCAAGTCCACACCCTTACCCTCTACACTATACCTCCTCTCTGATTAGATGCCACATGGCCTTGATCTTTGGCACAGACTAGCTTTGAACCTAGGACAAAACGCCAAGGTTCTCCTTTGAGTTCTACTAGGATAGCAGTACAGTGGAAAGAACACTGCATCATTCGACTAGATTCCTCTAGACCATTCCAATTACCAAGACTAAGTTTAAGTCCCAATGCCATCACTTGGTGGCTTTGTAGCCTTAGAAAAGTCACTTCTGTGGGAGCCTCAGTCTTTCTTCTTTAAACCAGAGCTTGTAATTCCAGCACTGTCGGTGGATCAAATGAAGTAATGTATTTTAAAGGGCTTTGGACACTCCAAAGGGGGCAGTTATTATTAATAACAGGGCACTGTGAAGTAAATTCTAAATATAGGCCACTCACTCCTATTTATCTTCTGGTTTGATGGTAAATGCTTTGAAGGCTTGAGCTGAGTTTTGGCCTTTTATTTTATCCTAACCTCTCCTTTATAAAGTGCTCCCCAAAAATGGTAGATTTCTAAAAGTTTTTGTTAACTGTAATATTGATAGAAAAGTGATCAGAATGCAAAAAGAAAAAGAAAAGTATTGATGGTGAAAATACAGAACTCTGTGCTTTAACTGTGTTTTTCTTGCAAATTGTGAAGAGAACTCAGAGTGGTCTCAGCCAAAACTCAGCTCTTGAATTTCCTGCCTTACCCCAGGTAAACTTCTTATTTTCAGTGTTGGAATTGTGGGTTCTATCTTTCCAGGGGCATGGAAGAATGTGAAATTTGCAAAGTACTTTGAGGCACAACGTGTTCTTGCTATTTATACTAACCAGAATCTGTGGCTGTTTTTTGGGTAAGGTTTTTCCACATAAAACCAACCTTTTTTTCACCCTTTTCCCAGTTACAACAACCTTACAAACTCACAAACAAATTCCTCAGCTTTACTACTAATGCCAGTAACATGAACTTTAAAAATGCCTTTCATCTCCTCCCTTAAGCAACGTTGCAAACAGTAATTAAAGTTCAACACTCTTGCGAAGGAGGCATCTATTATTCAACCCATTTTCCAAACAGGTAAACCCAGACTTAGAAATTATGCCAGGTGCAGTGGCTCACGTCTGTAATCCTAGCACTTTGAGAGGACAAGGGGGGTGGATCACCTGAGGTCAGGAGTTCAAGACCAGCCTAGCTAACATGGTGAAACCCCGTCTCTACTAAAAATATAAAAATTACCTGGGCATAGTGGTGTGTGCCTGTAATCCCAGCTACCCGGGAGGCTAAGGCAGGAGAACTACTGGAACCTGGGAGGTGGAGGCTGCAGTGAGCAGAGATCGTGCCACTGCACTCTAGCCTGGGTGACAGAGTGAGACTCTGTCTCGAAAAAAAAAAAGAAAGAAAGGATGAAAGAAAGAAAGAAAGGAAGGAAGGAAGGAAGGAAGGAAGGAAGGAAGGAAGGAAGGAAGGAAGGAAGAAAGAAAGAAAGAAAGAAAGAAAAAGAAAGAAAGAAAGAAAGAAAGAAAGAAAGAAAGAAAGAAAGAAAGAGATAGAGAGAAATTAGAGGCCTGCCCATAGGTCAACAGGGTTTAGAGCAGGGAGGGTAGTGGAATTAAGACTTCTAGACTTCCTAGCTCTTAGATTCACCAAGGCATGGGGCAGTAAGAGTCTATGGGCAGAAAAGTGGAGATGCCCCCTCAGAGCAGGTATTCACTGAGGTAGGGTGATCTAGAGGAGGCAGAAAAGAGAAACAGACCAGATTCAATGATACTCAAGGAAAGGAAGGAGGGAGAAAAGGAAAGAAGGAAGGATTTAATAATAGATGGATGGATGACAGGCAAATAGAATGAATGGATGAAAGAAGGAAAGGCTGGATGGGAGGAAGGAAGGGAGGAAGAGGGGGAGGAAGGAAGGAAAGAAGGAAGGAAAGAAAGAAGGAAAGAAAGAAGGAAGGAAGGAAGGAAGGAAAAGAGGAAGGAAGGGAGGGAGGGAGGGAAGGGCGAGCCTGAAATCACTTATAAAAGAAAATAAATGAATTAGATCCACAAATTTGGTTGAAGGCAAGAAGGATTATGATGGAAAGAATAGTATGCTTAAACTGTCTGATTTTTAAATGAAGAATAGGAAGGATAAGATTTTTTTAACTTCATATTTTGAAAAAACTATAGACTCACAAGAAGTTGCAAAACAGTACAGAGAAGTTCCGTGTACCCATCATCCAACTTCCCCCAGTGGTAACATCTTACATAACTATAGTGTATTACCAAAGTCAGGAAATTAATTGGCAATTAACAAGACAACAGACTTACTCAGATTACACTAGTTTAGGAAGCATAATATATGTTTACAATTTTATTCTACACATAAAGTACACAAATCTTAAGTGTACAGCCTGATGTAGTTTTATATATGTGAACATTCATGTAACCAACATCTCTATCAAGATATAGAATGTTATCAGCCCCCAATGTTACCAACTCCCTCGTGTTCCCTATAGTCAATAACTGCCTTCCCACATAACTGTTATTCTTTTTTTTTTTTTTTTTTTTGAAACAGGGTCTCACCCTGTCACCCAGACTGAAGTGCAGTGGTGTGATCACAGCTCACTGCAGCCTTGACCTCCTGGGTTCAAGTGACTCTCCCACCTCAGCCTCCCAAGTAGCTAGGACTACAGGCATGTGCCACCATGCCCAGCTAATATTTTTGTACTTTTTATAGAGATGGGGATCTCGCCATGTTGCCTAGGCTGGCCTCGAACTCTCGGACTCAAGCTATCCACCTGCCTCGGCCTCCCAAAATGCTGGGATTATAAGCATGAGCCACCTCGCCTGGTCCACTATTCTTTTATTGCTGTATATTAGTTTGCCTTATCTTGAACTTTATATAAATGGAATCGTACAGTATATTCTCTTTTATTTTTGGCATATATATATCTGCGTGTGTGTGTGTATATATATGCGCATATATATATTTTTAGAGACAGGGTCTCGCTCTATCGCCCAGGCTGGAGTGCAATGGCTCAATCATAGCTCACTACTACCTCAAACTTCTGGGTTCAAGTGATCCTCCTGGGTAGCTGGGACAACAGGCATGTGCCACTTTGTCTAGCTAATTAAAATATTTTTTAGACCGGGCACGTTGGCTCATGCCTGTAATATCAACACTTTGGGAAGCCGAGGTGGCTGGATCATGAGGTCAAGAGATCGAGACCATCCTGGCCAACATGGTGAAACCCCGTCTCTACTAAAAATACAAAAATTAGTTGGGCATGGTGGTGCACACCTGTAGTCCCAGCTACTCAGGAGGCTGAGGCAGGAGTATCACTTAAACCCGGGAGGCGGAGGTTGCAGTGAGCTGAGATCGTGCCAGGCACTCCAGTTTGGGTGACAGAGCGAGACTCATCTCAAAAAAAAAAAAAAAAAAAAAATTTGTATATATATATATAAAAATTAGGCCAAGGTGGGTGGATTGCTTGCACTCAGGAGTTTGAGACCAGCTTAGGTAACATGATGAGACCCTTCTCTACTAAAAATACAACAACAAAAAAATAGCCAGGCATAATGGTGCGTATCTTTGGTCTCAGCTACTCAGGAAGCTGAAGTGGAAGGATTGCTTGAGCCTGGGGGTCAGAGGTTGCAGTAAGCCAAGATCATGTCACTGCACTCCAGCCTGGTGACAGAGTGAGACCCAGTCTCAAAAAAAATTATTTTTTTATAGAAACCAGGTCTCACTTTGTTGCAAAGGTTGGTCTTGAACTCCTGGCTTTAAGTGATCCTCCCTCCTCAGCCACCCAAAGTGCGGAGATTACAGGCATGAACTACCGTGCGAGCCTACCTGGCTTCTTTCACTCAACATTATGTCTATTAGACTCATTCATGATTTGACATGTAGCAGGGGTTTATTGTTTTTCATTGTTGTCCAGTATTTTATTATATGAATAGATCATAATTATTTATCCATTCTACTGTGGATGGATGTTGGGGTTGTGTGTACATGTTTGTTGAACCTAAGCACTCATCTCTCTCCCTCTCTCCCTCCCTCCCTCCCTCCTTTCCTTCCTTCCTTCTTTCTTTCCTTCCTTCCTTCCTTCCCTCCCTCCCTTCCTTTTTCTCTTTCTTTCTTTCTTTCTTTCTTTCTTTCTTTCTTTCTTTCTTTCTTTCTTTCTTTCTTTCTTTCTTTCTTTCCTTCTTTCTCCTTCCTTCTTTCCTTCCTTCCTTCCTTCCTTCCTTTTCCTTCCTTCCTTCCTTCCCAGGGTCTTGCTTTGTCACCCAGGCTAAAACGCAGTGGTGCAATCATGGCTCACTGCAGCTTCGAACTCCTGGGTTCAAGCGATCCTCCTTCCTCAGCCTCCTGAGCAGCTGAGATCACAAGCATGAGACACAATGACCAGGTAATTTTTGTTTTGTTTTGTTTTGTTTTGTTTTGTTTTGCAGAGGCGGGATTTCACCATGTTGCCCAGGCTGTCATCAAACTCTTGGGCTCAAGTGATCCCCTTGCCTCAGCCTCCCAATGTGCTGGAATTACAGGCATGAGTCACCATGCTCAGCCCTAAGCACCCATTTCTGATATGTAGGAAAGGAGTTGCTGGTAAGAGGGTAGGTAGATGTTCAGTTCTGGGAAATGCTCCTAACGAGTTTTCCAATTTGTATCAATTTAATTTATCCTCCCACCACCAGTGTATGAGAATTCCATGGGAGTATAAAATTTTATGTCATTAAACTCTGACAAACGATTGCCTGCAAGTCCAACTATGATCTATCTGTTCTTCAGAATTCTCATTTCAAAGTGTTTTTCTGTTCAAACGCAAAAGTAGAGAAAGTGTCTAAGAAAATCTCAAAGGCTTCAGGGCACGAAGATGACATCAGAGGTCAGGAAGTTAAGAAATTAGAATGGTCATTTTCTTGGCAGACTTGGAGTCAGTCACTGCTCTGAGCCTCAGTTTCCTTATCTTTAAAGTAAAGCCAATGGATGGGCTCATTTCTAACATTCTTTTTAGTTCCCAATGTCATGATTCCAACTTGAAAAATGTTGATGTTGTAATGTTAAGTAAAATGATAGAGGCCAGGCACAGTGGCTCACGTCTGTAATCCAGCACCTTGGGAGGCTGAGGCGGGCGGATCACTTGAGCTCAGGAGTGCAAGACCAGCCTGGGCAACATGGAGAAACTCCGTCTCTACTAAAAATACAAAAATTAGCCTAGCGTGGTGGCAGGCACCTGTAATCTCGGCTCCTCGGGAGGCTGAGGCAGGAGAATCGCTTCAACCCAGGAGGCGGAGGTTGCAGTAAGCTGAGATCGCACCACTGCACTCCAGCTTGGGCAACAGAATGAGACTGCCTCAAGAAAAAAAAAAAAAAAAGTCAAAGGGTAGAAAGAACATATGCTGCCACTTTGGAAAATATACGACTGGAGGAAAATAAACAATGCTTATATTGTTAGATTGTTGCATATTTATTTTCTTTCCATGTTTAATAATACAGGATTTTTAAATTTGTGGTTATATGAGTCTAAAATATTTGTGTATGTAAATATATATTTGATGTATTAACATAATAATATTAGCCTACCATATTAACATACTATAGCACATGAACTAATTATTTTTCCATTTTTTTATTTTTTAGAGACAGGGTCTCGCTACGTTGCCCAGGCTGGAGTTCAATTGCTCTTCACAGGTGCGATCATAGTACACTGCAGCCTCAAACTCCTGGCCTCAAGATGTCCTCCCATCTTGGCCTACCAAGCAGCTGGAATTATAGACGTGGCTTTCACTTTCATATATAATATAAAACCTGAGATTTCATTAACTCCAGATATATCATCAACTCAAATTATTAGACACTTTGAAGCCAACTAATATTTATTCAAGAAATACTGAGCACCTTCTCTGTGCCAGACACAAGGCTTGGCCCTGAGGACATGATTGGTGAAGTAGACATAGGACTTGAATGTCTAGGAATTTATCACCTGCTGCAAGGGACAAGCACATCAATAGACAAGTACAAGGCAATGTGCTAAGGTTTATTTTTGGCAACTTGGGAACTTACAGGAGGAACCTTACTCAGTTTGAGAAAGTCAGGAGGGTTTCCTGGAGGACATGGCACTCAGCTGAGGCCTGAAAGATGATTCTAAGTACACCAGGTACAAGGGGAACAGGAGTGGGAAGAGCATCCTCTGCAGTGGGACTAGCTGGGATACAGACATGGGAGCTAGAGGGGTGAGATGGTCATGGAGCCACAGTTGAGTCAACTGTGGGTGTTTGTGGGACAAGATAAGATACAGTTGAAGAGGTTAAAATACCCCACACAGTTCATTGAACTGCCATGGAGAACCATTGCAAAATATCAATCCGGGGCTAGTCAGTAACCATTCAGTTTTGTTCCAAATTCCCCAGATACGGCTGACCATAAACTGAGATATTGACAAATACGTATAAACTGGGATGTTTTCATGCCCTGCTGGCACTGCTGATTTTCTCATAGGGAGCTAAAGGATTGTCAAAGGCAAAAAGTACTGTGTCTGCTGGTCTCATTGGCAATCAACAGGAAGCAAGGTTTCAGCCCGGGGAGGTGTCCAAGGGCCCTATTAGGAAGATGACACAGGTGGCTGGACAGGGGCCAGAGGGTTGAGAAAATGAGGCACTCATCCAAACAGTGTCAGGGATTATCCGTGGGCATTGGTATAGGGCACAGAGCCCAGAGGAGCAGAGACGTATTGTGACATATGTCTATCTATAGTCAGTAGGGAAGCGGCAAAGCCACTAGAGACAGGGAGACAGCCCATTCTCCTCCTTCCTCTTAGTATCGCTGCAAAAGCTGCTTTGTGCCTTGTCACCGGCAAGCCACCCCAATGAAACACTCAGTGACCGAGTGGCATTGAGAACACATCAGTAGTAGCATGATACACTGGTCAGAACCACATGAGCTCAGCTGGAGGCATAGCCGCCTTCTCTCTTTGGCTGGTGACAGGTTGATAAAGTTCTCAAGTCCTGCAGTCAGCCCCTGACAGCTTCTCTGGGCAACAGTTCATGTTGGGATGCTTCTGCCACCCGCCTGTACACCCCAGGCACAGCAGCTGGCCGGCTACTGCCTCCTACCAGGAAAGGTCTGGACCTCACTGGAATTCCAGAAGCTTGACTTTCAGTCCCTTCGCGCAGTGTCCTCTGAGTGCAGCTCCTGATCAGCAGGCAGGAGGCCAATTTAAAAACACAAAACGTACTTATTTCTCACATGTCTAAAAAGTATAAAGACAAATCTAAATCTCAGACCAGCTAAAATCTTTGACTTATCCTAGATTCCCCTAAAAGTAGAGTATGAGACCGGGCAGGGTGGCTTATGCCTGTAATCCCAGCATTTTGGGAGGCTGAGGCAGGCAGATCACCTGAGGACAGGAGTTCAAGACCAGCCTGGCCAACATGGCGAAAACCTGTCTCTACTAAAAATACAATAATTAGATGGGTGTGGTGGCACATGCCTGTAGTCCCAGCTACTCAGGAGGCTGAGGCAGGAGAATCACTTGAACCCAGGAGGCGGAGGTTGCAGTGAGCCGAGATCTCACGACTCCACTCCAGCCTGGGCAACAGAGTGACTCCATCTTTAAAAAAAAAAAATTGGTTGGGCACCTGTAATACTAGCACTTTGGGAGGCCAACACGGGTAGATCATGAGGTCAAGAGATGGAGACCATCCTGGCCGATATAGTGAAACCCTGTCTCTGCTAAAAATACAAAAATTAGCTGGGCGCTGTGATGCGCACTTGTATTCCTAGCTACTTGGGAGGCTGAGGCAGAAGAATCGCTTGAACCTGGGAGGCAGAGGTTGCAGTCAGCTGAGGCAGCACCACTGCACTCCAGCCTGGCGACAGAGTGATAGTCCATCTCAAAAAAAAAAAAATTACTCAGTCTCAGTAGTCTATTATAGCAGTACAAAATGGACTAAGACGTGCTCAGCATCCTTCCCTCCATTCCTGGGAACAGCATCTCCATTTTGGGATTGGGAAACCACCCTCTCACTTCCAGTCCCTGTGACTGGGTGAGGCTAACCTCTCCTTGTTCCCAAGACACCAACTCCAAGGGTTGCTCAAGTCCCAGTTCCAGCCAATCAACACAGCCTGTTCCTGCCTGCCAGCTACAATGATTAGTTCACGACCAGTCCCTGAATCGTAGGTGCTTTAGATCTTCATTTGAGTATTCACACAGCCATGTATTTTGGGAATACAATTCCATCCCATGGGTAGGACCTGAGAGGCTTAAACTAACCAGTTTAAGTACATCCATTCCACTGAATGAAGACACTAATTTTGGAGTGAGCATGTGACCAAAGTGGCCCAGCCAGCCTGCCTCTCAAGACTGGCTTGGAATGCTGGAACACGTGTGTTCTTTCTGTGCTCAAGGGAAGAAGGAAGCCCATGGTGCTGGCTGCGGATGGAGGGCATCTTTTTTTTTTTTTTTTTTTTTTTGAGATGCAGTCTCGCTCTGTCTCCCAGGCTGGAGTGCAGTGATGCGATCTTGGCTCACTGCAAGCTCTGCCTCCCAGGTTCATGCCATTCTCCTGCCTCAGCCTCCCAAGTAGCTGGGACTACAGGCACTGGAGTGCATCTTAAGACCCCGAGGTGAACCATTCTCAGTAGAACACCTCACTATATATGGCAGAGCAAAAAGACAAAACCGGTCCCTGAGGACCCAGGCGAGTTGTTGGATCAGCCAAACTTGAAGCTTAACTTACTTCTGGATCTCCACTTATGTGCACCAATGATTCCCCTTCACTGTTTAAGTCCATTTATGGTGGATATTTTGTTACTTGCAAGCTGAATGCAAACCTAACCAAGCCTGAAGTTAAACCTAAAAGAGAACCATGAGTTCATGTAATAGAAAGGTCCCAGGCTGGACGTGGTGGCTCAGGCCTGTAACCCCAGCACTTTGGGAGGCCAAGGCGGGTGGATCACCTGAGGTCAGGAGCTGGAGACCAGCCTGGCCAACATGGTGAAACCCCATCTCTACTAAGAATACAAAAATTAGCCCGGTGTGGTGACGCATGCCTGTAATCCCAGCTACTTGGGAGGCTGGGGTAGGAGAATTGCTTGAATCCAGGAGGACGAGGCTGAAGTGAGCCGAAATCCTGCCACTGCTCTCCAGCCTGGGTAACAGTTGGAGACTCTGTCTCAAAAAATAAATAAATAAAAGAAAAGTCACAGGGTAGAGACACTCCAAATAAGCTGAGGCTTTACATCCATGATCTCATTTGATTGTCATATCATACTGGTCACTACCATTCCAATCCCCATTTAATAGATGAGAAAAAAAAGATTCAAAAAAGTGATGGCACCAACCCAGTAGTTCTCAAGCAGAAGAAATTTTGCGCCCCCTCCAACCCAGGGGACCAGGTACACTTGATACTGTCTACAGACATTTTTGGTTGTCATAACTTGGGAGTGGGGAAGAGGAAGGAGGGAGCTATGGTACTGGCGTCTAGTGAGTAGAAGCCAGAAATGGTACTCAATGTCCTACAATGCATGAAACAGTCCCCCACAACAAGGAATTATCCAGGCCAAATGTCACTAGAGCTGACATTGAGAAACCCTGCTTGATTAATCCAGGGTCACTTGGATGGTAGGCTCAGATTCAAACCCAAGTCACTCCACAGAATGCTGCTTGAGCCCACTCTAAAAATGCAATACATCCCTATGCCAGAGCCAGTCAAAGGGTGGCTACAGCTAAGGCTCGGGAAAGCGAGAGGTCTGAGAGCTCAGGAGTAATGGAGCCCGGCCACTTCAGGGGCACCGTAATCTTGTACCAACTTCACCCTCTGTCAAGTGCATTCCAAGGTGAGCCCCTTGTGGGTTCCTGCTTCATTTCTTGGCCCTGGTGGCCTGTGCTTTGGAGGACCTAGGGAGGTCTGTGGCTCCATGCCCAAGGTCCCAATTCCATTTCTACCTATTTGCCTGGCATTTGCTCTCCAAAACTGGAAATTAATAATTCATTTTGCAGGATGAATAATTCAGCAGAGAGGACAAAGGGCCACTGGCAGTGGTTGACACCACAACATCAGTCTATGTTTTCTTCTAAAGGGAGAGGGGACTGGGCACAGTGGCTCATGCCTGTAATTCCAGCACTTTGAGAGGCTGAGGCAGGTGGATCACCTAAGGTCAGGAGTTCAAGACCAGCCTGGCCAACATGGCGAAACTCCTTCTTTACTAAAATATGTAAAAATTAGCCATGTGGGCCGGGCGCGGTGGCTCAAGCCTGTAATCCCAGCACTTTGGGAGGCCGAGACGGGCGGATCACTAGGTCAGGAGATCGAGACCATCCTGGCTAACACGGTGAAACCCCGTCTCTACTAAAAAATACAAAAAACTAGCCGGACGAGGTGGTGGGCGCCTGTAGTCCCAGCTACTCAGGAGGCTGAGACAGGAGAATGGCCCGAACCCGGGAGGCGGAGCTTGCAGTGAGCTGAGATCCGGCCACTGCACTCCAGCCTGGGCGACAGAGCGAGACTCCGTCTCAAAAAAAAAAAAAAAAAAAAAAAAAAAAATTAGCCATGTGTGGTGGTGCACGTCTGTAATCCCAGCTACTTGGGAGGCTGAGGCAGGTTGAACCCAGGAGGCGGAGGTTGTGGTGAGCCGAGGTCGTGCCATTGCACTCCAGCCTGGGCAACAGAGTGAGACTCCATCTCAAAAAAATGAAATAAAATAAAAATACAAAATTAGCCAGGTGTGGTGGCACACTCCTGTAGTCCCAGCTATTTGGGAGGCTGAGCATCAAGGATCACTTCAGCCTGGAAGGCTGAGACTGCAGTGAGCTGTGATTGTGCCAGACACAGCAAGACTCTGTCTCAAAAAAATGAAAGAATGGGCTGGCCGCAGTAGCTCACACCTGTAATCCCAGCACTTTTGGAGGCCCAGGTGGGCAGGTTGCTTGAGCCCAGGAATTAGAGACCAGCCTTGGCAACGTGGCAAAACTTCATCTCCATTAAAAACAAATAAATAGCCAAATAGCTGAGTGCGGTGACTCATGCCTGTAATCCCAGCTACTCAGGAGGCTGAGGCAGGAGAATCACTTGAACCCTCGAGGTGAAGGTTGCAGTGAGCCGAGATCGCGCCATTGCACTCCAGCCTGGGTGACAGAGTAAGACTCTGTATATATATATACACACACACACACACATATATATATATATAGTCAGGCGCGGTGGCTCAAGCCTGTAATCCCAGCACTTTGGGAGGCCGAGGCGGGCGGATCACGAGGCCAGGAGATCGAGACCATCATGGGTAACAAGGTGAAACCCCGTCTCCACTGAAAATACGAAAAAATTAGCCGGGCATGGTGGCAGGTGCCTATAGTCCCAGGTACTCGGGAGGCTGAGGCAGGAGAATGGCATGAACCCGGGAGGCGGAACTTGCAGTGAGCCAAGATCACGCCACTGCACTCCAGCCTGGGTGACAGAGCAAGACTCCGTCTCAAAAAAAAAAAAAAAAAAAAAAAAAGTATATATATAAAATATAAATAAAAGAAAATTAAAAGAAAATAAAATGATAAAGAATAAAGGGAGAAGGGGCTAGGTGCAGCAACTCAACTATAATGTAATTCCAGCACTTTGAGAGGCCAAGGCAGGAGGATCACTTGAGCCCAGGAGTTCAAGACCTGCCTGGGCAACATAGTAAGATCTCATCTCTAAAAAAAAAAAAAAAAAAAAAAAAAAAAAATTAGCCAACACCTATAATCTTAGCTACTTGACAGGCTGAGGCAAGAAGATCACATGAGGCCGGGAGTTCAAGGCTGCAGTGAGCCATGGTCACACCACTGCACTCCAGCTTGAGCGAGAGTGGGAATCTAACTCAAAAAAATAAAAAATAAAATAAAGGGAAAGGGGAAAAGAAACTCTACATCCAGGATGATCTCTGGATGGAAATGACACCAATACTGGACAATTTAAACAAGCCCCCCTTTTGGGAATGGGCATTGGTGAAGACATTGGGGCTACCTAAAGGGAATTCTGGACTGTGTTTCCCTCCCCACATCACTTGCAGCCTCTTGAACTTTCACAGTCCATTACAGCCCAGCTTGATTGGCACCTACTCCAGTAAGCTTTCCCTGACATCCCTAACCAATTGAAGCTGAAAATGTATTTCTGATTCCATGTATTAACCACTGACCACTGCCCTGACCACTGCCTGCCTCTCAGCCTCACACTAAGCCATGTTTCTATCACCACAGATTCTTGGGCCTTGAGATGGCTTTTCTTTTTTTTTTTTTTTTGAGACGGAGTCTCGCTCTGTCGCCCAGGCTGGAGTGCAGTGGCCGGATCTCAGCTCACTGCAAGCTCCGCCTCCCGGGTTCCCGCCATTCTCCTGCCTCAGCCTCCCGAGTAGCTGGGACCACAGGCGCCGCCACCTCGCCCGGCTAATTTTTTTTGTATGTTTTTTTTAGTAGAGATGGGGTTTCGCCGTGTTAGCCAGGATGGTCTCGATCTCCTGACCTTGTGATCCGCCCGTCTCGGCCTCCCAAAGTGCTGGGATTACAGGCTTGAGCCACCGCGCCCGGCCGAGATGGCTTTTCTAACTAGAAGGGAACAAGAGGTTCACCAGGGTGCTGGTGTGAGTTGCTCTTAGCCTTTTGAGGATGTTTCTTTAAGGATCAGATGAAGCCTCTCAGCCTCTCTACTGAAAAATGTTCCCCAAACACAACTGTGTACAATTCAAGAGGGACACAGATCTTGGGAGCCCCTTCATGGACCTGAGTTTAGAATTCGTGCCTCATGGGGAGCCTTCTGTTAAGGAGAGGAATTACAGTTGTTCAGAATGTGTGCTATGGTTTGAATGTGCGCCCTCCAAATTCAGGTGTTGCCAATGTGACAGTATTAAAAGGTAGAGCCTTTACGAGGTGATTGAGTTAGGTGCCCTCATGAAAGGATTTTTTTTTTTTGCTCTTGTTGCATAGGCTGGAGCACGGGGCCACAATCTTGGCTCACTGCAATCTCTGCCTCCCGAGTTCAAGCAATTCTCCTGCTACAGCCTCCCAAGGAGCTGGGATTACTGGCGCCTGCCACCATGCCCAGCTAATTTTCTGTATTTTTAGTAGAGATGGGGTTTCACCATGTTGGCCAGGCTGCTCTTGAACTCCTGACCTCAGATGATCCACCCACCTCGGCCTCCAAAAGTGCTGGGATTACAGGCATGAGCCACCGTGCCCGGCCTCATAAAAGGATTTGATGAAGGAAGTTCAACCTTCTTGCCCTTCCTCCTTCTGCCATGCAAGAACACAGTGTTCCTTCTCGCTGAAGGATACAGCAAAACGGCACCATCTTGCAAGCAAGAAAGCAAGGCCTCACCAGACAACCAAAGCTGCTAGTGCTTTAATCCTGGACTTCCCAGCCTCCTGAACTGTTAGAAATAAATTTATGTTCTTTGTAGGCTGGGCACGGTGGCTCACACCTGTAATCCCAGCACTTTGGGAGGCCAAGGTGGGCGGATCATGAGGTCAGGAGATCAAGACCATCCTGGCTAACATGGTGAAATCCTGCCTGTACTAAAAATACAAAAAAATTAACCAGGCCTGGTGGCGGGCACCTGTAGTCCTAGCTACTTGGGAGGCTGGGACAGGAGAATGGCGTGAACCTGGGAGGCAGAGCTTGCAGTGAGCTGAGATTGCACCACTGCACTCCAGCCTGGGTGACAGAGCAAGGCTCCGACTCAAGAAAAAAAAAAAAATAAATTGATGATCTTTGTAAATAGCTCAACCTCAAGTGTTCTGTTTTAACAACACAAGCGGACTAAAACAGTATGGAAAACAGCTCAGTCTCTCAGTCTTGCCTCTCCTCAAAATGGCCCTGTCTCAGGGCCAAGGTATTTTAAGGAAGTCAGTAATCAACAAGGAGCTATTAGACACCTTCTATGTGACCCTGGGCAAGTCATTGCCCATCTCTGGACCACAGTTTCTTACTTGGAATTGGAAGAGTTGGTCTAGATTATCCTAGCACTTTGATTCAATCATTCAGTCAGCAAATATTTATTGCACACTATAAGATGCCAGGTACCAAGCTAAGCACTGGGGATAAGGTTGGTGAACAAAACAGATGAGGTCTCTAATTTGTCAGAACACATAGTCTAACGAAGGAGTCAATCATTCATTGATGACACATAAATACAGGAAGATAAGCTGTGACCAGTGATACACAAGGGAAGTGAAGGGAGCTAGCTAGGAATGCGTGTATCAGGAAAGTGATTATAACCTGGGAAAAGATGAGATGAAGAGGAGGCTTTACTTTGACAAGGAGAGCAGGGGGTTGTTTCAGGCCGAGGAAGCAGCATGGGCTAGTTCCCTGAGGTGTGAAGGGGCCGTTGCACTCAAGGAATTAGGTCAGAGCAGCGGCATACTGAAATCTCTGGGGACTATGCAAGCCCAGAGAGTAGATACTCAGCAAGAAGAGAAAGTAGGGTTCCCTTCTTTTCGTGATGGTCAAGGTAAATCTTCCAGTAACTTCTTTTCAAACTCTCTCAAGGAAAGCTGAAGAGCTGGCGATATTCCACTGGATTGAAACCCCAGGTTTAATGGCCAAAACTGCCAAGTATCAATCTTTCCCATCACCAGGATAGCCGGAGACCTCTTGAAATTCCTTCCTTTCAGATCCTACATGGAAAGTACAAGATGTGGCTGGGCATGGTGACTCACGCCTGTAATCCCAACACTTTGGGAGGCTGAGCTGTGAGGATCGCTTGAGTCCAGGAGTTTGAAACCAGCTTGGGCAACAGAGCAAGACCTCATCTCTAAGAAAAAAAAAAATTTAAATAGCTGGGCACAGTGGCTTGCGCCTGTAATTCCAGCTATTCAGGAGGCTGAGGCAGGAGGATTGCTTGAGCCAGGAGGTCAAGGCTTCAGTGAGCTGTGATCACTGACACTGCACTTTAGCCTGGGCAACAGAGCAAGACCCTGTCTCAAAAAAAAAAAAAAAAAAGAATGTACAAGATGCTACCAAATAAAAAATGTTAAATCTTGACGTGAAGCAAAATGCTCGCTGCCCCAACCCCCTCTGAATTTAAACCACGTCCCAGCGTTTGAGGAATTGTTTCTACCTCCTGGTTCTGTGGCTTTATTGTCCCACCCTGATGATTATAGAGAGACCTGAACATGCCAACTGCCACTTTGATGGGTGGTCTGAGTGCAGAGTCTCCAGGCTGCATGGAAGCAGACAGGGCCACCCTTTCATCTCCCTGGGTGGGGCTTTAGGCTAGAGCCAGCATGGAAACTTTTGTTCCGGTGCCCATTCTGCCATCTCCCCCACTGCTGGGTAATTCTGAAAGGTCCCATTCCCTCTTTGGGCCTCAGTTTCCTCATCCATAAAATGAAAGGTTTGAGTTACATGTTCTGTAAGCGTTTTCTTCGATTTGGGGAATTCTCTGCCCTCTGATTTCTAAAACGTGTTAACTCTGACTTTTTTTTCATCTTTCTGACTGTTGTTCACAGACCAGTGACAGGAGGCAAGACGACCACTATTTGTAAATTATAATGAATGGATAATTAGCTGCCTTCAAATTAAAGCTCTCTTCCTGGAAGCCAGGAGACCTGGTTTTTAAGTTGTTTACCATTATCATCACTTAACGCTGTTTTCTCACTAAAACCAAAAGGGGTAGGAGACAATGACAAGCAGATGTTTTGTTATTAGGGGCCCTGGGGGATGATTTGAGACTTTTCACTGCAGTGATCATTCTCTAGAATCTTCTGGAGTCAGCAGAAGCTTTGATGAATCCGACAGAGGCCAGGGGGATTGGACAGACACAGAATGGAGGCCTATCGAAAGAAAACCTGGCTTAAGAGAAAGCTGCTAGGGATAGCAGTTCCTGGCTGAGGACAGTGTGGATTATGAAATTAATATATTTATGTGACACCTTGCAAAGAGATTTCAACTGCCATTATTTCATTTTCTCATGAGGACACTTTGCCAATGGTTGAGCTCACACTGCTATTACTTCTCACATGAATCTTTTTTATTAAATGGTCTCGCTGGCTGTGGTTGATTTCCTGTTAAAACAGTCACCAAAGATCTGTAAGACAGAAAACAGACCAGTAGTTGCCCATGGATGGGGAAGAAGGACTAATTCCTCTCCACTTGAATCAGAGCTGGCTTTGTAACTTGCTTTGACCAATAGAATGTGGACGAAGTGATAGTGTGGCGTTCCAGAGCCTAGGGCTTGAGAAAAATGGCAGCTTCATTCATTCCTGAGAGGTCTTACAAAGATACATACATACATACATACATAAAAAGAAATATGACGCTTCGGCCAGGCGCCGTGGCTCATGCCTATAATCCCACCACTTTGGGAGGCCAAGGCAGTCGGATCACCTGAGGTTGGGAGTTTGAGACCAGCCTGACCAACATGGAGAAACTCCATCTCTACTAAAAATACAAAATTAGCCAGGCATGATGGTGCATGCCTGTAATCCCAGCTACTTGGGAGGCTGACGCAGGAGAATTGCTTGAACACGGGAGGTGGAGGTTGTGGTGAGCCAAGATGGAGCCAATGCACTCCAGCCTGGGCAACAAGAGAGAAACTCCATCTCAAAAAAAAAAAAGAAAGAAAAGAAAAGAAAAGAAAAGAAAAGAAATATGGCAGTTTCTTGGCTAGGCACGGTGGCTCCTGCCTATAATCCCAGCAATTTGGTTGGCCAGGGCAGGTAGATCGCTTGAGCCCCGGAGTTCGAGACCAGCATGGGCAACGTGGCAGAACCCCATATTTACACAAAATACAAAAATTAGTCGGGCATGGTGGCATGCACCTGTGGTCCCAGCTACTTGGTGGGGCTGAGGCAGGAGAATTGCTTTAGCCCAGGAGGTCGAGGCTGCAGTGAGTAGTGTTGGCACCACTGTACTCCGGCCTGGGTGACAAAGTGAGACTCTGTCTCAAGAAAACAAAAAACAGGCCAGGCACAGTGGCTCACACCTGTAATCTCAGCACTTTGGGAGGCTGAGGATTGGCCAACATGGTACAACCCCATCTCTACTAAAATACAAAACTTAGCTGGGTGTGTTGACAAGTGCCTATAATTTCAGCTACCCTGGAGGCTGAGGCAGGAGAATCACTTGAACCCAGGAGGTGGAGGCTGCAGTGACTTGAGATCATGCCACTGCACTCCAGCCTGGGTAACAGAGTGAAACTCAGTCTCAAAAGAAAAAAAAAAAAGAAAGAAGGAAAAGAAAAGAAATATGTTTTCCATTTTTTACCCTCTTGGGGTCTAAACCACCACACAGAAGCTCCAGCTATACCACCATTTCTCAAGCTCATGATTATTAATACTTTGGGTGAGATAGTTCCTTGTGGTGAGGCTGCTCTGTGTATTGCAGGATGTTTAGCAGCATCCCTGGCCTCTAATACCTAGTTCCTCTAGTAGTGACAACCAGAAATGTCTCCAGACATTGCCATGTGTCCCCTGTGGGAGAAAATCACCCCTGCTTGAGAACTGCTGGACTAGACTACTGAGTGATAAGAGAGACCATGTGGCAAGAGAGCCCCACCCAGCTGCCAGCTATTCCAGCCACCCCAACTCAGATGCCAGACATATGAATGATGCTGTCTGGGACGTTCCAGCCTCAAATGAGCACGCAACTCAGTGTAACCAAATGATAACACCAGCTGACACTACGTGGAGCAGAAAAACCACTCAGCTTAGCCCAGCCAATTCACAGAATCATGAGACATAATACATCTTTATAAGCCACTAAATTTGGGGGTAGTTTATTATGCAGCAACAGATAACTGTGACACAGGCCTAGCTCCATTCTTTTATCTTTTTTTTTAAGGCAAGGTCTTGCTCTGTCAGCCAGTCACCCAGGCTGGAGTGCAGTGGCATCATCATGGCTCACTGCTGCCTCAACCTCCTGGGGTCAAGTGATCCTCCTGCCTCAGCTTCCCAAGTAGTTGGTACTAGAGGCGTGAGCCACCACACCCAACTTTTTATATTTTTTTGAAGAGACAGGGCCTCTCTATGTTGCCTAGGCTGGTCTCAAAGTCCTGGGCTCAAGTGATTCTCCCATCTTGGCCTCCCAAACTCTCGAGATTACAGATGTGAACCACTGCACCAGCCCTAGCTCCATTCTTGCTATCATCTATTCTGTCCACTGCCATGGCTATTAGAGTTATCTTTTTTCTTTTATTCTTTTCACAAAACTGCCTACCATTGACTACTAGAGTTATCTTTCTAAAAATTTCTCAGCTTCATTCAAACCCTCCAGGACCTTCCCCACCGTCAGTTGCTTAGCATGGTCCACAAAGCCCTCCGTAATCTGGCCTCTCCTTAAAATGCCCTTAAACTCTGAGATTCAAGCTATACACATTTACTTGCAATTACCTGAATGGTCCATCTTCTTTTACACCTCTGGGTCTTTGCTCCTTTCCTTGTTAAGTTCTACTAACCTGTCAGTTCCTAGATTTCCTGAAAACTCAGATTAAACAGCATCCTCCCCAGAGAGTCCATGTATATCCTACTACATACGATGCTTTTCCTGGCCAGGTGTGGTGGCTCATAACCTGCAATACCAGTTGGGAGGCTGAGGTGGAAGGATCACTTGAGCCTAGGAGTCCCAGGTTGCAGTGAGCAATGATGGTGCCACTGAACTCCAGCCTGGGAAACAGAGTGAGACTTTGTCTCAAAAAAAAAAAAAAAAAAAAAAATTTTTTTTGGCCAGGCACAGTGGCTCATGCCTCTAATCCCAGCACTTCGGGGGGCCGAGGCGGGTGGATCACATGAGGTCAGGAGTTTAAGACCAGCCTGGCCAACATGGTGAAACCCCGTCTCAACTAAAAATACGAAAAAATAGCGGGACATGGTGGTGGGTGCCTATAATCCTAGCTACTTCAGGAGGCTGAGGCAGGAGAATCACTTGAACCTGGGAGGCAGAGGTTGCAGTAAGCCGAGATTGCACCATTACACTTCAGCCTGGGTGACAAGAGCAAAACTCTGTCTCAAAAAAAAAAAAGGTTTTTCCCTTATGACCTCAAAGCATTATGTATATGCCTATCACAATACTTCTTAAACCGTGCTATATGATTTATGTTTTATTCATATTTCTGACAAGACTGTGAAAACCTTGAAGGCTGGAATTGAATCGTTACTTTATTGATGATAACTGGCACATGGTAGGTGCTCAATGAATATTTGTTGCTGAGTGATTATAGTAGGTTGAACAAGCATTATTATACAGCTAAGGAAACAGAGGCTTAGATAAGCTAAGCAACTTGTCCAGTTTGCCTAGTAATTAAGGGATATAAATGGGCTTAACACTTACATCATTAGACTGTACAACCAATCCATCAGCTACCTCTTTACCATGTACCTCTCCAGAACACCACTGGTCTAATAAAAGAATACCAATTGGTGGGTACCCAAGGTATACCTGGTCTATCCAGAAGCTAATATCTCCTTATCCCTAATCTAGCAACTTGAAATGCCAGCCACTGTTTCTGGTCATGATCTTGAACAGTTAACAATCTCACCCCTCTTGCCCCAGTGTGTACCAGTCATAATCTTTAGAAAAGGCTGGTCAACTAAACAGGAGAAGGACTGAGCACCTAAAAGTTGTATTAGGACAGAAGCCCAACTCAAAATGGCTTAAGCAAAACAGGCATGAGAAAAGCCTCAGGGTACCTGAATTCAGGTTTGCCTAGATCCAGGGTTCAAATGATGTCATCTCTCTCTCTTTTTTTTTTTTTTTTTTTTTTTTTTTTTTGAGATGTAGCCCGGGCTGGAGTGCAGTGGCCGGATCTCAGCTCACTGCAAGCTCCGCCTCCCGGGTTTACGCCATTCTCCTGCCTCAGCCTCCGGAGTAGCTGGGACTACAGGCGCCCACCACCTCGCCCGGCTAGTTTTTTGTATTTTTAGTAGAGACGGGGTTTCACGGTGTTAGCCAGGATGGTCTCGATCTCCTGACCTCGTGATCCGCCCGTCTCGGCCTCCCAAAGTGCTGGGATTACAGGCTTGAGCCACCGCGCCCGGCCTCATCTCTCTCTTTCATTGTCTCTCTGCTTATCATTCCTTTTCTTGGCTCTGCAGTTCTCTGAGTTGGCTTCATTCTCAGGTTCTATGTGGTGGCCTCCAGCCAGCATAAGTTTATTCTTACTGCTAACAATCTCATCAGAAGGAGAGCTTCTCTTTCCTTTTGATTTCAAATAAAGATACCAGAATTGGGTATCACTGGATAGATTTGGCAGACTGGATGGAATGGCTCATGCCTGTAATCCTAGCACTTTGGGAGGCTGAGGCGGGAGGGTCACTTGAGACCAGGAGTTCGAGACTGGCCTGGGCAATATAGACCCTGTCTCTTAAAAAAAACAATTGAACATCATGTATCCACTCTTGAGCCAATCACTGTGACTGAAGGTTTAGAATATGCCATTTATTCAGGCTCATATTAGATTGATGTGGCAGCTTCCAAGATGGCACCCAGTGATCTTGCCTTCTGATATCCATGCCCTTGTATAGTAAGACCCCTCCCACACTGAATCAAGACTGGCCTATGTGACCAGTAGAAATGTGGCTGAAGTGATAGTTTGTGACGTCTAAAGCTAGGCCACAAAGACATTGGTGCTTCTGCTTTGATCTCTTAGATTGTTCGCTTTGAGAGATGCCAGGGGCCATGTGGTGGGGACACTCAACTAGCCCTGTAGAGAGGAACCGAGGCCCCTTGCCAATAGCCAGTACCAACCCAGCAATCATGCGAGTAAACGATCCACTGCAGAAGTGAATCCTTCAGCTCTAATCAAGTCTTCAGTCCTAGCTGACAACTGATTGCATCTTCCTGAAAGACCCTAAGCCAGAACCACCCAGCCAAGCCACTTTGGAACTCCCAACCCACAGACACCATATGGGATAATAAACTATTTTTTTAAATTGAGATGGGGTTTCACTATGTTGCCCAGGCTAGTCTTGAACTCCTGGGCCCAAGTGATCCTCCCACCTTGGCCTCCCAAAGTGCTGGGATTACAAGCATGAGCCACTGCACCTGGCCTAAAAAACTATTATTACTGTTTTGTTTTGTTTTGTTTAGACGGAGTCTTGCTCTGTTGCCCAGGCTGGAGTGCGTGGTGTGGTCTTGGCTCACTGCAGCCTCTGCCTCCCGGGTTCAAGCAATTTTCCTGCCTCAGCCTAGCAAGTAGCTGGGATTACAGGCGCCCGCCACCACACCTGGCTAGTTTTTTTGTATTTTTAGTAGAGACGGGGTTTCACCATGTTAGTCAGGATGGTCTCAATCTCCTGACCTCGTGATCTGCCCTCCTCAGCCTCCCAAAGTGCTGGGATTACTGTTTTAAACTGTTGTATTTTGGGATGATTTGTTGCATAGCCCTAGATGACTAATACAATTTTGGACATTTAAACTCTGGGTAAGGGGTCAATGCCACTCCATACATATTGAAATGGGAGTGACGGTTCCCTAAGGAGTGATCAAGTTGCTATTGGTAGGAAAACAGAGGAAATAAACACTGGACGCCAAACAACAGCTAATCTCAACAATGAGTGCTCTGCAAACACATGCTTGCTGGAGGACTGACATGCAAAAGAAGGGAACACTGATTCATCTGAGGTGACTCAGAGTGTCTGGGCCAGGCAAGACTCAGACCTAGATATTTCAGTGTCTATTTTGTAGCACTGAATATTGACAGTTTTCTCCCTAGTTACCCCTAGACTTTGTTGATTATACGAACCATGGACACTCCTCTCTTTTGCCAACCCAAATAGTTGTTCTTAGTTGTTTTTCTTTTAATCTAGAGGAGAAGCCAGGCCAAGAAATTGCTCTGTATTTGCATGTTTGCAAATGACTTATGCATGATTTGAGGCCTCTCCTGTTAACCCGGCTTTTAAATTTAATTTCAGTTGGACACATATTAGCTCAGACAAGAATGTGTCCTTTGTAAACCAACATTCCTCATTAAGCTTTTTCGGCAAGGGAGAAAGATGAAAGAAATGTAAAAGTTAACACTCCAGCTGATAGGGAGTCTCCTTTCTTCCTTCCTTCCTTTTCACTAACATTTTTCGAGCATCTACTATGTTCTTGGCATTGTCTATATTATCTCATTTAAGCCTTCTGTTTTGTTTTGTTTTGAGACTGAAATGCAGTGGCACAACCACAGCGTACTGCAGCCTCCACCTCCCAGGCTCAAACTATCCTCCCATCTCAGCCTCCATAGTAGCTGGGACTACAGGTGTGTGCCACCACACCCAGCTAGTTTTTTTATTTTTATTTTTTGAGAGATAAGTCTCATTATGTTGCCCGGGTTGGTCTCGAACTCTTGGTCTCATGCAATCCTCCCACCTCAGCCTCTCAAAGTGCTGCAATTACAGGCACGAGTCACCACATCCAGCCTTAAGCCTTCTAATGATGAGGTGGATATTAACTATCTTGTTTAACAGATGAGAAAACAGATACATTTGGAGAAGTTGGTGATTTATTGGATGTTTTGACTTCTTACAGTCATGTTATTTAGTTCCAAAACCTTTGTGATATGAACATCTTTGTACCCATAGAAAAAGATGGAATCAGTGCATATATTTTTTTCCGGAATTATTATTTTAAGGACCAAAGACTGCTGTATGTGATTTTCTCCCAACCAGTCACCAGGATACAGATTGCATTTTCCATGCGTCCAGTGTGTGTGGATGACAGAGAAGAAACAAAACAACACAAAACAAAACACACACAGTTTCTGGCACCTTTTTCTGTCCCTTCCATGTCAGTAGAAGATCAGTTTTCCAAAAATGACAGCAACAGACTGGCATGGTGGCTGTAATCCCAGCACTTTGGGAGGCTGAGGTGGGAGGATTGTTTGAGCCCAAGAGTTCAAGACCAGCCTGGGCAACATATTGAGAAACCATCTCTACAAAAAAATTAAAAATTAGCCAGGCATGGTGGTGCATGCCTGTAGTCACACCTACTCAGGAGACTGAGGCAAGAGAACTGCTTGAGCCCAGGAGGCAGAGGCTGAAATGAGCCATGATCACGCCACTGCACTCCAGCCTGGGTGACAGAGGGAGACCCTATCTCTAAATAAATAAAATAATAATACTAACAGCAATAAAGGGAAACATTCACTGTTCTGACACAGCTTGTGGCACTTGAGACCTCTTGGAGCTTGGGAAGGGCTCTTGGTAGGGAGGTTATGAGGACAGGCTCTGTGGTTAAACAGGGCTGAATTCAAATCCCCACTCCACCCACTTACCAGCTCTGTGACTCTGGTCTAGTCTTTAAACCTCTCTTTAAAATGGGGTAATAATAGCATCTACCTCTTATCATTCTTACAAAGAGTCAAGGAGCACCTGGCTCAGTGGCTCATACCTGTAATCCCAGCAGTTTGGGAGACCAGGATGGGCAGATCACCTGAGGTCAGGAGTTCGCGACCAGCCTGGCCAACATGGCAAAACACTGTCTCTACTAAAAATACAAAAATTAGCCCACTGTGGTGGCATGCGCCTGTAGTCCCAGCTACGAGGGAGGCTGAGGAAGGAGGATGGCTTGAACCTGGGAGGCAGAGGTTGCAGTGAGCCGAGATCGTGCCACTGTACTCCAACCTGGGTGACAGAGTGAGATTCCATCTCAGTAAAAAAAAAAAAAAGTCAAAGAGATAATGTATATTAAATGCTTATTCCAGTGCCTGGGATGAAGCAAGGGTTTGACAAATGTGGTCATTACTATCACAATTGTCTTTATCTCTCTGCACCTCTACCTCCTCTGCTGCAGACCTGGGGTTGATATGTGTCCTCTAAGTATCTGTGGCAGGCAGACTCTAGAATGGCCTCCATTGATTTACATCTTTTGGTATTCCTGCCCTTGTGTAATCCCCTGTGGGCAAATCCTGTGACTTGCTACTAACAAATAGAACATGGCAAAAGTGATGTCACTTTCATGATTAGGTTACATGAGATTGTAATTTCTCTCTTGCTAATAGAATCTCCCATTGCCTCCTTTTGTTTGTTTGAGACAGGGTCTTGCTCTATTGTGCAGGCTGGAGTGCAGTGGTGTGATCACAGCTAACTGCAGCCTCGAACTCCCGGGCTCAAGCAATCCTCCTGCCTCAACCTCCTAAGCAGCTGGGACTACAGGCATGCACCACCATGCCTGGCTAATTTTTAATTTTTTTTTGTAGAGACGAAGTCTCGCTATGTTGCCTAGGATGGCCTCAAACTTCTGGGCTCAAGCAATCTTCCTACCTCAGTCTCCCAAAGTGTTGGGATTATAGGCATGAGTCACTATGCCCAGCCGCTACTGCCTTCTTTGAATTTTTTTTTTTTTAATTTTTAGAGACTGGGTCTTGCTATGTTGCTCAGGCTCTATTTGAACTCCTAGGGGCAAACAATCCTCCTGCTTCAGCCTCCCAACCTGCTGGAACTACCAGCATGTGCCACCACTCTTGGCTTCCTTGTTAACTTTTAGGCTTTCATGCTTTGATGAAGCAGGCTGCTACACTGGAGAAGCCTATGTGACAAGCCTTTGGCCAAAATCCAGCTAGGAACTGAGACCCTTAGTCCAACAACCATTAAGGAACTGAATTTAGCCGGTAGCCATGGGAACTCAGAAGCAGACCCTTTTTGAGTTGAGTCTTTAAATGAGACTCCAGCCCTGGCTGATACCTTGATTGCAGTCTTGTGGGTGACCCTGATGCAGAGGAGCCGGCTATGCCATCCTCAGATTCCTGGCCCACAGAAAATGTGAGATAATAAATGTGTTTGTTGGCCAGGCGTGGTGGTTCATGTCTGTAACCCCAGCACTTTGGGAGGCCAAGGCGGGCAGATCACGAGGTCAAGAGATCGAGACCATCCTGGCCAATATGGTGAAACCCCGTCTCTACTAAAAATACAAAAGTTAGCTGGGGGTGGTGGCACGTGCCTGTAGTCCCAGCTACTTGGGAGGCTGAGGCAGGAAAATCGCTTGAACCTGGGAGGCGGAGGTTACAGTGAGCCAAGATCGCACCACTGCACTCTAGCCTGGTGACAGAGTGAGACTCTGTCTCAAAATAAATAAATAAATGTGTTTGTTATAAGTGGCCAGCAGTGTGTTGTTGTAAGTTTGTGGTAATATGTTATGCAGCAATACAAAACTAATATAAAATCCAGCTCCTCTCATCTCATTTCTGGTTTACAGGCCATCTCTCCTATTTCCTCAGCACCTTGCATTCATCACATTGACTCGTTGCTATTGGTTTTCTTGCACTCCCTATTTTGTAAGCTCCTTGAGGACAGGCACTGGACTAAGCATTACTTGTAGCCCTAGTGCAGATAGCAGGGGTTGGCAGGAGGGTCCTGGGAAATATTTCACAATCCCAGGGTAGGGTTGTGTTTTCCATTCGGGGGCTTCTATAACACCCCAATAATGATGGTGGTTGGTTTTGAATTCTTACTGTATGCCAGGCACTGAGATGAAGCCAGGGATGTGTGTTCCTAACAAGTTTTCTGTGATGATTCTGATGCATAGCCAGACTTAGGAACCACTAAATCTACATTACCTGAGACATTCTGTAGAAAAACTGCATCCTTCTCTCAGGACAGCTATACTTGTACCTTCATTAAAAAAAAACAAAAACAAAAACCAAAAAAACCTGTATTGCATACATACAGAAAAGTGCACAAATTTTAAGTGTACAATTTGATGAATTTTCCAAAGTGAACACATCTACATGGCTACCACCGAGATGAAGACAGGGGTGACCCCAGCCTCACTTGTGGCCCCTCCCAGTCCACAGCCCCAGAGGAAACCACCAATCTTAACACCATCACCACTCATGAGTTCTGTCTGTTCCAGAATTTCCCGTAAACGAAATCGCAGTCTGTACTTGTACATCTGCTTAATATTATGTTCGTGCTTTTGACTTGTTAAAATTTCTCTTCTGGATTAAATATGTAAAACGGTGACTAAGGAGGTCGGGCAGAAGGTGGAAGCCTGGGATTCCGAGACGCCTTCTTAGGTACCCAGCTTGGATTTCCCGAGAGGTGTAATCACGTAGGGGACGTAGGAGGGGAAGGAGGCGTGGCTACAGACTGCCGAGAGTGGGGCGGAGTCTTAAGAATTGAGGTGCTGCCCGGGTCCGGCTTCCCGGCGGTAGTTTGCTCTGCTCTGGGGGCGGGGCCAGGCCGAGACTTCCTGTCTGCTCCTGCGGAATCGCCGTTTGACCCCGGAAGTGCGGGCGCCCAGGGAGCTGTCACCGTGGTCGGCGGCTGCGGCGGCGGCGGCGGCGGCGGAGGAGGTGGCGGCACAGAGCTGGTGGTGGAGCCGCCGAGGTGAGTACGTGGCTGGTCCCTGCCGGATGCAGGGCAAGAGGCCCCGGAGGAGCCGCGGCTGTGCCTTTGGCACCCTTGGCTCTCCCACCCTCTGGCCTCCATTGCGGGGCCCGCGCGTACGCTGAGGGGTTGTGAGCCGCCCCCAGCTCCCGAGACTTGGCCGCCAGGGTCAGGAGCCACGGTTCGAAGTTCGGCCCCAGGGTGGCCTTGGACCAGCCACGATCCCCCCACGTCCTCACACCCGGGGCTTCAGTTTTCTCAGGGTTCACTCATTCGTTCAGCAAATATTTGTGGAGTGCTTCCTATGTGCCAGACACAGATCTAGGCATTGGGGATACACATAAAGCAAGACAGACAAGGCTTCTGCCCTCATGGAGCTTACAGTCTAGTGGGAGGAGATGGTCAACGACAAGCAAATGCACGAGGTCATTAAAGCTGTGACACTAACTGGGAGAGTAGATACTATAGGCAGAGCAATCAGAAGGTCTCTGAGGAGAGTAATATTCAATTGAGAGACTAGAGGAATGATGACAAAGAAACTGAGGAAGCAATAGCCCCGGGGATGTTCCCAGGCCATATTGTAATTGGGTGCTTGTAGGGAGCTCCCGTCCCTTTCTTAGCTTTTGGCTTTCGCTGTCCTGCCTGGCAGGGGAATACAGTGGTGGCACAGACATAGTCGTGATTATTGTGTGTCCTTTTGAAACTTAAAGTTCAGATTGCCTAGTTCAATTTCTTTTTTTCCCCCCCAAAACGGGGTCTTGCTCTGTCGCCCAGGCTGGAGTGCAGTGGCGCGATCTCGTCCCACTGCAACCTCCACCTCCTGGGTTCAAGCGATTCTCCTGCCTCAGCCTTCCGAGTAGCTAGGATTACAGGCATGCGCCACCACGCACAGCTATTTTTTTTATTTTTGTATT
Organism: Macaca thibetana thibetana; assembly: GCF_024542745.1. NCBI lineage: Eukaryota > Metazoa > Chordata > Mammalia > Primates > Cercopithecidae > Macaca > Macaca thibetana. Next base: position 21,052,931 of record NC_065587.1, read on the forward strand.
TTTAGTAGAGGCGGGGTTTCACCTTGTTAGCCAGAATGGTCTCGATCTCCTGACCTCGTGATCTGCCTGCCTCGGCCTCCCAAAGTGCTGGGATTACAGGAGTGAGCCATCGTGCCCAGCCCTGCCTAGTTAATTTGTACCCATGCTTTAGACAAAAACTCAGGTCTTCCTTGACATCCCTCCTCCCTCAAGCCAGGTGTCTCTTTTAAATGCTGCCACAGCTTCATGAGCCTTACCTATATAGCTACATCATGGTATTGGTTTTTATTTGTTTGTATGGCTAATTGGAAAAGTATCTGTCTTTCCCCATTATGACTGTAAGCTCTGTGAAGGGCAGGACCAGGTTTGTTATTTGCCCACCTTAATATTCTCTGGGCATCAGTGCCTGCCACATAATAGGTGCTCAAAAATATTTGAATGGCCGGGCAGTGACTCATGCCTGTAATCCCAGCACTTTGGGAGGCCAAGGCGGGTGGATCACCTGAGGTCAGGAGTTCCAGACCAGCCTGGCCAGCATGGCAAAACCCTCTCTCTACTAAAAACACAAAAATTAGCCAGGCATGTGCCTGTAATTCCAGCTACTAGGGAGGCTGAGGCGGGAGAATCTCTTGAACCTGGGAGGCAGAGGTTGCAGTGAGCCGAGATCGTTCCTCTGTACTCTAGCCTGGGTGACGGAGTGAGACTCCATCTCAAAAAAAAAAATGAAATGATTAACATACTGTTTGCTCTCCCATGGTTTATAAAAGGTCTTTTCTGCCACCAGGTTATCATCATCTCTTTCTGGTCATGTCTCTCCCATACTTACATGAGTCCTCACTGCTTTCAGGTGAAATACTAAAATCTTTTTTTTGTTTGTTTTTTGAGACGGAGTCTCGCGCTGTCGCTCAGGCTGGAGTGCAGTGGCGGGATCTCAGCTCACTGCAAGCTCCGCCTCCCGGGTTTGCACCATTCTCCTGCCTCAGCCTCCTGAGTAGCTGGGACTACAGGCGCCCGCCACCTCACCCAGCTAGTTTTTTGTATTTTTTAGGAGAGACGGGGTTTCACTGCATTAGCCAGGATGGTCTCGATCTCCTGACCTCGTGATCCGCCCATCTCAGCCTCCCAAAGTGCTGGGATTACAGGCTTGAGCCACCGCGCCGGGCCAGAAATACTAAAATCTTTAGTGTAGCATTGAGGCTTTTTTTTTGAGATGGAGTCTCGCTCTGTCGCCCAGGCTGGAGTGCAATGACATGGTCTCCGCTCACTGCAGCCTTCGCCTCCTGGGTTCAAGCTATTTTGAGGCTCTTTTTAAACTGGTCCTGTCTTCCCTATCCAGCTTCTCTTCTCTCTTCACTTCTGTCATCCCCTATCTGACCTTGTGTTTTCAGCAACACCAAATGTCTCCCTCTTCCTTCAAAGCCACACTTTTTAGACAGGGTCTCACTGTGTCCCCTAGGCTGGAGTTCAGTGATGTATTATGACTCCCTGCAACCTCACTCTCCTGGGCTCAAGCAATTCTCCTGTCACAGCTTCCCAAAGTGCTGAGACTGCAGGCGGGAGCCACCTCACCCAACCCAGAGCCGCACATTTTAAGACTCTGAGCCTTTGTTCATGCTTGCTCTCTGCTTGGAATGTCACCTTTTCCCCCATTCTTCAACATCGAGGTTATAGATCACCTTCTTTGTAACATCCTTCATTTCTCTACTGTACATTTCCTGTTACAGCTTTAATGCCGAATGATAGTCAGTTATATGCCTAGGACCCAGATTATATGCAGGACATTTCCTGTTACAGCTTTAACGCCAAATGATAGTCAGTTATGTGCCTAGGACCCGGATTATATTCAGGAATTGTTTGCTGAATAAACCAGGAAGCCCAAAGTGTCTTGCCTCTGGTTGAGACTTGAATAATAACAACTAAATTTTATTGAGTGCTTATTATGTGCCAGGTATTGGGTTGAGCACTTCACATTGATTACTTCTCATGGCAACCCTGGAAGTTTATGTACTATTACAATTCTGATATTACAGAAGAGGCAGTCAAAAGTTACAGAGGTTAGGGAACTAACTGTCTCAGGGTCTCAACATGGAGAAGAAAAGGTGGAGCCAGGATTTGAACCCAGGCTGTAGGACTGTAGCGCTGTCTCCTTACCACCACACCAGACTAGCCCTGAACTGCCCTGGCCGGCAGTGGTTTGTAAGGGTGAATTTCTTTTAAAAAAAAAAATTTTTTTTTTTATTTTTTATTTTGAGACAAGGTCTTGCTCTGTCACCTACGATGGAGTGCAGTGGTGCCATCATGGCTCACTACAGCCTTGATCTCCTGGGCTCAAGTGATCCTTCCTCCTCAGCCTCTTAAGTAGCTGGGACTACAGGTGTACACCACCACACCTGACCAATTTTTGAATTTTTTGTAGAGATGAGGTCTCACTATGTTGCTTAGGTTGGTCTCAAACTCCTGGCTTCAAACAGTCCTCCCGCCTTGGCCTCCCAAGTGTGGGGATTACAGGCGTGAGCCACTGCACCTGGCCGTGAATTTCTTCTGAAAGCAAATGCTGTCTCTACCTGTCTCGGCCTGGACTGTGGGGCCTAGAGGTTAAAGGGTGGAGACTTGCTTCCTCCTCATGAGTTTTTTTCCACCCTGTGTCTCACAGCCAACACTCCCGCAGCCATCTTCAGCGGGCAAGCCTGGAAGGAATTGGGCCTATCAGTCATTTAGAGTTCTGCACTGGTGTGCAAAGCAGTGGTGTTTCCAGCTCGCCTTCCAGCATGGCTAGAGGGTTAGGAAAATAAATTATTATTATTGTTTTTTAACATATTCAGCACGAGAGCCCCAGGTGCCCTAGCAAAAGACCTGGGCTTTGGTTTCAGCTTGGCCAATAATGTATTTACCTCGAGCAAATCAGGGCCTCTCTTTGGACATCTGAGCATAGTAATCCTTGTCCTTAATTGGGTTGTTGTGAGAGGCTAGTAAGCTAGTAACTTGATTAGAAATAGGTGCAGCAGAAGATATTATCTATGCTTTGCAAAGCTGAAAGATGAAAACTTACCCCAAGCTCTTTATTACTTTCTTTGCCTTGTGATTTTTTTTCAGGCCACCTCATGTATGCAGAGACCGTGTGTGTCTGATCTGCTGGGATCCTATAGCTGGAACAGTTGTCAAGGACTAGGCAGACTGGTCCTCTCTCATTACTCCTTCTAGGGTGGGGATTTTCACAGTCTTTATAACAGGCCGGAACCAAGGTTCCTTGGGTGCCAGGCTGTGTCCACCTCCTTGCCTTTGCTCTGCTGTTTCTTCTGCCTGGGGCACCCTTCTTTCCTGGTCAGTTTCTATTATCAAGACTACTCAGGGTCTCCTCTAGAAGGGCTTTGACTCTCACTCCACCCCTTCAGCCCATCCCACCCCTAAGTTTAACTAAACTAGACACAGTATAGTGAATGGTTAAGAACCAGCCTGCTTCACCACCTACTAACTGTGAGACCTTGGGCAGGTTTCTTGTTTTCTGTGAGCCTCTGTTTTGTCACTGATAAAATGAGGATAATAATAGAACTAACCTTAGAGTTTTTGTGAGCATTAATACATGTAAAGCTAGTTAACTGGGCAAGTAAGTTAATGCTGAGAAAAGCACTTAGAAGCCAGGCACTCACACCTATGATCCCAGCACTTTGGGAAGCCAAGATGGGCAGTTTGCTTGAGCTCAGGAGTTTGAAACCAGCCTGGGCAACATGGCGAAACCCCATCTCTATTTTAAAAAAGAAAAAGAAAAAAGAAATTCACTTAGAGGAGCTCTTTATATCATTAAGCCTGGCCCAATATCTGAGCTATGACACACCTGGTAGCTCATGTCCCCCGTGCTCCTCTGCTTGTCTGTGAAGGCTCAAGAGGTGACAGTTTCATCACCCCAGCCTCTGTCTCTTCATGTTGTCATTGAGACTGTTCCAGCCTTTTATGGCATGTTTTTTGAGGGCCCTAATTCACTTCTATTCCATGATTCATTTAACACGTATGTCCCTTCTGTGGGTCAGGCCAAGTGATACTGTGAAAAGAACACTGGACAGCAAGACAGGAGACCTTGGATCTGCCGCTTACTGACTGTGAGGTCAGTTTGGGCTTTTGTAGAAAGGAGCTTGCACTGTCAGTTTTCTGTGAATTATCTTTTTCCCTAGTCCTTCTGTTTTTCCATGTCCTTCTTCCCTTCTTCTCATGTCCTATTCTTCCATCTACTTCTTCCCTGAAGCCTAGAGAGATTGTAAAACCTTAACACCCTCCACAAGTGAGGAAAGACCCATGGCTTCACCCCTCAAAAGACTTAAAATCTGGCTAGAGTTTTAAAAGGAGTGTCCTCATATGTAGTTGTTCTTCAAACATTTGGTGAGGCCACCTCTGTACCAGTCCTATGCTCACAGAAAAGATAGCAAGAGGAGAGGCCTGGGCACTGTCTTCATAGAGCTCACAGGCTAGTGAGCTCACAGAGCTGGAGCCGTAATAAAGATAATCTAAGTATTTTTAGCCAGTACTTCTCAAAGTGGGTGGAAACAGGCTGGGCACAGAGGCTCACACCTGTGAGCGCTTTGGGAGGCAGAGGCAGCACTTTGGGAGGCCAAGACAAGAGGATCATTTGAAACCCGGAGTTTGAGACCAGCCCAAGCGATGTAGTAAGAACTCATCTGTCAAAAAATAAAGCCTGTCTCTACAAAAAATTTAAAAAATTAGCTGGCCGTAGTGGTGAATGCCTGTAGTCCCAGCTACTCAGGAGGCTGAGGTGGGAGGATTGAAGAGTTAGAGGTCACAGTGAGCTATGACCGCACCACTTCACTGGGCAACAGAGTAAGACTCTGTCTCTTAAAAAAAAAAAAAAAAAGCTAGGTGTGGTGTGTGCCTATAGACCCAGCTACTGGGGAGGCTGAGGCAGGAGGATCACTTGAACCGGGGAGGCGGAGGTTGCAGTGAGCTAAGATAGCGCCACTGCACTTCAGCCTGGCGACAGATCGAGACTCCATCTCAAAAAAAAAAAAGTGTGGAAGTCATCTGGGGAAGTATTTTCTTCTACAACTGAGAACCGCTTTATGCAAAAAAACAGTCACTTTGTCTGGGTTAGTAGGCGCATGAACCAGGTCCTGAACCACAACAGGAGCCTCCTAAGGCGAGAGGTCAAAGCTTCTCTTCTGACTCTGGGATCAGCCCCAGAGCAGGCCCTGCCCCCAGGAGTCTGTGTGTCTGCTCTCTTCTTCCCATCCATATTCCTTTCAGGAGGGTCACGCAGCACAATGCCAGCTCTGCCCCTGGACCAACTCCAGATCACCCACAAGGACCTGAAGACAGGAAAGCTGAGGACTTCACCAGCGCTGGTGAGCCGGTCCCTTAAGGCCATTCAGCCTGATATTGTCAGTCTTGCAATTTCAGAAGCGAAAAGTAAATTCCTTCTTTATCTGTTCCAAGAATGACCCGAGGGCCATGGTCAGTGATTCAGTAGCTGAGACACTACTAGTCTCTTCCAGGCCCAGAGTAGGAATTTCCTTCCGAGCAGCAGCTTGAATTTGCGTAGGATTTTCCATGTCACCACCCTGCACCTTCCCCCCAAAGCATTTTATTTCAAATCAGTCTGATGGCAGTTCTGATTCAGCCTGGATCGGGCTAGAAATGGGTCCAGCCCAAAGCTGGGTTTGGGGATTTGACCCTGTGGAGGGTTTTCAGGTTTCAGGTAGCGTTTTCAGAGCTATCTAAGCTGCTATCCGTATTTTGGTGGGAACGCTGATTTCAGAGGTTGGACTGTGTTTTATCGCAACTGAGATAAGAAGCACCACATACAAACACCCCAGCAGGGCTTATGAGACTGAAAAATAAGGAGTCTGCGAACATGTCGATTACCAGCTGCAGAGAGAGATTAGAGCCATGGAGAGGTGCCAGGCTGCTGAAGAAGGAGATAGATGCGGCCCTGGAGTTCCTGTACCCGCTTGTTGTTTTCCCAAGAATTTGAGCTCCCTTGAACAAGGTGGGAGGAAGTGTTTTCTAGGGGTTTGAGTAAAGTCGTGGGAAACAGGAATTGGTGTTTTATTTCCTGCCTTCTAGATGGCTTCTCATTACTTCTTAAATACTCTCTAATAATAGTACCTGACATTTATAGAGTACTTGCCCTGTGCCAGACCATTCTAAACACTTCACCCAGATTATGTCATTTAGTCCACATCACAGCCCTACAAATAGACATTTTGATTGTCCCCATTTTACAGATGAGGAAACTGAAAGTTCAGAGTCACAGAATTAGGAAATTAGGGGAGCCAGGATGGGAACCTAGCCGAGCAGACCCTAGGACACATATCCTTAAAATCTTTCTGCTATAAAGCCTCACATCTCGTCTCCTTTTTATAACCTTTTTATGTGTGGGAGATATTTATCAGAAAATCTGGAGTGTTCTTTTCGGTACGATAGCCACCCAATTCATTCACCACATGTAGCTATTAAGCACTTGTAATGTGAATAGTGAGTGTATGCTGAGGAACTAGATTTTTAATTTAATTGTAACGCTTTTAAATTAAAATAGCCCCATGTGGTGAGTGCCAGCACAGATATAGAGCAGTTCTATTATTGCAGAAAGTTCTGTTGGAAACACTGATGGATACTGGCTCCTTGGGTGGTCAAGTATGATTTTCCACCTCAGTCCTCCCCCCATACGGAATTAACATGTGGGTTGTTAGACTGCGGGCACTGTGAGAGCAGCGGCCTGGTCCTTGCCCTTTACTCCTGATTTCCAGTGCCAGGCGCATAGGAGGCTCTCAGAAAACATTTGGTACATGAGTCAGGGACTACAGCCAGGCCATGTGCCAGGTGCTGGAGCTATAAAGAGAAAAGACATGGTCTCTGCCCTTGAAGAACCCACGACCTAAGAGAAAGACAGACCAGTAGCTTCTCTAGTGTGATCAGGGTTGTGATAGAAGGAAGTCTAGGCTGCTTCATGAGTGCAGAGCCGGGGCCACTGATCCAGATCAGTGGGGTGTATAGGGGCAGGGAGGCCTTGGGCCTGGTGGGAGGGTACGTGCAGCCCAGGTAGGCTTCTTGAAGGAAAGGGCTTCTGAACTGGGTATTGAAGGGTGACTTAATACTAGCTGGGCAGAGCAACAGAAAGCTGGACCTGGTAGGACGACCTTAGTATGCAGTCCTGGAGTCTTGAGAGAGCCTGACTCTTACACTAACCACAAGTCACTTGAGGTAGCAACAGTGTAGCAGAGTTAGCAAGTACAGGCTTTGTGTTCATTTCACACATATTTGGATATTTGTCTTTGTGTCTTTGGACAAGTTATTGAACGTCTCTAAGCCTCAAATCCAAAAACTATAATAATAGGACCAGCTTTGCAGGGTGGTTGTGGGGACTAAATGAGATGTCTATGAATGAGCACTGTGCCTGGAACATAGTAAGTACTCAATAAATTGTTTTTACAATAGTTATGACAACAGGGACAACAACAGCAGCACTGAATGGGGGGTAGGGTGGGAAGGCAGATGAGCTGAGGGAGACAGCTGCCTGATCGAGGAAGGGTCTTGTTGGCAGACTGAAGAGTGTTACTCTGAAGGCCATGGGAAGCTCCTGAAAGATTGTACTAAGATATGTGTCCACCCTATATTTGTCCCTTTAGTCTTGACTTGGGGCATGATCTCTAGCCAAAGGGTAGTTACCACACCACCTTTTCAGGATGATTGGTAGAGCTAATGTTGGTTGAGGATCTACTATTTGAATAGCACATACTTGACCCAAAAGAAATAGTCTTGTGGCCAGGCCTGGTGGCTCATGCCTGTAATCCCAGCACTTTGGGAGGCTGAGGCGAGTGGATCACTTGAGCCCAGGGGTTCGAGACCAGCTTGGGCAACATGGCAAAACCCTATCCTTTTTTTTTTCAGACAGAGTCTCGCTCTGTCGCCCAGGCTGGAGTGCAGTGATGCGATCTCGGCTCACTGCCACCTCCACCTCCCGGGTTCAAGCGATTCTCCTGCATCAGCCTCCTGAGTAGCTGGGACTACAGGTGCCTGCCACCACGCCTGGCTAATTTTTGTGTTTTTAGTAGAGACGGGGTTTCACCATATTGGCCAGGCTAGTCTCGAACTCCTGACCTTGTGATCCGCCCACCTTGGCCTCCCAAAGCACTGGGATTACAGGTGTGAGCTACGACGTCCCATCAGCCTCCATTCATTTCTTTGTCCAGCCAGCAGATCTGTACAGAAAGTCTGCTCAATGCGTGGTGCTGTTCTATAGACTCGGAATGCTGGGTAAGCAAGGCTCAGGCTGCCTCCAGACACCTACAGGCTAGTGGGGGAGACAGTTGGGAAGACTGGTCCTCCCATTTTTTTTTTTTTTTTTTTGAGACGGAATCTCACTCTGTCGCCTGCCCAGGCTGGAGTGCAATGGCGCGATCTCAGCTCACTGCAACCTCCGCCTCTCGGTTTCAAGCAATTCTTCTGCCTCTGCCTCCTGAGTAGCTTGAGATTACAGGCGTGTGCCACCACGCCCAGCTGGTCCTCCCATTTTATACAACTTTATTCAGGCATCGTTGAAGGACAATAAACTGCACATATTTAAAATGTGCAATTTGTCAACACCTATGAAAAGAAAGGGTTTTTTCTTTTGAGGTGGAGTCTCATCTGTTGCCAGGCTGGGGTGCAGTGGCGTGATCTCGGCTCACTGCAACCTCCGCCTCCCAGGTTCAAGCGATTCTCCTGCCTCAGCCTCCCGAGTAGCTGGGATTATAGGCATGTGCCACTATACCTGGCTAAGTTTTACATTTTTGATAAGAGACGGGGTTTCACAGTGTTGGCCAGGCTGGTCTCAAACTCCTGGCCTCAAGTGGTGGGCCCGCCTTGGCCTCTGAAAGTGCTGGGGTTACGGGCATGAGCCACTGTACCCAGCCAACATTTTAAAAATTAAAATATGCAATTTGATTGGTTTTTCCATCTGTATACATGCATGAAACTATCATCATCAATGAACATTTCTGCCACCCCTAAAAGTTTTCTTGTGCCTGCCTGCAATTCATGCCTTCCTCTCACCCTTTCCCCATGCAAACCACTGGTCTGAAAGCACTTTTAATGCTGTTCAAGTGGTATAGAGAGGTGAGCACAGAATGCAGGTGCTGAGGGAGAGCTTAGATGAGCTCCTAATCCAGCTGGGGTGGGAGTCAGGGAGGCTTCCTGGAGGAGGTGAGATTGGAACTGGGGTCAGAAGGACGATCAGTGAGACCAGGATGGCACACAGATACCAGGGGTCATTTAATAGGTCTGCAGTGTAAGCTTTGGCTCAAATCCTGCCTCAGTTGTCTCTTTAATCCCATGACCTTGGGAAAGTTCCTGAACCTTACTGTTTGATTCCTCCTCTAAAATGGGATGAATACTTTGTCTATTAAATAGTTTTTGTAGATTAAAAAAGAAATAGGGGCTGTGGGTTGTGTCTGCTTAGTGGCTGGTACAGGGCAGGTCCACAATAAGTGGCAGCTTTCATTTGCATCATTCCAGCATTCGCCAAATCTGTCTCCCGCCTCCCAGTACAATCTGTGCCCTTTTGTTAGGGCCCATGTTTATGCCTCCATAAAAATGTTTCTTTCGTTTAAAGTCCTTATCCTCCAAGGCTTGAATGCTTGGAGGCTTGGAGGAAGGCTGCTTGCTCTGGAAAGCCATCCCTTATCCTCCAGGTGCTGTTAATTCCCTTTGGCATTTCCACAGTCCCTCTGCCAGGTCTGAGCTGTCACTTCCTCTGTTTTGTGCTCACTTGGTGATTTAGATGTCCATCTTCCCCCTGTGGGATTGCATGGAAAGTAGAATCTCAGGGGATGTGTGTGTGTGTGTGTGTGTGTGTGTGTGTGTGTGTCAGGAGAATGAGTAGCCTGGTGTGTGTGTGTGTGTCAGGAGAATGAGTAGCCTGGGGGGGGGGGGTGTGTGTCTCAGGAGAACAAGTAGCCTGGCCTGAGTGAGAAGTGAGGGAAGAGGTAAAGAGCCAACAGATAGAGGAGGAAGGAAGCTTGGAAACCAAGGAGATGTATTTTGGCTCCTGACAGTTGTTTTGAACTTGTTTCAGCCAGCAGAATTTCTTTTTCAATGGATTTGTACCTGTAACTCCATGATATAAATTTCATTTAAATAGGAGGGGGTCCTGCAGACCCACGTGATAGGTGGCCTTGAAGAATCCTTGTGGTACCCACAGGCTCTATAATTTGGAAACTCGCCTAAGGCAGTAGGAAGGCATAGAGGGTTCTTGAGGAGGCTGACCTCTTATCAGTCTCAGTTTTTCTGTATCCTCTGGATCAACAGACCTGGAAATGGATGGACTGTGGTTGATAAGAGGTGACACATTGCCTGGCCATCCTCCTGTTCCCACTTCCCCAGAGAAAGCACCCCTTATGTAGTCAGAGGAGAAGACTTAGCCCATCTCCTCTTTATGGTGAACAAAGTAAGGTTTGTTCATGACAAGTAGGGGCTGGAAGGGAGAACTTGTGATTCTATGCTGAGACTTACAGTTACTTGATTAGAATATTTTATGTAAAAAAAATTACTGAAGTTTTTTTTTCTGGTTATAGAAAAGATACAGCATAGTGATACAAACAGTATGATGCTATTTGTATAAGAAAGAACAGACCCAAACAAATCGTTTTTATGGGTATAATTTAATGTAAATGCCTGGAAGAGGTCTGCAAGGACACCCACCAGATGGTGAGTGGTTACCTCTGCAGGGAACATGGGGCCGGGGAGTGTAGTCCCAGGCAGCTCACCTTCTCTGTACCCTTGTAAGTTTTTGAAAGAAAAGATGCTTGTGTCAAATTATATAATTAAAAATTAATTTAAAAAGTAATATATGTGGCCGGGAGAGGTGGCTCACACCTGTAATTCTAGCACTTTGGGAGGCCAAGGCAGGTGGATGGCTTGAGCTCAGGATTTTGGGACTATCCTGGGCAACATGGCAAAGCCCCATCTCTACTAAAAATAAAAAAAATTAGCCAGGCATGGTGGTGTGCACCTATAGTCCCAGCTACTCGGGAGGCTGAGGTGGGGCATCACCTGAGCCCAGGAGGCAGAGGCTGCAGTGAGCCCAGATTATGCCACTACACTTCAGCCTGGGCAACGGGAGTGAGACCTGTCTAAAAAAAAAAAAAAAAAAAAAAAAAAAATTAATATGTGAATATATGTTCTTTTTTTTTTAATGGGAAAGTCTATTCACGCCACAATTCCCCACCCCCCACCCCCATCAGAGATAACCATTATTAGCTTTGGGGCATCATCTCCCCAACTTCTTTTTTAAAAATCGATACCAGTGTGTGAATATATTTATACTTTTTAAAAACCGAAAACTACGCTCTGGTTTTTCTTCAGAACAAATAAATCTTTCGCCTTTTACTAAAAAAGAAAAACGAAAACCGATTATATTAAATAGAGAGTTTTGTATCCTGCTTTCTCTTCCCTTAACCTTTCCCTGTGTCATTAAATCCACTCCGAAAACATGGATTTTAATTACCGCCTAGTGTTCGCTGGATGCAACCATGCCCTCTTTGTTAGATACACTTGGTTCTTTATGCTTAAAAGCTCCTTGGAGGGTCACCGGTTGGAACAGCCAAGTGTTGTCATTGCTGTGGGTTGGCAAATGGGCCCTCGCTGACTAACCTCTGCCACGTTAACACGTGGTTTTTGGATCCGTAGCACCCCGAGCAGAAGGCAGACCGGTATTTTGTGTTATACAAACCGCCCCCTAAAGACAACATTCCCGCCCTAGTGGAGGAGTACCTGGAACGCGCCACCTTCGTAGCCAATGACCTCGACTGGCTCCTGGCCTTGCCTCACGATAAATTCTGGTGCCAGGTAACATTCTATCAAAATTAACGCTAAGACAAAGCACATGACATGCCGTTGGTTGGTTGCTGTTGTTGTTTTTCTTCCCTTAGGAGGTGCTTTTTGTCTACTTCTTACACTGGATCCTTAACAGCAAATTATGGTTTGGATTGCTCTGTCTTGTATCACAATCTTAATGTTTACACACCTTTCAAAGTGTCAATTTTAGAATCTTGTGTTTAGTCCTCGGCTCATTCATACCTCCTTGGTCCCTTGGGGTCGGAGTGTTTGGAATAGGGCAGGGCTGATGGGCATTGAGCCCCTGCACAGTCCACCCACAAGTCCCTGGGGCCTCAGGGATAAATCCTCGCTCTCTTCTGTCTCCTGGCTTAGGTGATCTTTGATGAGACTCTACAGAAGTGCCTGGACTCCTACCTGCGCTATGTCCCCCGCAAGTTTGACGAGGGGGTGGCCTCAGCCCCTGAGGTTGTTGACATGCAGAAGCGCCTCCATCGAAGTGTTTTTCTCACCTTCCTCCGCATGTCCACTCACAAGGAATCCAAAGTAAGCCACTGATCCCATGACAGGTCGTCACCTGACACTCGACACCTCTGTGCCAGGCTCTCCACCCCTGGGAAGGAAGGCTCTGGAGGCATTGAGTTTCCTCTTTGTCTCCCCTCCATCTTTATTCCCTCTGTTGGGGAAGAAATCTGTGCCACCTCCCTTATCCTCTAATTCACTGGGTTGGTCTGTGTTACACCCAGTGTTTCCATCAAAGAGAGCCGAGGGCCCTTTGCCAGCTGACGCGTGACTGCCTTGACTTGTGCGTCAGAGAGAAGAACATTGATTCTGACTTCTTAAAGGAACTTGTATACTCTTTTTAAAAATCTTTACTGTTTTTTTTTCCTGACTTTAAAAATAATACTGCTGTCTCTAAACAACCCAAACATTGCAGAAATATGAATGTCACCGACAAAATCTCAGTCCTGCAAAATAACCACTGTTAGGTGCATCTTTCTTTTCTTTTTTTGAGACAGGGTGTCACTCTGTTGCCCAGGATGGAGTGCAGTGGCACAATTATAGCTCATTGCAGCTTCGATCTCCCAGGCTCAAGTGATTCTCCCACCTCAGCCCCCCAAATAGCTGAGATACAGGCATGCACCATCATGCCTGGCTAATTTATTTGATTTTTAGTAGAGATGAGGTCTCTCCATGTTTCTCAGGCTAGTCTTGAACTCCTGAACTCAAGTTATATTCCCACCTGAGGCTCCCAAAGTGCTGAAATTACAGGCATGAGCCACTACACCCAACCCTGTTACATGCTTATTTTTCCAGAGAATTTATTCCCTTTGAATGTGTGAGTGTGTGTATTTAAAAAATAGGATCTTGCTTTTTAAAAAGTTTTATAATATGGACATATTCTTTTCCTTTTTCTTTATTTTTAGAGACAGAATCTCTGTCACCCAAGCTGGAGTGCAGTGGCGCAATCATAGCTTCCTGCAGCCTCAAACTCCTGAGCTCGAGAATCCTCCTGCCTCAGGCTTCAAAGTACCTGGAACTACAGGCACCACCACACCCGGCTAATTAAAAAATTTTTTTTTGACAGCGGGGATCTTGCTATGTTGCCCCGGTTGGTTTTGAATTCCTGGCTTCAAGCAGTCCTCCCTCCTCAGTCTCCCAAGTAGCTGGGATTATAGGCACTAGCCACCACACCTGGCCTAGAATAGAAATTTCCAAATATACATACATATAAATTTTTTTTCTTTCTTTTTTTTTTTTTTTTGAGATGGAGTTTCACCCCTGTTGCCCAGGCTGGAGTGCAATGGCATGATCTCTACTCACTGCAGCCTCCACCTCCTGGATTCAAGCATTCTCCTACCTCAGCCTCCCAAGTTGCTGGGATTACAGGGATCTGCCACCATGCCCATCTAATTTTTGTATTTTTAGTAGAAATGGGGTTTCACCATGTTGGCCAGGCTGATCTCGAACTCCTGACCTCATTCGCCCGCCTCAGCCTCCCAAAGTGCTGGGATTACCGGCGTGAGCCATCATACCTGGCCACAAATACAAAATTTTCATGTACAAAGTACAGTAAATCCCATGTACCCTTCAACAATTATCAACAATTCTGCCAATCTCGTTTTATCTCTTCCCCTTAGTTCTCTTTTTTTTCCTGAAGTATTTTAAAGCAATCCCAGATATCATACTAATTTATCTGCAGATATTTCAGGATGAATTCCCAACTGACTGTTTTACAGCGTGTTTTGTTTCTTTTTACATTTAAAGGGAGAATGGGCCTGGTATGGTGGCTCACGTCTATAATCCCAGTACTTTGGGAGGCCGAGGCAGGTGGATCATTTGAGGTCAGGAGTTCGAGACCAGCCTGCCCAACATGGCGAAACCCTGTCTCTACTAAAAATACAAAAATTAGCTGGGTGTGGTGGCAAGCTTCTGTAATCCCAGCTACTTGGGAGGCTGAGGCAGGAGAATGGCGTGAACCCGGGAGGCGGAGCTTGCAGTGAGCCGAGATCATGCCACTGCACTCCAGCCTGGGCAACAGAGCAAGACTCTGTCTAAAAAAATAATAATAATAAAATTAAATTTAAAAAAATTTTTAAGTGGGGGCTGGGCACTGTGGGTCACACCTGTAATCCCAGCACTTTGGGAGGCCGAGGCAAGCTCATTGCTTGAGATCAGGAGTTCAAGACCAGCTTGAGCAATATAGGGAAACCCTATCTCTACAAAAAATACAAAAATTAGCCAGGCGTTGTGGCACGTACCTGTAGTCCCGGCTACTCGAGAGACTAAAGTGGGAGGATGGCTTGAGCTGAAGAGGTGGAGTTTGCAATGAACAGAGATTGCACCACTGCACATCAGCCTGGGCAACAGAGCCAGACCCTGTCTCAAAAAATAAAATAAAATAAAAGACATGATAATACAGCCAGTTCTAAAAGTCATGGGGATGTTTAGTCTAGAGACACAAAGACACAGATAGATGAACATTAAAAAAAAAAAAAAGTGGGGAGAATGGCCATTGCTCCAGGTCTATGCATAAGGCATCATTAGCCAGTCCCCATTTGATGGACCCGAAGATTGTTTCTCGTGAGTTTGCTATTTGTAATGCAGGAGTGTTCAGAAAATCTCTATCCTTTCTCTCTGCATTTTTCCTTAGGATCACTTCATTTCCCCTTCTGCGTTTGGAGAAATCCTCTACAATAACTTCCTTTTTGACATTCCAAAGATCCTGGACCTCTGTGTGCTCTTTGGAAAAGGCAACTCACCACTGCTCCAGAAGATGATAGGTGTGTAGGATGCGGGACTGGGAGGATGCACCGACATGGCCCCCACATGCCAAACTAAAGGTTACAAAGGCCAGCGCTTTGACAGTGCCCTGGGACTCAGGGCGGTAAGGGCAGGGAGTCTTGGGAAATTGCTTAACAGATATATGAGTGTCATCTCAAAATGACTAGGTAGTGACACTACCTAGGGAGGTGGAAACAAAACTGTGTACCAGACAGTTCCTCAAGGATCTGGAAGTTTGTTTTGTTTTGTTTTGTTTTGTTTCTCAGGAGAATCACTTGAACCTGGGAGGCAGAAGTTGCAGTGTTTGAGATGGAGCAAGCCTCTATCTCAAAAAAAAAAAAAAAAAAAAAAAAAAAGAGAGACAAAGCCTTGCTCTGTCACTCAGGCAAGAGTGCGGTGGTACAATCATATCTCACTGTAGCTTCACATTCCTGGATTCAAGCTATCCCCCCAACTCAGCCTCCCAGGTACCTGGGACTACAGGTGCATGCCACCATGCCTAGCAAATTAAACGAATTTTCGGTAGATGGGGTCTCACTATGTCGTTCAACTGGTCTCGAACTCATGGCCCCAAGTGATCCTCCTGCCTTAGCTTCCTGAACAGCTGAGATTACAGTGTAAGCCAGCATTCTGGCTTGGGAGTGTATTAGTATTACGCAATTGGCCATGCGTCAAACATCGGAATGGGGAAGTTTCCTTTGGCGATGAATGTAAGAACAGCAGTGATAACTAAGCTAACCTTTATTGGAGCGTGTTCCGGGGACCCGGCATTCTGCCAAGTACTCCACATATGTCATGTCAATTGGATCCTCACAGCAGCCCTGTGAGATGAGTGCTGTCATCATCCCCACTTACAGATAAGGAAACTGAGGTTCAAATGTAGGGGACTTGCCTGAGAGGATATGACTAATAAGTGGCCCAGTTGGGACGTGTGTCCACATAGACCTGACTCTCAAGCTCTTGCTCTGCAACTTCCTGCTTGAGGGATGATGGCACGGCATCAAAAACGTCATGATTTGCATTGCTGCTGAGAGCAGATAGGGACAGAGTTCAGAGACGGCTCTTCTGGGTTGCAAAAGGAACGGACATTAGCAGTTGGATCCCATTAGCAGGCAGAGGGCTAGAAGGTTTGATAAAAAACAAGCAGTTATTTTAGAGGTTCCTCTTTATACACACACACACACACACACACACAAATAAGAAAAAAAAAGAAACACAAGCGTTGTGGGATGTTACAGAGGGTGCGCCCCAGTGATATCCTCTTTGAATTGTAACTCATGGAGTTGGGCCAGGCACAGAGAGGTGTTCACCCTGGATGCCCTTGTCAGCTCTCCTCACCTGGAGCCTGTAGGACATAGTCTTCTAAATATCTAGTTACAAAACTGAGTTACCCCTTGTAATGGTCGCTTTCCTTTATTCTTTCCTTCCTTTTTTTTTTTTTCTTCTTTTTTTTATTTATTGAGATGGAGTTTCGCTCTTGTTGCCCAGGCTGGAGTGCAAAGGCGCAATCTCGGCTCACTGCAACCTCCGCCTCCCAGGTTCAAGAGATTCTCTTGCTTCAGCCTCCCAAGTAGCTGGGATTACAGGTATTTTTAGTAGAGATGGGGTTTCTCCATGTTGGTCCGGCTGGTCTCAAACTCCTGACCTCAGGTGATCCTCCCATCTCAGCCTCCCAAAGTGTTGGGATTACAGGCGTGAGCCACTGCACCCAGCCTTTTCTTTTCCTTAATGGTAAAGGTAATACATGTTAATTTAAGAAATTTTGGGCCGGGCGCGGTGGCTCAAGCCTGTAATCCCAGCACTTTGGGAGGCCGAGACGGGCGGATCACGAGGTCAGGAGATCGAGACCATCCTGGCTAACACGGTGAAACCCCATCTCTACTAAAAAATACAAAAAAACTAGCCGGGCGAAGTGGCGGGCGCCTGTGGTCCCAGCTACTCGGGAGGCTGAGGCAGGAGAATGGCGTAAACCCGGGAGGCGGAGCTTGCAGTGAGCTGAGATCCGGCCACTGCACTCCAGCCTGGGCGACAGAGCCAGACTCAGTCTCAAAAAAAAAAAAAAAGAAATTTTGAAAGGATATAAAGCATAGTGAAGCAGGAAAGCAGTTACCAGATTTCTACAAGAAACAACCATTTGGTTGTTTTTTCCTTCTAGTCTTTTCTCTGTATTTTTCTTAAACCATACTCGATCATAATGTATATGAAATTTTGCAGCCAGGCGTGGTGGCTCACGCCTGTAATCCCAGCACTTTGGGAGCCGAGGCAGGCAAATCACGAGGTCAGGAGTTTGTGACCAATCTGGCCAACATAGTGAAACCCCGTCTCTACTAAAAATACAAAAAAGTAGCCGGGTGTGGTGGTATGCACCTGTAATCCCAGCTACTTGGGAGACTGAGGCAGGAGAATCACGTTAACCCAGGAGACAGAGGTTGCAGTGAGCCAAGATGGTGCCATTGCACTCCAGCCTGGGAGACAGTGCGAGACTCCATCTCAAAAAAAAAAAGAAAAAAAGAAATTTTGCATCCAACGTTTTCATTGGAATAATCTCTGGTTTCTCATTCATATCTAATTATTTCCTGATCATCAGTTAATCTTTTTTTTTTTCCCAGCCTGGGAAACAGCGACACCCTGTCTCTACAAAAAATTAAAAATTAGTCAGGCGTGGTGGCATGCCCTTGTAGTCTCAGTTACTCTGGAGGCTGATTCGGCCCTCCAGCCTGGGTGACAAAGTGAGATCCTGTCTCTTAGACCCTGACTAAGAAAGACTCCTAGTAATTTTACCACATACTGAGAGGATGGAGCGAGTGAGCACCAGAAGGCACAGTTAGTTAGAGAAACAATTCTTAGGCCAGTTTGCTTAGAGAGTGGAGCATTCCAGGAGGGCAGCAGCAGGAGACAGGGGAGGGGAAGTTGGAGCCTTGGAGCTGGATTGGGAAGGGCTTCATGCCAGGCTTTAGCACTTGGGGAGTGGTATTGCTTGGTGGCTAAGAAGACAGGCTCTGAAATTGAACTGCCTAATTCACACCACAGCTCTATTCCTGGCTGTGTCCCCTTAACCAACTCAATTAACTACTCTAAGCCCCAGTTTTTTCATCTGCAGAATGGAAAGACTAATAATATACCTACCCATAGGATGGGTGCGAGGATTAAATTGGGTTGTTGAGGCTGGGTGTGGTGGCTCATGCCTGTAATCTCAGCACTTTGGGAGGCCGAGGCAGGCGGATCACCTGAGGTCAGGACTTTGAGACCAGCCAGGCCAATACGGCGAAACTCCATCTCTACTAAAAATACAAAAAATTAGCCAGGCATGGTGGCAGGCGCCTGTAATCCCAGCTACTCAGGAGGCTGAGGCAGAAGAATCGCTTGAACCTGGGAGGCGGAGATTGCGGTGAGCCGAGATTGTGCCATTGCACTCCAGCCTGGGCAACAAGAGCGAAACTCCGCCTCAAAAAAAAAAAAAAAAAAGGTAAAAACAAATTGAGTTGTTGAAATAGCATGAGTAGAATGCTCAGCACCATGACTGGCATGTCACAACCATTGGTAAGCATGAGCTCTTGCTGTGATGAGACCGTGGAGCCTACAGGAACTTGGAGCAGGTAACAAGATTCATCTGGCAGCATGCAGGTGGGAAGGGTGGAGACAGGAGGCTTTGTAGGAGGTGGGCGCATCTGTGTGGGTTTGAAGGTGAGAGCCTGGCTGGGCTGCTGGGGAGGAAAAGGAAATCCAGGAACCTGATTTAAGCAGGGCTTGGTGAGGTCATCTAGAACTGGTGTTGGTTGCAGAAAAAAAGGCCCTCTGGGAGGTGGGAGAGGGAGCTGTGGGTAGAGGGGAGGTTCAGCATGGGACCTATTGGGTGTAAGATGCTGCAGGTATCCAGAGGGGACTGCGTGGTGATGGAAGAGTGAGAACGCCCACTCACTTACTGCCTGGGCTCCGAATCATCTGGATCACTGACTCCTTTGAGAATCAGATGAAAACTTCTATACAGAAAAATGTCCTCCTTCATAGATTCTGAGGTGTTTTTTTAAGAGTTCTCAGACCTTGAGATTGAGAATCCTAAACTGGCTTATTAAGAAGAGCCCCTTCTTTGGCTCTTTGAGGGGAGTCAGCACAAAAGAAGTCAGGACCAGGCCTCAGGAGCCCCTTCACTCTGTGTGTGTGTGTGTGTGTGTGTGTGTGTGTGTGTGTGTGTGTGTGTGTGTGTGTAGACAGGAAGTGATGCAGAGAAGGTGCCTGCAGTTTCTGTCTGTCCTCTCACACACACGTACACAACAGCTCTCTTTTTAACCTTTGAGCAGAAGGTACAAGAAGGGGCAGCCTCCAATTTCTATACTGCAGAAACTCGGCAAAGTGATCACTTGTAAGAGGATTGACAAGTGAAAGAAGGTGGGAGAAAGGGGACTGGTTGAGTGTCCTGTGAGTAGAAGCCCAGTTCCTTACGTTGCCTTTTTTTTTCCCCAAGCGATCCTCCCACCTTGACCTCCTGAGTACCTATCCCTATTCCCCCATGTTTTTTTTAACCTTCAAGGCTGGTATTATGCATCAACAAGTGTAATTTTGAAAGCAAGCCCTTTCAGTTAGACTCTCAGCACTGCTTTGCAAACCAGGAATGACTTGGACCTTGGCCCAATAGTGGACTGCAGTGATCTACTTGGCAGTATCTCCATTCACCCTGGGTTTTTGAACTGCTTTCATCTGAGAAGGGACATTTCAAAGGATCCCATTGCTGTTCCTTACATTTTTATTATTTCTTTAGGAGATCAAAAGTTAAGATCGTCACTGTCATTAGAATCAGATGAAGGTGAGGAAAGGGACTTAGAAGACCCCAAGAATAGAATATGAAATTTGATCTATACTAATAGATCAAATGTAAAACCTCGCTTTACTCAGACTGCAGCACTGGAAGGATCATGAGAGGGTGCCTCCCCAGTGCAAGGTGGTTGGGATGCTTTAGAGAACATGGTATGGCCCTGGGGATTGTGAGAGGAAACCTCTCCTAATGCCTGGGTCAGGAGGCACTGCGTGGAGTAGGTGACACCTGCTTTATGGTGGAGTTAGCTCTAGGAAGGCACTCCAAACAGAAGGCAGGGACAGGGCTGGTTTTCTGAGGTTGAGAATGGTGTGAGGGAGGAGTGCGGTGTAGGGAAGGGAGAAAGGGTAGCCTAGGATACCAGCAGAGGCCAGATCTCACAGGGTCTTTTGTGCCATCGTCAGGAGTTTGGACTTCACCTTGAGGGTTTTATAGGAAGAACAGAGTTTGGTGGGGAGAGAGCTCTGTCGTTCCTTGCCTGTCAGGAGTAGGAGGTGGGTGCGGATGGTCTGAGCACACCTTCACAGGTTATGGGATCAGCACCCATCTGGAGATGGGAGGTGCTGAGCAAGTCTGGGCTGGTAAAACTCAGCTTTCTGGAATCAAGAAATACAGTGGCGTGGCATCCAGGAAAGTGCTTACAGAAAGTCCAGCCACCTAGTGACTTGCTTACTCACCCAGCCCCATCTGGTTTTTAAACTCATTCATTTTTCAAATCCTCCAGAGTCCAGCAAGGGCTGCAGGGTCATCAATAAGGAAACCAAGGACAGACCTGCCCAAAGGCAGAGAACACCTAGAATTCAGAACATCCTGACCATCAGCCAGCCTTAGATAGTGGGATTATAGGGGGCCGAGTACCCTGGCCTCTTAAGGGCGTTGGCATTTCACATTGTCACGTCCCCAAGCTAGCTGTGATCTTCCCTCCCTCCCTCCCTCCCTCCCTCTCTCACCATTTGGGCAGCCAGAACACTTGGTTTCTGTTCCAGTTACCATATGCTCAAACCTACGCACTTACAGCGGCAGCACTTGGAGAATAGTAAACACTTGGAGACAAGCTTCATCTTATAGGAACAACTGCAAGTGTGTGGTAAATCTGTCTCCAGGTCCTTCTCAGGCCTCTCACCTTGGAGTAGGATTAGTATGGTTGGCATATCTACAAGTGGAAGGTATGAAATTTCCAGAGAAATATCTCCCTGCAATCTCCTCACATTATTGGAGAGTCCTGGATTATTGCATCCATGTTTCTTGAGCAAAGAGATCCTATCTGCTAATTTTCCTGGATGACTAACTCCAACTTCCAGAGCCATAGCTGTCATAGGAGGCAGGGTGCCCAAGTGTGATCACTCCTTGGGGACATCAGGGTGAGCTGGTTTGACCAGGGCAGGTCTTTTATGTAATTCACTAGGCAGAGGTACTTAAAAGGTTAAATCATACTGAGCAAGGTCCCTCCCCAATCCTGGGGAAGCTTCTAGGCTGGGCCAAAGCTCAGCGCCAGCAAGGCCTGGGGCCAGAACTCATCCGAGGTCCTAGCTGCAGATGGGATTAGGAAAAGGGAGAAAGGTCACAGATATGCTGGCAACCATATGTAATGTGTCCTCTTCACTCCACCAAGCCCCCACCTTTTCTCAATTCTGACCTTTCTCTTCTCTTTTTAGGAAACATCTTTACACAGCAGCCAAGTTACTACAATGACCTGGATGAAACCCTGCCTACCATCCTTCAGGTACCGGCTCTTGGCCCTGCCCAAGGGAGGTTAAGCTTGGGGTATAGGCCACCTCCCCAACTCAGTGGTGTTTCCTGACGTCCTGGAAGAGCTGAGGAAAAGTTTATTCCCTGACTCCCCCGTCTCCCCAGACAGTCTCTTTGTCTTACCCCTGACTACACCTCTTTAAATTCGCCCTTTTCCCTTTTGAACAAGACTTAAGCCTGAGGGCTGGCTGTCTGGCGCTCCTACAGACGGAGTTTGGCTTGCATTTTGTATTGCTTGCCAACAGCCATATGCCTCTAAGGATATCCCTTTAAGAGACCAGTGTTTCTCAAAAAGTAGCTTTAAAGTTTTATAAAATTATTTCATGAAATAATGTTCATTGTAGAAAATTTGGAAAATAAAAAATGAAAGAGGAACATTACCATTCCCTCATAATCCCACCACTAAGAGATATCCACTATTCACAGTAAGTTTTGGAATCCTTACATGCTAGCCTCCTTAAAAATGGCACAGTCAGTTCAGTCCCTACGATGGACTCTGTTTTCCTCTCACTGTTGATTTGTCTTATTTCAATGTAGTTTCCATAAATAGCTATCTACAGGGGCTCTAAAGATTTGTTATACATTGCGAAAGGTATATCTTAAATGTTCATTATCATACTTGCTTGGCCTATACGGTCAGATAATATCTACAGGATTCTGGGAGGGAAGACAGGATCTTGCTCTGTCACTGAGGCTAGAGTGCAGTGGCATAATCATAGCTCACTGCAGCCTTGAACTCTTGGCCTCAATTGATCCTCCCACCTCAGCCTCCCAAGTAGCTGGGATTACAAGTACATACCATCTTGCCCAGCTAATTTTAAAAAATTTTTGTAGAGATGAGGGGTCTCACTTATGTTGCCCAGGCTGGTCTTGAACTTCTGGCCTCAAACGATCCTCCATCCTTGGCCTCTCAAAGTTTGGGGATTACAGGAGTGAGCCACCACACCTGGCCCCAGGTTGTCTTTTTAATCCTCTCCGCCCTCCTGTAAGAAGGATGCTCCCATCATTCCCATCTTACATAGTTTTTACTCTGACCTTACTATTGGAGAAGGTAATTGTCTCAGCTTATATCCTGAAAACATGGATAAATATTCTAGAAACTCCAAGGCAGTTTTCAGATCACCTGACCCTGGCTCCGGCCAGGGGTCCTAGCCCTGGTTCAGTATGATGTGAGAGAGCCCGTTCTTGTCTTTCACAGGTCTTCAGCAATATCCTCCAGCACTGTGGTTTGCAAGGGGACGGGGCCAGTACCACACCCCAGAAGCTCGAGGAGAGGGGCCGATTGACCCCCAGCGACATGCCTCTCCTGGTAAGGTTGCCCTTCAGCCCAGTCTCTTTCCTGCTGGGTCCCTCCAACCAGGGCCTGGCTACCCAGAGGCTGGGAAGATTGCCCCAGTAGAGGACCCAGTGGTCTCTTCCCAGACCAGGGCCCCTTCCCCGCCAGGGCCCCTTTCCCCAGTGCAGTGAGCAACTGTTATGTCCTATCACACAGGTTTAGAGCATTTTCAGTTGGTTTGGATTTCTCTCTGGGAGCCTCATTTACAGAGTAGTGGAAAGAACCGGGGAATAAGAATTCAGAGTCCTCATTTGTTTCAGTTTGACATGTTCATTTGTGCATTATTCATTGAGCCATTCATTCAGTGGACTTATATTGAGGAGTCTGCAGCATGTGCCAGACCCTGTGCTATGTCTGGAGGTAAGGCAGCAAACAAAAGCAGACTGGCCCCTGCGCTCATGGAATTTAGAGTTGACAAGGGTGACAGAAGGCAAACAATCAGGAAGCCTCGACATGTCGGGTGCTGCCCTAAGCCCTGGAGATAGAACAGGAACAAGGCAGCTATGAGCTATCCTCCTGGAGATTGTGATCACATTTCAGAAGGGCACGTGGCAGGTGCTGTGGGAACAAATCATTTTACCCCTCAGAACCTCGGTTTCCTTATCTGTAAAATAGAGATCCTCAACAGCTTCCCAGCCTACTTTTCAGAGTTGTCATAAGAACCAGGAAAGTGTGTAGAAAACTTAGAAGAAAGTGTTTTGTATACCCTCTTCAAGATGTGAAAAACCTATGGACTTGATAGTCTTGTCCTGCCTCGGATGTTCCTTCTTTGCATGATGTCTTCAGATTCAAGAGTTGGTTTTCCTTTAACTTAGAAGAGGGAATCATATTATCTCAGAACTGGAAGTAACCCTAGCGATGATTGTGTGTAAGGCCATTGGAGCTACCATAGAAAGACCTGAGGCTTAGAGAAGTTAGGTGACTCACCCAGATCATGCTCCTGAAGATGGACCAGCCAGCCAGGCTTTGCCCGAAACCTCCAGTGTTCCCTTCCTCCCATGTTAGCATCCTGCCTGTTTGGGACCCTGACCGTGTTAAAGTTGTCTCAGACACTCTGCAGATCTGTATGTGCGGGCAGAGGAGAATAATGCAGTGTATTCTTTTGGCAACAGGAGTTAAAGGACATTGTTCTCTACCTTTGTGATACCTGCACCACACTTTGGGCCTTTCTGGATATCTTCCCTTTGGCTTGCCAGACCTTCCAGAAGCATGACTTTTGTTACAGGTATGGCAGTAGTTCTGGCTGTTGAAATAGAGGTACTGGCTTATGTACTAATTTAACAAATATTTACTTATTTAACAAATATTTACTGGGTGCTTAGAATGTGCCAGTCTTCCAGCCTGGGGATGCAGCAGTGAAAACAACAGATAAGCCTCCTGCTTGTGTGGAGCCTGCGTTTTAGAAGCACTCCCATTTTTTGGCCAAGACCAGGATAGGGTAGGGGAAAAAAAAATATACACACACACACACACACACACACACACACACAGACACACACACACACACAATGAGCCGGGCACGGTGGCTCATGCGTAATCCCAGTACTTTGGGAGGCCGAGGTGGGTGGATCACCTGAGGTCAGCAGTTCAAGACCAGCCTGACCAATATGGTGAAACCCCGTCTCTACTAAAAATACAAAAATTAGCTGGGCATGGCAGCATGCACCTGTAGTCCCAGCTACTCAGGAGGCCGAGACAGGAGAATCAGTTGAACCCGCGCAGCGGAGGTTGCAGTGAGCTGAGATTGCGCCACTATACTCCACCCTGCACGACAGAGCAAGACTCCATCTAAAAAAAGAAAAAAAAAAACACACAACTAAGAATAGTTTCAGTTCAATAGAGTAGCCCGAGGGGAACACACACAAGGAAACAACAGAGTGCTCCAACGTGGGGCTAGGAGATCACCCTTGAAGGATGTCTTGAAGGAACAGATATCTTCCAGACAAAGAAAAGATCCCATAGCAGGAAGGGCATCTTAGGCAGGTGAAGTGAAGCATGCAGAGGCCCAGAGAGAGAGCTGGGGAGTGAAGTGTGACATGAGGCAGAGTGGGGAGACACACAGGACAGCAGGAAAACAAGCCAGTAACAAGAGCCCACTTTGGGTAAGTCAGTAGAAGTCAGATTGTGAGGAGCCTGGGATGTGCTGGCAGGGCCTTTATGCTGTAGGCAGTGGGGAGCCCCTGGAGGCTTTTATCCAAAGGAGCCTTTAGAAAGATCCTGGTGGGATGGAGGCAGATGGGAAAGAGAATATGAGCGAGGGAGGCAGACCCACTTTGCCCTCTTAGCGCCAAGAGCATCTGTTGCTAGTGCAGTAAGGGGTGGGCATGGGCATTCCAGGCCAGGGTGAAAGGGCTGGCAACCTGCGTGTTGCCTCGCAGTTGTGGGCACAGGCCTCTTCCCCGTGGCCTCTGACTGTCACTCTAGCAAGACATCTCTCCCCACCGTTTGTAGCAGCCTCTGGGAGCTGCCCAACTCCGTCCATTCAGCTGCCTGTCCATTCTGTCATTTACTCACCCATTTAACAAAACATTTATTTAGTCCTTACATGTGCCAGAGATGGCAGCTGGTGCTGTGACCCCTCCCTGGTCGCCTCAGCTTATAAAAATCAGACATTAGGGTTACTGAGCCTCCCAGAGAATGTTAGGATAACGTGCTGCCCAGCATTTTCCCCAGCAGAGAGGGGTATGTAGCTGTCCACTTTTTAAAAAAGGTATCTTTTCTCATGATAAAAGCAGCATGTGCTTGTAGGACATTTGGCAAATCCAGAAAAGTAGGAAATTAAAAGCACCATAAGAAATCGTATTATTCTTAGAATTTTGTACCTTGCGTATTTTCGCTTATCGTAGGCATTTTCCCATTTTGTTAAAGTGTTTCCCCAAATGTGGCACAGATTGCTTTTGAAAGGCTCTTTGGAGATGGGGAAGGGGTAAGTTTTGGAAGAGCCGACTTTACTGCAAGGGACAGCAGAGGCAGGAGAGAAGCTATGCCCATCTCAGGGTGAGGAGGAAGAAAGGGAAACACTTTTGACTAAAGGCAACACTGCCTTTGACCCACAAACACCCTGGGGCTGACCCAGCCTGTTCCAACCGTGCTGGAGGCCAGGAACGCCCTCCTGAGCAAATGCAGCCACCTCAGTTCTCCAGAACTCTCTGAAAGTGGTTACAGTTGCCCAGTCGGCTTTGTTGATAATCCCTCTCAAAATAACCTTTTTCCTCCTTCCTCTCCCATCTACTCAAGTATAGCTGAGTATGCCTCTTTCTGCCCTGTTAAGAATAAATAATATATTCACATGGTTCAAAACTCAAAAAGTATAAAATACACACTGAGAAGTCTCCCTTTCCACTTTCCCAATTCTATTATTCACATACAGCCATCGCCATTAGGTTTTTTTGGTGAAATTTTCCAGAGATATGCAAGTATATTATGCACATATGAGCAACTATGCACATTATATGTCTCCCTCCTTTTGGAAAATTTAAGGCTTGCATATTATGAGTATTTACTGTTTGCATTTTACTTTTTTACTAAACAGTGGTGCCGTATCCGTGCATTAAGCACTCTTTCTCTGATGTCTTTGGTATGGCTGGGTAGAATTCCACTGTATGGAATACCAGATCCCATTGATGGTCCTTTAGGTTTTCTTCAGTTGCTTGCTATACAAAAAAATACTACAGAAGCCAGGCGCAGTGGCTCATGGCCGTAATTCCAGCACTCTGGGAGGCTAAGGCAGGCAGACCACTTGGGGTCAGGAGTTCAAGACCAGCCTGGCCAGCATGGTGAAACCCCACCTCTACTAAAAATACAAAAATTAGCTGGATGTGGTGGCACACGCTTGTAATTCCAGCTATTCGGGAGGCTGAGGTGGGAGAATTGCTTGAACCCAAGAGGCAGAGGTTGCAGTGAGCAGGGATTGCACCACTGCCCTCCAGCCTAGGCGACAGAGCGAGACTCTGTCTCATTAAAAAAAAAACCAAGAATAACTTTGCACACACATCCTTTGGTACCTCTGCAAGTATATCTGAGGAATAATTCCTAGAAGTAGACTAGCAGAGACAGATGGAATGTGCATTTTTAATTTCCATAGATCTTGCCAAATCGCCCTCCATAGGGGTTGTTCCAATTTACTCTCCCACCAGCAACATATCCTGGCAACAGCTAAACCTGTTTAGGCCAAACTGCCCTCTCTGTCATTTTCTGGGCTATGCTGTGGGCCTAGTGGGACCCGCCTCTTTTGGCCTAGTTACCCTTTGTTGTGTATAGCATTGTAGTAGGATAGACGTTGCCAGAAACCAGCCAATTGACAGGCACATGTTTACAGAGGACTTGCTCCAAATTCAGCACCAACCTAGACACTTAAGCTGCAGTTCCGGCTTTGGGAAGCTTAAGATGTTTGGGGGAAGAATTATACCACAGAAAAGAGGCAGCTGCAGTTTCACTTGCCAGAGCAACAGGGCAATATATTCCACATGCAGTGCATCTAGTTCTGGAAAGGAAGAATTCCCATGAGTGAGCATGATCAGGAAGTGCACAGGGAGGAGGTGAGCCTGGAATGCTGCGTGGAGGAGGAGGAGAATAAGGAGAAAGAAGAGGAGAGCAGTGGCCAGCATTAGCCTGAGAGGAAGCCAGAGGGCTGTGGGAGTGCTGATCTCTGGAAGAATGTTGAGGGGCCGTGCGACTGGGATGGAGAGTTTGAATTTGAGTTGGGAAAGGGTGGTGTGAAATCACCAAGGTGAGAAGCAAGATTGGCTGTACTGTGACAGATATGGATGTACCAGAGAAAATAATTATGGTTTGCTGTCATAAGAGGTAGGGAACTGCTAGCAGGTGTTTTTCTTTTTTTTTTTTTTATTAGTATAATTATATTTGTTTGAAAATAATTTCATAGAAATTATTTTTAATTTACATTTTTTTTAATTTTTTGAGACAGAGTCTCATTCTGTCTTCCAGGCTAGGGTGCAGTGTCATGATTTTGGCTCACTGCAACCTCCACCTCCCAGATTCAAGTGATTCTCCCTCCTCAGCCTCCCAAGTAGCTGGAATTACAGGTGCCCGCCCCCATGCCTAGCTATTGTTCATATTTTTAGTGGAGACAGGGTTTCCCATGTTGGCCAGGCTGGTCTCAAACTCCTGACCTCAAGTGATATGCCCACCTCAGCCTCCCAAAGTGCTGGGATTACAGGCAGAAGCCACCATGCACAGCCTTAATTTTATAAAAGTTTTAAGCCAGGTACCTGTAATCTCAGCTTCTTGGGAGGCTGAGGCAGGAGGATCGCTTGAACCCAGGAGGTCAAAACCAGCCTGCGCAATATAACTAGACTTCATCTCAAAAAAAAAAAAAATTAATTAGTTAATTTAAAAGTTATAGAAACAGTGCTAACTGGCTTAACTCATAAGCTAATGTAGAAAATATGATACATTTACTTTTTTCTTAAATTTTTTAATTATTACTTTTTATTTTAATATATTTTTTCTCATTTCCAGTGGGATTGGAAAAAATCCTGAGAACATTTAGCCTATTTTGACCAAATACAAATACTGTGTTGAGATTTTCATATTAAAACAATTTTTTTTTTTTTGAGATAGAGTCTCACTCTGTTGCCCAGGCTAGAGTTCAGTAGTGCGATCTTGGCTCACTGCAACCTCCACCTCCCGGGTTCAAGCAATTCTCCTGCTTCAGCCTCCTGAGTAGCTGGGATTACAGGCATGTATCACCACTCCCGGCTAATTTTTGTATTTTTAGTAGAGACCGGGTTTCACCATGTTGGCCAGGCTGTTCTCAAACTCCTGTCCTCAAGTTATCCACCCAACTTGGTCTCCCAAAGTGCTAGGATTACAGGTGTGAGCCACCGCACCCAGCCAGAACAATTTTTTTTTTTTTTTTTTTTTTTGTGACAGGGTCTCTCTCTGTCACCCAGGCTGGAATGCAGTGGTGTGATCATGGCTCACTGTAGCCGTAACCTACCGGCCTACTGCCTCAGCCTCCCAAGTAGCTGGGGCTACAGGTGTGCACCACCATGCCTGGCTAATTTTTGTATTTTTTATAGAGATGGAGTTTCACCAGCCTGTTTCCCAGGCTGATCTTGAGCTCCTGGCTCAAGCAATCCTCCTGCCTCAGCCGCACAAAGTGCTGGGATTACAGGCCTGAGCCACTGTGCCTGGCTAACTGACAGTGTTTGAGCAAGAAAATTACAAGCAAGTAATCTTTGATCTGCTTCTCAAACTTCAGTGGGTCCTGAGTGGTCCTCTGATTCCTCTGTTAGTATGAGCCTATCTGGGCCTTAGTTGCCCATCTGAATGAGGGACATGGCTATAGGTCACTTCTTATGAAGCTATTCCTGGGACCAGCCCCAGGGGGTCAGTCTGGGGTGAGCTCAGGGAAGAACCAAGGGGTCCCTGGAGAAAATTGTATGGAAAAAGAAGAAATGGACCTTCCCACTCCCTGGGGTTTGCTTTGATGTTCTTACGAAGTGTGGTATTTATGAACTAATCCAACATTTTCCCTGTGTGTGCCTGCACAGACTAGCTTCCTTCTACGAAGCAGCAATTCCCGAAATGGAGTCTGCAATTAAGAAGAGGAGGCTTGAAGATAGCAAGTGAGGCGGGGACAAAATTAAGAATGTTGTTGTGGGAGAGAAAGCCCCGAGCAGGGCCCTGCCTTCCCTAGGCATTAGCATCCCCATCTCTAAGACAAGTGGGTGGGACCAGGGACTGTGCTGCTTTTGGGCTTCTGCATCCCTGTCTAGCCACTTCCTGACCTCTGCATTGGTTTGTTGTTGTTGTTGTTGTTATTGTTTGAGACAGGGTCTCACTCTGTCACCCAGGCTGGAGTGCAGTGGTACAGTCACAACTCACTGTAGCCTTGACCTCCTGACGTCAATCAGTCCTCCCACCTCAGTCCCCCGAGTAGCTGGGCTTATAGGTGTGTGCCACCACACCCGGCTAATTTTTATATTTTTTGTAGAGATGGGGTTTTGACGCATTGGCCAGGCTAGTCTTGAACTGCTTTTTTTTTTTTTTTTTTAACTCTTAGCATATTAAAATATATATATATGTGTGTGTGTGTGTTGTCTGTAAAGACTTGTGTGAGGACCTAACTAGAAAGATCGCAACAGCTAGAGTTAAGTGTTACTAAACAGCATGAAGGAGATTTGACCCAAAGTCCTGCTTGTCCCAAGGCAGTTATGTCTGTTAACCCAATCCCCCAAAATACCATGATGGCTGGCCCCTGCATTTAAGCCCTTCCCTCAGCTGTTACTCACATTGTTGATACTCAGCCTGCTGGTTCCTGACCCACCATTTGAACTGAGAAGCAGCCCTGGAAGCAGCTGGCTTCTCTGGGCCTGTGGCTTTTGCCAGCTGCTCTCAGCAGTGAATTGTGAGGCCTTCTGTGCTCCAGGGAGGCACCTGCAACTGCTGGGGAGAAGCTCCCTTCGTGCCTTTTTTTCTTTTTCTTTTCCTTTTTTTTTTTTTTTTGAGACAGAGTCTTGCTCTGTCACCCAGGCTGGAAGGCAGTGGCGCCATCATGGCTCACTGCAGCCTTGACCTCCCAGGCAAACGCGATCCCCCTGCCTTAGCCTCCCCAGGAGCTGGAACTACAGGCCTGCATCACACTTGACTAATTTTTTGTGTTTTTTGTAGAGACAGGATTTCACTTAGTTACTTAGGCTGATCTCAAACTCCTGGGGCTCAAGTGATCCTCCCACCTTAGCTTCCCAAGGTGCTGGTATTTCAGGTGTAAACCATTGCGCCTGACACCTCAGGCCCTTTTTGTCTCCTAAACCTGTGTCTTTTTTCTCTCTGGCCTAGGCTTCTAGGTGACCTGTGGCAGAGGCTCTCCCATTCCAGGAAGAAGCTGATAGAGATTTTCCACATCATCCTGAATCAGATCTGCCTCCTTCCCATCCTAGAAAGCAGGTAACCCTCAGGAATTGCCTCCTGGTGGAAGAGTCTCCTCCCCAAGCCCTGCAGGAGCATTTCCATTCTTTTGTCTTGGCTTCCTCCCCTGCACTGGGGTTGGCTGAACAGAGATGAGAAACTGAGAAAAATGCCTCATTCGTCCATCGGGCCTCAGCCCTGAAGAGGGGCAGGAGGTGTATAAAGGAGCTGTAGCTCATCTTGCATTGCATGAGCTTATCTTCCCTGGTGTCCTGTTCTAGCTGTGACAACATTCAGGGCTTCATCGAAGAGTTCCTTCAGATCTTCAGCTCCTTGCTGCAGGAGAAGAGGTGAGTGCGGCTGAGCTGGGCCAGGCCTATGACCCTCCCACCAGTCCCCAAGAGGCCTTACATGATAGAGCCCCCGCCATAGGCCCACCACAGCTCTAATAAGGTCGGGCAGTAGACACAGGGAGTGGCCTGCAGCAGCACAGTGTTCCTGTGGCCCCAGCCCTGTCCATCCCATCTGCTCTCCTCTGCCTGCAGGTTCCTCCGGGACTATGATGCACTCTTCCCCGTGGCCGAAGACATCAGCTTGCTGCAGCAGGCCTCGTCAGTCTTGTATCCTTCTACCATAGCCACTGCGACAGGGCCCAGCTTGACTAGGTCAGAGGTGAGACAGGCTGCTGGAACCCAGAGGAGTGGAAAGAGGTTTAGCCCCAGAACCCACGCGCGGGTCAGCCAGCTGTCCGAGGTGGCCTGCCAAGGTCCCAGCCTCGCCTTTTCTGTTTTTTCTTTCTTTCTTTTTTTTTTTGAGATGGAGTCTCGCTCTGTCGCCCAGGCTGGAGTACAGTAGTGCGATCTTGGCTCACTGAGGGTTCACACCATTCTTCTGCCTCAGCCTCCCGAGTAGCTGGGACTACAGGCGCCCGCCTGTATTTTTTTGTATTTTTTTAGTAGAGATGGGGGCTAATTTTTTTGTATTTTTTTAGTAGAGACGGGGTTTCACCGTGTTAGCCAGTATGGTCTGTATCTCCTGACCTCGTGATCTGCCCGCCTCAGCCTCCCAAAGTGCTGGGATTACAGGCATGAGCCTCCACGCCCAGCCTCCCAGCCTCGCCTTTTCTAGAGAAGATGGCTGCTCTGATGCTTGGGGCAGGGGGGATGCAGTCCTAATTTCCCTATGTGTTTCCTGAACATCTGGGCCTATATGACCAAGATGTACTCAGCCCCTCCTCACAGCCGGAGGGGAGGTGGACAAGTAAACAGGCAGTTAGAGCGTCACGTGGGAAGATTTCAGAGGGCAGGAAACCAGAGGAGGCGCCTCACCCAGCGGAGCTCCAGGTGGGGGTGTCAGATGGAAGTGATGTCCAAGCAGAAGAACAGCAGAAAGAGTGGGAGAGCACCAAGCTAGGAGCAAGGACAAGGACAAGAATGTTCCCAGTGGACAGAGGACAGAGAAAACAGGCTCCTTGGAGCCACAGACGTCATGTATAGAGTACAGGGGGCAGTCATTAAGGAGGGGTCTCCCAGGAGGAGGAATTGGGGTGTTGCAGGTGAGGTGAAGGCCAGCAATGTGCACAGCCCTGGGGTGACCATCACTAAGAAGTTTGGGCTCTGTCCTGCAAGCGCTGGGGAGCATGGAAGGTTGTGAAGCAGGAGGTGACATGGGCAGTTCTATACTTTGGAAAAGCTCTGTCTGGCACAGGGAAGAGAATGGACTGGCCCAGAACCACCATGAGGCTCAGGCCAGTGAGGAGGCTGTTGCTGGCATCCAAGCATGGGTGATGAGGGTTTGGACAAGAAGCAGAGTGAGGAAGTCTAAGGGAACTCTCAGATTTCTGGCTTCACAGTGCCTGGGGTGGTTGACAAGGAGGAAGGACAGGGAGGGGCAGCCTATGGGTCATTCTAGTGGTTGCAGTAGATTGCTCAGTCCTGCTTCAGGGAAACCTGATGGCCCACAACCTTTGCAGAATGCCCTCAGCTAGTTGGACAGGAAGCCCAGTGGCAGTGGCCCTACCACGCCCTCCTCCTGGCAGTCAGTACAAAAGAAGAGCTGCTGGCTCGTCCAAACCTGTGCCCCAGGACACTGATGGCAGCCCTGGCCCTGTCTTTACTCAGAGCTGCTTTCTGCTGAGTGGCAGGCCCTAGGTTGTGAAGCCAGCATGGCTGTAGTCTGGCCCATTTTCCCATGCAGCCCAGGTGCCCGTGATGCCCGCTTAGGTATAGCCCAGAAAGCCCCTGGCAGGAACCATGTGGTCAGATGCTGGGGAGGGACTGAAAAATTGTGCTGCTTCAGAGCTAGGAACCTAAGACAGACCCTTTAACAAGTCCTCACAGGGATGAGACGCGGACTGCCTACATCCTCCAGGCAGTCGAGAGTGCATGGGAAGGGGTGGACAGACGGAAAGCCACAGATGCTAAAGATCCATCGGTGACTGAGGAGTCTAATGGGGTCACGGTGATGGCAGAGGCAGTCAGTCAAGCGTCATCACACCCGGAGAACTCGGAGGAAGAGGAGGTATGTGTCTGGGTGGCACTTTTCCCTCTGCGCTTGTCCCTCCTTGGCCCCATCTGAGAGGCTGGGGCAGCAGGAAACCTCCCTTCTTTGCTTTTATACTCAGGGAAAAAGGTTTTTTGGGAATAGACAGCCTCAAGCAACTGGTCAGCTCTGTGCTGCCTTTAGAGGGTCCCAAGCCAGGGGCATGCTGGACTGGGTGTGAGGAGAGAGCAAGTTGCTTCAACTATCGAAACCTCAGCTTCCCCTCTATAAAATGAAGGGGCGAAACTTTCTGTGAATGTTTCCACGAGCCCCTCCCGGAGCTCTCCTCTCAACAGATAAAAGTGGAGCTCCTTTGGTTGCAACTGGGAACAGTGCCAAGTCCCATGGTTTGGCCTTCTCGGAAGCCCCTCAGTGGGGCTCCAGGATGCCACTGAACAAATGTAGAAACCTCGGATCTGGTGCCTTCTCTCCAGGCTTTACCAGGACTGGCCAAATCTGTGGCTGTCTTGATTGGCCACCAAGGCCAGGACTCCCCTGCATGTTGGGAGGCAGCATGATAAGAGTGGTGAAGACCACACAGACTCAAACCAGGCAGCTCAGGGGTGTGACCTGGTTCTGCCACGTGGCAGCTGTATGGTCTTAGGCGCGTCACTCACATTGAACCTTGGTTCCTCATCTGTAAGGTAGGGACACATGCAGTGGCCACCTCCACGAGGTGCTGGGATTCCGAGAGCTATCACATGCCCAGGCTCACCCTGAGCCTGGCTGGCCTTCAGTGCTCCATTAACAAATGCCGCTGTCCTTCCTCCCAGACCCCAGGCCCTGTGATTCCTGCAGGGCCTTGGAAAACAATAGCTTCCTTCACCTTTTCCCACCCTCTTCCCCATTTCGCTGCTTAGCAGACTCATGGAGATTTGTATTGTTGTGATCTGTAAATGTCCTTAAATTAAAAGGCTAACACAATTAAGTAATATTGAGCAATATATAAAATGCTTGCCCCTTACTTAAAAAGGAGATTATAGGCCGGGCACGGTGGCTCACACCTGTAATCCCAGCACTTTGGGAGGCCGAGGCGGGCGGATCACGAGGTCAGAAGATCGAGACCACGGTGAAACCCTGTCTCTACTAAAAATACAAAAAATTAGCCAGTTGCGGTAGTGTGCGCCTGTAGTCCCAGCTACTCAGGAGGCTGAGGCAGGAGAATGGCGTGAACCCGGGAGGCGGAGCTTGCAGCGAGCTGAGATCGTGCCACTGCACTCCAGCCTGGGTGACAGAGCGAGACTCCGTCTCAAAAAAAAAAAAGGAAATTATAATTTTATAATTAAAAGGGAGCATCTCCACACAGTCCAGCTCTGGTGGTTGCTGTTCGCCTCCAACGTCAGTCAACTTGTTAAGAGTTGGAAAAGGACCTTGGATTAGTAGAAAGAATCGGTAGAAACCAGGGCTGTTTATGGAGGGCCTGGTCTGTGCCAGGTACTATGCTCACTGGGTTTTGTGCCATCTTTGAACTATTTGAAACAACCCCATGAGGTGGGTGGTATAGGCCCATTTTATGAGGAGGAAACTGAGGTTCAGAGAGGGGAAGCACCCTGCCCAAAGTCACACAGCCAGTAGCCCAGCTGGTAAGTCATACTGTCCCTTCAAAATTTTAATTTAATTTATTTATTTGGTTGATTTGTTTTTGTTTTGTTTTGTTTTGTTTTGAGATTGAGTTTTACTCTTGTTGCCCAGGCTGGAGTGCAATAGTGCGATCTCTGCTCACTGTAACCTCCGCCTCCTGGGATCAAGCAATTCTCCTGCCTCAGCCTCCTGAGTAACTGGGATTATAGACACCCACCACCACACCCAGCTAATTTTTTGTATTTTTTTAGTAGAGATGGGGTTTCACCATGTTGGACAGGCTGGTCTCAAACTCCTGACCTCAGATGATCCGCCTGGCTCAGCTTCCTAAAGTGCTGGGATTATAGACATGAGCACCACGCCCGGCCTAATTTATTTTATTTTTTATTTTTTGAGACAGGTTCTTGCTCTGTCACCCAGGCTGGAGTGCAGTGGCTTGATCAAGCTTACTGCAGCCTTGACCTCCTGGGATCAAGTGATCCTCCCACCTCAGCCTCCTAAGTAGCTGGGACCAAAGGCACATGCCGCCATGCCTGGCTAATTTTTTTAGTAGAGACAGGGTTTCACTGTGTTACCCAGGCTGGTCTTGAACTCCTGAACTCAGGCAATCTACCTGTCTCGGCCTCCCAAAGTGCTAGGATTACAGGCATGAGCCACTACGCCCAGCCACCTGGCTACTTTTTAAAATTTTTTGAACTGATAGGGTCTTGCTCTATTGCTCAGGCTGATCTAGCTCCTGAGCTCAAATAATTCTCTTGCCTCAGCCTCCCAAAGTGCTGGGATTACAGGTATGAGCGACTGTACCTGGCCTTAAATTTTTTTTATTTTTTGTTTATTTTCCTGGATATGTAGTAGGTGTATATATTTATAGGTTACATGAGATATTTTGATACAGGCATGCAATAATCGTAACAATCACGAGCCCCCTTTTTCACAGAGAAAGAAATGGAGGCTCAGAGAGACTTGAGTCACTTGGCGAAGTTCTCACAGGCAGGAGGGGCAGTTCCAGGACTTGAACCAGATCCCTCATGCCTAGTCCAGTGCTGTTTGGGGCCTGTGGCCCTATCACCGGCCCACTTAGCCTTCCCCTTCTTGGCTCTGGCTCTCACTACAGTGCATGGGAGCAGCCGCGGCTGTGGGCCCTGCTGTGTGTGGGGTGGAGCTGGACTCACTCATCTCCCAAGTGAAGGACCTGCTGCCAGACCTTGGTGAGGGCTTCATCCTGGCCTGCCTGGAGTACTACCACTACGACCCAGAGCAGGTGATCAACAATATCCTGGAGGAGCGGCTGGCCCCCACCCTCAGCCAGCTGGACCGCAACCTAGACAGGTGGGAGAGACAGGTGGGAGGAGGCTCCCGCTGCCCAGGCTGCCTCAGGATGGGGCCCCTTCCTCTCTTCCTTCCCTCATTTGTGGCCCAGGACTCAGCTTGTTCTCTCTTCCCAGCCATTTAAACTAAAGCCCTCTTTGGGGAAACATAAAAACCTTAGGCCCCACAGGAGTTTTTCACTTGCCCCAGGCAGGGCAGAGTATACACATCCCTGCCACACTTTGTGGGAAGGTTGATTAGAGCCATGGATGTGTCTTTAGGGATGTGACACAGAGTTGTTGAGCCCTTCTGATCCCCTACATTCCTGACCTGCCCCTGTCATTACCACGTTCCCACTAGATTTGTGAGAGAGGATGGCCACAGCTTCTCACTTTCATCACATCTACCATTTCTTTGGCCCACTGCTGCCCTGAAGGCCCCATGGGACAGCAGGAACCAGTGCCCGAAAGGGTGTGTCTTCCATAAGCAAGTGATGTTTACCAAATGAATGAGTGAAGTTAGCTTTGTGCCTTTGGACAAGTTCCTCAGCCTCCTTGTGCCACATTTTACAGATGAGGGCACTGAGGCACAATGACGTTGAGTGATCTGTGACTATTGATCTCATGGGACTATTACAAGCATTAAATGAGGGATAGCGCTTTTAAGAAACAGAAGGAAACCCTGTGTGAATGGCATGCAGGGTATGGAGGGGGAGCTTTGTTCGAGGTGTGGCTGCATACCCAGGCAGGGGCCAGGTCAGGCGGAGGCTTATCTCCCTCTTCAAGGTTTGAGATTGTGTCCTAGGAGTATCTGTTGAAGGGGACTGAAAAATCCGATGGATTTAACACAGCAGGGAGGCGTGGGGTGCACGTTGCTTCAGCTGACAGGGCCCCCTTAAATTGATCTCTGTGTCCCCCACCCAGAGAAATGAAACCAGACCCTACACCCCTGCTGACGTCTCGCCACAACGTCTTCCAGAATGACGAGTTTGATGTGTTCAGCAGGGACTCAGTAGACCTGAGCCGGGTGCACAAGGGCAAGAGGTGAGTGCAGTGGGCCATGCGGTTCCGATACCCCAACTCTGGAAGTGCAGAGAGGACACAGGGAAACCAAGGGCTCCATCTTCGCAGAACTGGACATGGAGTATCAGCACAGGGATCCCTTCACAACCCTAGACGTGTGCACCCCCAGTAGTTAGAAGCAGGTTCTCTAATGATCGGTCTTCAGGTTCTGACTCTGTGCAGGGAGGCTGTTAGTGAATCCCCCTTGTTGATAGCAAAAGGCCAGAAGGGCCAAAACTATCCCCGCTTCCCTTCTTCTTACATCTTTAATGTGTTAACCATCAAATCACTGGTGGACAGTGCTTCCCAGAAACCACTCTTTGACCTGATTTTCCCCAGGCTGTGACAAAATGAGAAAATTAAGGACTTTGAGTGAGCTTTTCAG
The DNA here is from genome assembly GCF_024542745.1 of Macaca thibetana thibetana. Classification (NCBI taxonomy): domain Eukaryota; kingdom Metazoa; phylum Chordata; class Mammalia; order Primates; family Cercopithecidae; genus Macaca; species Macaca thibetana. Next base: position 21,090,658 of record NC_065587.1, read on the forward strand.
AAGGTGAACATATTCCACTTTAAGGCCTTTCTATTTATTTTTAGTTTATGTCCTTCCTACTTTTTTGGCATTGAAAAGTCCGTTCATGATTTATTCATTTATTCAACAAATATTTGTCTAATACTTACAGCATTCTAGGCTCTGGATTAATTAGGTTCTGAGGATATAGTGGGGAGTGAAACAGACACGGCCCCTGCCCACGTGGAGTTTGCATTAATCAACTCATCAAACAAGCAACACCAAATCACAGATATAACAAATACTACAAGCTGGAGGTGCACAGAATTCTGAGCCTTTGGTAGGGCTTCACCCCAGGCAGGAAGGCTCCTCTGAGAACATGACATGGCACCGAGAGCTAAAGGGTGAGGAGGGGTCAGTTCTGCAAAGGAGGGAAGGAGAGGTTCCCAAGCAGAGTGAGCAACAGGGACAGTGGTCCCGAGGCCATAGTGAGTACAGCAAAGGGTCCCATGAACCGACAAGGCCGGCATGTTTTATGTTTTGAAAAGAGCAGGGCCGGGTGCGGCAGCTCATGCCTATAGTCCCAGCACTTTGGGAGGCCAAGGCAGGTGGATCACTTGAGCCCAGGAGTTCAAGAACAGCCTGGGCAACATGGTGAAGCCCCATATCTACAAGAAATACAAAAATTAGCCGTGTGTGCTGGCACACGCCTATAGTTCCAGCTATTCTGGAGGCTGAGGCGGTAAGATCACTTAAGCCCAGGTCAAGGCTGCAGTGAGCTGTTATCATGCCACTGTACTCCAGCCTGGGTGACACAGTAAGAACGTGTCTCAAGAAAAAAAAAAAAAAAAGTTCAGCTTTGGAATGATGACCCATCAGAGGGACAGAGAGTCGGATGTATTGGTAAAGAGTACAACATCCAAGTGGAAAACTGCAAAATAAGATGTATTCTAGTCCCCCCGAGTTCTGCATGGAAGCTAGAAATCAGGGGACCTCTGGACAAGTACAGGTTGCTCTTTCACCATCACGTGGATGGGGATTGTGAGGTTCAGAGAGGGAGGAGACCAGTCAGCCTCATTCTTGTGGTAGGAGCCCCAGTGGTGGAAATGTCAGGTGCTGCTTCAGTTAGGGCCCTGTGTTGTTACCCCTCCCTAGGGCCGTTCACTGTTAAAAGCTTGGCTGGCTGAGGGCTTGGGGAACCGACGCAGGGCAACTACAAAGCCATCTGGCTGGCTGGACAGGAAGCACTTGCAAACTGCTTAGTCATACACATTGCAACACCCCCAGATCCCAGACTAGAGGTGTTATCCTGCATCATTGCGACATCCCCAGATCCCAGGCCAAAGATGTTATCCTGGACCAGTGGCCGCTTTCCAGGCCAGCATGACCCTCTGTAGCTCTAGCGGTGGGCAAGGAGCAGACAAGGGGTCCTCCGGGCTGGTAGAAGGCTGGCCCCCTGCTCCAATCCAGGGAGCCTGATTGGTAAGTTCCCCACGGAAGTTAGCCATCTCTGGACATGGCCTTTCACCTTGATCTGTGGTTTTGCCCAGGGCCCATGGTATTGTAAGGTCTCATCTCACCCCACGTAGGTCGTAAGTCACCTATGAGCATTTGCCAAGGGGCTGGTCCCAGCTGTCAGGGTCAGCAGAGTGGCTGGCATTGAGGTGGCCAGGTTTCTGGAGCGCTGTGCCCTTGCTCCTGGGGCCCTCTGGGCTGCCATGCAGAGAGACTCATTGTGCTGGGTAGCCCAGGGGCTGCAGATTGCAAAGAGGCAAAGCCTCCATTCATGTGTTCATTATTTATTCATTCAGCAAATATTTATTAAGCGATTTACTAGCACCAGATCCTATGCTAGACACCAGGGAAACAGGGTGAGCTGGATACCCAGGCCTTGCCTCCAAACGATCATGAGGAAGACCATTAAACAAGTAAGGACAGAGTGGGAGGTGCTGGGTTGGGGTACACAGGAACTTCAGCAAGGACACATGTCCTAATCACATGAGAAATTAGGTAGGACACTGCAGATGGTACTGGAGTTAAAATGTGTTTGTTGTTGAATCAGATAGGCTGTTGTTGAACTGAGTGGCCTAAGTAGTAAGGAAATCTGTTCCCTTGCATGACAAGGCAGTGTAAGGTAGGGCAGTCTAGGCTTGGTTGAGCTATCATCCAGAATGTATCTTTTCTGTCTCTTGGGGCCTCACTTCGTGGTCAGGCTACTTCCTTTGAGGCTGCAGTGGGGGCTGCAGCAGGAGCTGTTTCTACTATGGCTTCCAGACATGACAGTGCCAGGAGATAGTCCAGACCAGGTCTTCCTGTGTCTCTCCTAGAGACTAGGGTACCTTTCCCAGAAGTCTCCAATACCCCTCATATCTCATCAGGAAAACTAAGTCACAGAGTCCAGGCCTGTAGCTCCAGGGTCCAATGGAAAGGTAGAAAGACCTAAAGAAAATGTAGGGTCTGTTTGGAGAATAGGTGAGGTGCAGCATGGCTATTGTGCAGACATCAATACATGTGCTACAGGTATATCATAGCCAGTGAAGGAGTCAGTGGGCAAGAGGCAGGGTCCCCTAATGCCTTTGGACAATTCCATGGTGCCCTGGAAGATAATATGTGTTCTAAAAATGTGCCGGCCGAGCATGGTGACTCATGCCTGTAATCCCTGCACTTTGGGAGGCCGAGATGGGGGAATCAGCTGAGGTCAGGAGTTCAAAACCAGCCTGGCCAACATGGTGAAACCCCATCTCTACTAAAAATACAAAAAATGAGCCGGGTGTGGTGGCAGGTGTCTGTAATCCCAGCTACTTGGGAGGCTGAGGCAGGAGAATCGCTTGAACCTGGGAGGCGGAGGTTGTGGTGAGCCGAGATCGGGCCATTGCACTCCAGCTTGGGCAACAAGAGTGAAACCCCGTCTCAAAAAATAATTTAAATTTTTTTTAAATGTCTGTGCCCTTGGTCTGCCTTTTGGGGAGTCACAGAACACATTAAGGCTCTGAAAAGTCCTGTAGTAAAAGAAACAGGATTAACTTTGTTGAGCCCAGAAGGTGCTGGATCTACTTCTACATGTCATCTTATTTCTTTCTCACATCAGCCCTGGGAAGTGGGCGCCGAGAGAAGGAACTGAGACTTAGCGAGGATGAGGGACTTGCCTGTGGTCACACAGCCCAGGAAGTGGCAAAGCAGACCTGAAGCAGGAGACCTATGCCTGGCCCTGGCTCTGCTCTTAGTAGCTGTGTGACCTTAAGAGGGTTGCTCTGGGCCGGGGCGCGGTGGCTCAAGCCTGTAATCCCAGCACTTTGGGAGGCCGAGACGGGCGGATCACGAGGTCAGGAGATCGAGACCATCCTGGCTAACACAATGAAACCCCGTCTCCACTAAAAATACAAAAAAATTAGCCGGGCGCTGGCGGCGCCTGTAGTCCCAGCTACTCGGGAGGCTGAGGCAGGAGAATGGCGGGAACCCGGGAGGCGGAGCTTGCAGTGAGCCGAGATTGCGCCACTGCACTCCAGCCTGGGCGACAGAGCGAGACTCCGCCTCAAAAAAAAAAAAAAAAAAAAAAAAAAAAAAAAAAAAAAAAAAAAAAAGAGGGTTGCTCTGCCTCTCTGGATCCCCTGATTCTTCACCTGGAAAAGGAGTCTGTTGCTTCTGCAGGCTCTTTAGAAGTTCAAAGGCAGGGGTCACCCTGCTAAGGACCAGTTTGAATTGGGCCTTGAAGGACAGGCTTGAGTAGATGAGGAAGGGAAAGGTGGTGAGGTTTCAGGGGAACCCGCATGTTCCCTGGGCTTGCTTCCAACTTGGAGGCTGAGGAAGCTACCTGCTCCAGCGGGTCTCTGCAGCCACCATTGCCTGTGTTTCCAGGCTTGACTGAAGTTCTGGCCTCTAATGCATCTTCTCCCAGCTGACTTTGATCCTGATTTTTCTTTTTCCTTCCTGGCTCCAAATGATGTCTGGGGCCAAGGTTACACCTCCCTGGACAGGCTGCCCGGGTGCCTGGGTTTCACTGTCCCTACGTGTGTCTTCTTCCAGGGCACAGCTGGGTGGGTGGAGCTTGCCATGCTTCTCTGCCTGGCCCTGCCGGGAAGCCACATAACCAGAGGCCACATAGCATGGAAGAACTGCCCCACTGCACAGAACCAGGGACAGGATGGACCAGAAGCCGAAGGTGTAGCAGAAAGGATGGTGACGCCTCTCATTCTTCCTCAGTCTCATGGCCCAGCGCAGGTCCTGGAAGCTATTAGGCCCTTAGGAAATATGTGTCAAATGCATGGATGTGCTCCTACCAGTGGCACCTACCGCCTGAACAAGCCTGGGCTCCTTTTTCTTCCTCTCTACCTCTTTTTCAACTTAGCGAAGAAAGCCAGGTACAGGGCCAAGGTCACAGTCACAGGCCCCTTCCCTGGTGGATGTGAAAGATTTCTTTGAACTGAGATTTCTCCCTGGTCTAAATCAAGTGCACCATCCCTCCTGCCATACCCTGGGGCTCCTGGTCCAGTCAAGTAGCCTCCTACCGTGGAACCTCCATTACCCCTTCCTACAGATGCCCCGGCAGTCCTCCTGAACCAAGTTCATTCCTTTTGTTTCCAGGGCCTCTGTTCAGCACATTTTGTGTTGATTGGTCTGTCATCCCCACTACACTGAGTTCATGAGGGCAGAGCTATATTTTCTTCATTTCTGAATCTCTCCCCAACTCAGCCTCATACCTTGCCTGGCACAGAGCAGGTCCTTAATAAAGACTACTGAAAAAAAAAACCACAAAATATTAGCCGAGCTTGGTGGCACACACCTGTAGTCCCAGCTACTCGGGAGGCTAAGGCAGGAGAATTGCTTGAACCTGGTTGGCAGAGGTTGCAGTGAGCTGAGATCACGCCACTGCACTCCAGCCTTGGCAACAGAGTGAGACTCTGTCTCAGAAAAAAAAAAAAAAGACGTGAAGGGAGGCAAACCGTTGTCCACCACGCTGAAGGCTGCAGTCCTGACCTGCCCTGGCTGCCAGGCAGACAGCCCGACAGACTGAGACGGACTCAGACGCCTGCCTTTCCCTGCACCAAAAGCCAGTTAATAGAAGATTTTTATGGAAGCTGTGTTTGGCTTTGTGTCTTTTCTTTTTTTTTTATTATCTTACCCTTGATACATTCCAGAGACCCGATTTCACAGCTAAGCTGGATTTTCTTGCCTGGCATCTCATATTGATTTTCCCCTGCAGGGCTAGAAGCTACATTCCACAGGCCTGGGTATGTTTCTGACAAGCCAGGTTTTTTCACAGGTTTGCAAAGCCACAAGTTAAGAAGCCTCAGTCTCTGCCGAGCTCAGCTCACTTGTGACCCAAACATGTCCCTTCCCCAACCCAGTGCACCTGAGTTTCCTCACCTTTTTGTTTGTTTTGTTTTGTTCTGAGACGGAGTCTAGCTCTGTCTCCCAGGCTGGAGTGCAGTGGCACAATCTCGGCTCACTGCAAGCTCCGCCTCCTGGGTTCACTGGGTGCCACCATTCTCCTGCCTCAGCCTCCCGAGTAGCTGGGACCACAGGTGTCCACCACCACGCCCAGCTAATTTTTTGTATTTTTTAGTAGAGACGGGGTTTCACTGAGTTCGCCAGGATGGTCTTGATCTCCTGACCTCGCGATCCGCCCACCTCGGCCTCCCAAAGTGCTGGGATTATAGGCATGAGCCACCGCGTCCGGCCCCAGGTTTCCTCACGTGTAACATGACCGGAGTTGGGCTTCCAAACATTTTCTTCCAGTGAAATTTTACATGGAAACTTGAGCTGTGGAAGAGACAGAAGGCTGCTGTGGTGAGGTGGGGGTGATAGGAAGAGGACTGAGCCTCCCACCTTTTCTTACATCCCAAAGGTCCCTAGGGCTCCCTTGAGCTCAGTCAGAAAGCCACATGTGGCCTTGCTGCTGCTTAAATTTTTGTTTGTTGGCAAGGAAAGGTCATTTTTGAAAAAACAATAAACAAGTAAAAATTTTAAAATGAAAAAAATTTTTGTTTAAGTGATCCAGTCTGGGCACAGTAGCTCACACCTGTAATCCTAGCACTTTGGAAGGCTGAAGCAGAGGATCACTTGAGCCCAGGAGTTCAAGCCCAGCCTGAGCAATATAGTGAGACCCTGTCTCTACAAAAAAATTTAAAAATTAGGCCGGGCGCGGTGGCTCATTCCTGTAATCCTAGCACTTTGGGAGGTTGAGGCAAGCGGATCACTTGAGGCCAGGAGTTCCAGACCAACCTGGCCAACATGGCAGATATTCCATCTCTATAAAAAAATACAAAAATTAGCCAGGCATGGTGGCACGCGCCTGTACTCCCAACTACTCAGGAGCTTGAGGCACGAGAATCGCTTGAGCTCAGGAGGCGGAAGTTGCAATGAGCCAAGATCATATCATTGCACTGTAGCCTGTAACAAAAAAAAAAAGATTTAAACAACTCCAAGTGCTTCCAAGCAGTAACCACTGTCATTTGGTGAGGGGCTTACTAGCCTTCTCTCTGCATTGACATGCATAGGTGTGTGGCCATAGAAACAGAGTTAGTGTGGTTTGCTTTTGGGATCATACTGTATGCATTTTTCTGTAGCTTGCTTTTTTTCCTTGGGAATAAGTGAGAATTCTTTCCGAGTTAGTACAAATAGATCAATGTCTTTCTTAACTGCCACACAGCGATCTGTAATTTAGATGTGGCACAGTTCATTTGGCTCTTTCACTCATGATGGACATTAGTTGCTTTCCATTTTTCACTGTTGCAAACAATGCTGAAAAGAAAATCCCTAATCACACCTCTGTACACACAGTCAGTGTTTCTTTAGGGTCCATGCCTTGACAGGGAATATCCTGGTTGAAAGGTGAGCACATTTTACCTTTTTTATTTATTTATTTTTTTGAGACGGAGTCTCGCTCTGTCGCCCAGGCTGGAGTGCAGTGGCATGATCTTGGCTCACTGCAACCACTGCCTCGCAGATTCAAGCGATTCTCCTGCCTCAGCCTCCTGTGTAGCTGGGATTACAGGCGCCCACCACTATGCCCCGCTAATTTTTGTATTTTTAGTAGAGACAGGGTTTCACTGTCTTGGCCAGGCTGGTCTTGAACTTCTGACCTCGTGATCCACCCGCCTCGGCCTCCCAAAGTGTTGGGATTACAGGAGTGAGCCACTGCATCTGGCCCCATTTTACCTTTGAACAGTGGCTCTTGGCCTGGCACAGTGGCTCACACCTGTAATCCCAGCACTTTGGGAGGCTGAGGTGGGGGGATCACTTGCGGTCAGGAGTTTGAGGCCAACCAGGCCAACATGGTGAAACCCCATCTCTAATAAAAATGCAAAAATTAACTGGGTGTGTAGTTCCAGCTATACGGGAGGCTGAGACAGAAGAATTGCTTGAACCTGGGAGGCGGAGGTTGCAGTGAGCCGAGATTGTGCCACTGCACTTCAGCCTAGGCAACAGAGCAACACTTCCTCTCAAAAAAACAAAAAACAAAGAAAAAACAATGGCTCTTGGGATGCCCTCTAAAGTGACTGGAGCCATCCTTATGGGCACCAGCAGCAGTGAGAGTCCCACCTTCCCACGCCCTCACCAAGGCTTGATTTCATTTGTCTCTGTGACAGTCTGAGGGCTGGAGCAGTTAAGCCTGTGGTCTATGGACCCTCCGTACCCTGTGACCTTCCAAGCCTGATGGTTTTCCTTCCTCTCTTTCTGCTGTTCCTTCTCAGCACCGGGAAGGAGGAAAACACGCGGAGTTTGCTGAACGACAAGCGTGCAGTGGCGGCACAGCGGCAGCGCTACGAGCAGTACAGCGTGGTGGTGGAGGAGGTAGGCTACCAAGGCCAGGTCTCTGCGGGGCCGGGGAGACCGGGCCAGCCCCTGAGCCCCCCAAACCCATGCTTATGTCATTGCAGGTGCCACTGCAGCCAGGCGAGAGCCTGCCCTACCACAGTGTCTACTACGAGGATGAGTACGATGACACATACGACGGCAACCAGGTGGGCGCCAATGATGCAGACTCAGACGACGAGCTCATCAGCCGCAGGTGAGGCCATAGAGGGGGTGGCATTCCAGGGCAGAGCAGCTCGCAGGCCCGTGGGTCTCCCTCACCCACTTGTTTACACAGATGTGGCAGATCCAGGGCCCAAACCCAGTCCTCCTGACTCCTAATCCAGTGCTCCTCCACCCCCCAGCCCACCCTAAATGGGGCAACATTTATTCGGTGTCATGCAGTAGCTTTGCATTTTTCTTTTGTGAGACAGAGTTTCTCTCTGTCGCCCAGGCTGGAGTGCAGTGATGGAATCATGGCTGACTGCAGCCTTGGTCTCCTGGACTACAAGTGATCGTCCCACCTCAGCCTCCTGAGTAGCTGGGACTACAGGTGTGGTGCGCACTGCCACACCCCACCACACCCCGCCACACACCTCCACACCCTGCTAGCTCTTCTCTTTTTTGCAGAGGTGGGGTTCTCACTATGTTGCCCAGACTAGTCTCACTTCCTGGGCTCAAGCAGTCCTTCCACCTCAACCTCCCAAAGTGTGGGCATTACAGGCGTGAGCCACCGTGTGCAGTCCGTTTTTCTTCTTAATTGAATAAAACGTTTTCAGGTGGAATGTTACAGCGATTTCCCCAATACAAAGCAGAGCTGTCCTGACTAGAGAGAGAACTGGAGACCCTCCCGGCCCCATCTCAGCCTCCCCCTGAACCCCCACCTCAAATTCTGTTAACCTCAGAGAATCCAGGGGCTGGAGCAAAGCTGGCTTGAAACCCCTTTGGTTTTTCTCAGCCTCCTGAGCCCTCCTGGCGGCCCCCCCTCACCCAGCCAGGTTCCCTCCTCCTTGTGGCTCTTGCTCCTGGTTGAACCTTGTCTTTGATCTCATTTCTCTCCACACCCTCAGGCCATTCACCATCCCTCAGGTGCTGAGAACCAAAGTGCCTAGAGAAGGGCAGGAGGAGGATGACGACGATGAGGAAGAGGAGGCTGACGAGGCTCCCAAGGTACCTCCCTGGCAGGTGGCAGATGAAGGGGAAAGTGCAGTTCTGAAGGGTGAATCAGAAGTGCCCCTCACCCCTCCCTACATCTGGCCGTGAGGCAGCCCCAGCGTCACTGGCAGGGACAGGAGGAGTCACGTTGAGCCCAGGTTGTCTGCTTGGAGAGCTGCTGGCTTAGAACTCACTTCTGCTGCCCACTAGTGAGGACCCAGGGGACAGATTAAAGGCAGGGCCTCTGAGCTGCCAGCTTCATTATTAGGCCCAGGAACCTGGAGGTCAGGAGAAGGGCAGTTACCAGCACCCTGCCCAGGATGGCAATTCTTAAAATCAGAGAGGAGTTAGAGCCCAAGGGCCCTGGGAGGTCATCTGGATCAGTAGGTTAGAAAATTCTACTTTTTAGCAGCTAAACTTTTTATTTGAATGAAATCTTAACTGGAACCTCAACATATAGAATAGATAAAAGCGGTACTACTCAGGTGACGGGGCAGCAATCTGGGATCATGCCCCACACCAGGGTGACAAATTCAGATGTTTCTGGGGCCGGGTCACCAACGGCAATGAGTAGCGGGGCCTGGTGGGGACTGCGCTGAGCAGCGGGAAGCACATGCCCTGCCTCAGGGGCTCCTCGGTGGAAGCAGACTCAGGGTTTCCACAGATCTCTCTGCTTCTCAGGCAAGGGGTCAGCCCAGATTTTTATGTAAAACCTACCAGTTTTGTGTGTGTGTGTTTTGTTGTTGTTTTGGAGATGGAGTCCCACTTCTGTCCTCCAGGCAGGAGTGCAATGGCGCGATCTTGGCTCACTGCAACCTCCGCCTCCCAGATTCAAGTGATTCTCCTGCTTCAGGTTCCCAAGGAGCTGGGATTACAGGAGCTCGCCACCACACCTGGCTAATTTTTTGTATTTTCAATAGAGATGGGATTTCACCATGTTGGCCAAGCTGGTCTCCAACTCCTGACCTCAGGTGATCCACCCGCCTCGGCCTCCAAAAGTGCTGGGATTACAGGCGTGAGCCACCATGCCCGGCCTTCTTGTTTGTAGAGACAGAGTCTTGCTTTGTCACCCAGGGTGGGGTGCAGTGGTATAGTCATGGCTCATTACAGCCTCAAACTTCCAGGCCCAAGCAATCCTCCCACCTCAGCTTCCCAAGTAGCTGGGATTATGGGCTCACACTACCACGCCTGGCTAGTTTTTATATGTTTTTGTAGAGATGATCTCCCAGTGTTGCCCAGGCTGGTCTCAAACTCCTGGACTCAAGTGATCTTCCCACCTAGACCTCCCAAAGTGCTGGGATTACAGATGTAAACTACAGTGCCTGGCCTTTTTTTTTTTTTCCTTTTTAAAGCTACTGGCCACCAAAGCCTGTCTGTGGTTCCTAGGTCCCGGTTTTTCCTTGCACTATGGGCACAGAAGGCTGTCCTTGAGAGTGGGCACTCTCACACATGCTGCTGGTGGTGCCAGAGTGAGGCCTAGGCCTGCAGCTCCCAGGACTACTCAGCTCCCAGGGGTGGCTCCCACAGCCTTCAGGGCCCTTCATGGCCTCTCATAGTGGCCATCCTGGCCTCCCCGACACTCCCATTTGTCATTGTTTTGCCATAACTATGGTCTATCCACTCTACCAGCCTGTCCAGGAAGCCTCAGTCCCTTCAGCTGCCACCTGCTCAGGGAAGAGGTGGGGCAGGGGGCTCCTAATGGAAACCTCAGACCACAGTAATCCCGCTCCATTCCTGGGCATTGCTCTGCCAGGCTGCAGCTTCCCCCCACACATGACATGGAGGCATCGACAAGATTCACTTGAGCAGGGCCTCACTGCCGCTTAGGAAAATGCGGCAGCTCCTGACTCCAGATTTGGTCTCGTCTCCCTTCCACAGCCTGACCATTTCGTGCAGGACCCTGCAGTGCTGAGAGAGAAAGCAGAAGCCAGGCGCATGGCCTTTCTCGCCAAGAAGGGGTGAGCATTCAAGGGGCTGCTTCTAGGGGGACCCCTCCCAGCATCTGGGGAGGGCCCAACCAGCCACCCAGGAAACCCACACGTACACCCTAAGTGCTCCATGTGTATTTAGTTCTCACGACAACCCTGTGAAGTAGCTACCATTATCACTATCCTCATTTGACAGATGAAAAAACTCAGGCCCAGAGACGTTAGGTAACCAGCCAGAGGTCACACAGCTAGTACGTGACGGAGCAAAGATGGAGCCCAGATGGCTCAGCTCCAGGGTCCCCACTCATAACCATTATTTGGTGAACACAGGAGGGGATTTATCACCCAATGCATCCAGGGCTAGCTGATGTCAGGCAGAGTGTAAATGTGAGAGAGCTCAGACAGACACACATCCTTTCCGGCTGATAGAGGTATGGAAGTGAGGAGCACTTGAGCTGGGCCCCTAAGGGTGAAAAGGGCTCAGAAGAGTTTGTCATATGAGGGCAGAAAGGAAAGCAGGCATGGTCAGGAGAGGGATCTTTGAGGGGAACTGAGATCAGTACCCAGAGACTCCTCATCCAGGCCCCGCATCTTCCCAGTGAGGAAATATTCAGAGGGGCCAAGGATCTGCCTCCACCTAAGGCCAAGCCAGGAGTAAAAGCCCACTCCCCGATCGTGGCCCTAGGCTTCATGCAGCACTGTCTACTGGGTGCAGGAGGCCTGGCCACAGGGAAGGCATCTGGATTTCATTTTGAGGGCAGTGGGGAGCCACACAAGGTTGTTGAGCAGGGAGCAGAGCAACCCTGACTTCTCATCCATCCCAACCCCGAGTGCAGAGCTCTGGCAAATCCCGGTGGTCGAGATGGTCTGAAAGGGCCCTAGGTCGCATCTGTGAGTGCTCTTGGTCTTTGGAGGCTGCCAAGCAAAGCCCTAGGGTGGAGAACAGGAGTAATGTCTCAGCTGCAGCATGTGGCCCCAGACGGAGAAAGGAGGAGACCCCCCCCAAAGCCCGCCCCGTCTCCTGTGCGCTGTGTCAGCCCTCTAGCTGTGCCTCCGCTACACATAGCGATGGGGGCACCTGGAAGCAAGGCCGAGAGAAAACACCAGGCTCGGGGCTGGTCAGAGCCCCAGGGCCCTGCCCCTGCCGGGCTCCATCTCTCCTTCCATCTGAAGTTGGGACATGGGTGACCCAGCCCAGTCTGTGTGTCCTTTCCCAGTGAACACCAAGGCAGGCTGTGCGCTCTCCCTGCCAGAGCCTCTTCCGGCTGACAGATTCTCGTGGGATGGGTTGTGTCTCCCTCAGGTACCGGCATGACAGCTCAACAGCAGTGGCCGGCAGCCCCCGGGGCCATGGGCAGAGCCGCGAGACAACCCAGGAACGCAGGAAGAAGGAAGCCAACAAGGCAACAAGAGCCAACCACAACCGGAGAACGATGGCTGACCGCAAGAGGAGCAAAGGCATGATCCCATCCTGAGGCCTGGTGCAGGGCCAGCGGGGAGGCAGCGGCACCAGATTCACCAGGCTGCGCTCCCATCGCCTGGGGCCTCCTCACCAGGGTCCCCAAGTTCAACTCGACCCCTCAACAGCCTCAGCTTTGCAGCCCCTGAGAAGGCCGCCTCTCATCTACCAGCCAGCCATGAGCGCCTTCCTGCAGAACACACAGTGCCTTATGCCACAGCCGAAGAATCCATGGGGCCGGCAAGCAGGCACCTTCCCCCAGCCGTGCTGGTGGGAAAGGGACGGGCATGGAGTCCCAAGGCAAGCGCCGCAAACCTCGGGCCACAAGACACCACTTCCCCTTTACCCTGGACAGCAGGAAACCTGTATATTCAAAAACAGAAAAAGGCCTGCTAATAAAATTTTTGACCCTTTCAAACAAAGATCCGTGTATGCCCATGACCCACATTCCCTGTGTCTCATTCTTCAGGGACGGCCACCAGTTGGAGGGCAGGATGGTCAGTCAGAATGGTCAGGTGCTGTCTCCATCAGCCTCTCTTGCTTACGGCCCCTGTAACCCCCCTAATGCTCTGTGACCCCAGACTGTCACCCCCTTCTCTGAGCCTCCAGTCCTTGCTAGTGGAATGAAGGGCTGGGTGGGGGGAGCCCCTGTGGTCCATTTTCTCATTCAGTTATGACAGCTCCACCGTAGGAGGTAGGGACCATTTTCAGCCCCATAGTGCAGGTGAGGAAAATGAGGCACCAAGGGCTGAAGGCACCTGCCCCGGCCACAGCTAGAAAGTGGCAGAACAGGAATTGGACCCTGGCCTTTATAGGGCTATAGACCCTGTAGGTGGTGTCATCTCCATCTCACAACGGGCGCGAGGACATTCAGCCAGTGGCAGAGGCAGCACCCAAACTCAGCACCTCGTGGTTGCATCTGCACTGTAATAAATCCCCCCAAATCGAGAGTTCACACAGAAACCTGAAGAAACAAGTGAGAATGTCACTGCCCAGCCCTGTCGAAGTGAGTGGGACTTGGTTCCTCAAAGCCCCTTCCCAGGCAGGGCCAACCAGTTCCTAGCGTGGCAGCAGCTGCCAGGCCACCATGCATGTTGTCAGTGGCGAGTCAACAGTGGGGCATTGACTGGGCTGACCCTAGCCCAGCCCAGCCTGGAGCCCCATCCTGTCAGCGGAAGCCAGGGCCCATGCCTGGCTGGACCTTGACAAATCACCCTGGATGCTGGTGCAATTTATTTGCACGTGCTTAGGATGAGAGTCTGAAGCAGAGGCAGACAGGCACTTGATGGATTGGTTTTGTTAGGTCAGCCCACACAAGTGAAAATCAATAGCAATCCCTCTGCCTTGCCAGCTCTCTTGGTCTATTTGAGATGCAGAGCAGATACGGGGATGGTGTCCTCCCCCTGAGCTGCTGAATTAGCTGAGATCAGGCCCAGGGTCAGCCGTCCTGACGGGCAGCAGGAAGACTCTGTTTCCTCCTGGAGGCATTTGCCAGGGACCTCCCTGAACTCCTCAGGTCCAGTGCTTGTCCCTGGAGCAAGGCGAGGTGAGTTGGGAGTTCCCAGGATTTACTGGTCTTACCCGTTCCTGTTCACACGGCCCCTCTCACCTTCTCTTAGTCTCTATACCTCCCACCCACCTAGACTGGTGTTCAGGCCTCATGTGAAAATCCTGGTTTAAAGGATTTGAGGAGGAGGCAGTTTTTCAAATTTTTCAGAATATAGTGCCAGGTCAAACTTCATCTCCCTTGAGGAACTACTACTTTCTCATTTCAGATCTCGAAAGCACTCTTTCAGGGGTGCTTTGAGAACAGCTCAGGGGCTATCCAGAATGGTGTTCCTACACCTACCGCCTCGCCTCTCAGGGCCTCAGTTTTCCCATCTGTACAGTGATCCAGTTGGGCTGGATGAAATATTTCCACTTGGTGCCAATTAAATCCTCTGAAGAGATCCCAAGGTTTAATTAACATTGGCAGCTGCTCCAGCCTGTGCAACAGAGTGAGACCCGATCCCTACAGAAAATAATAAGGTGGGTATGGTGGTGCACACCTGTAGTCCCAGCTACTCAGGAGGCTGAGGCTGGAGGATCACTTGAGCCCAGGAGTTGGAGGTTGCAGTGAGCTATAATCATGCCACTGCACTCCAGCCTGGGCAACGAATGAGACCTTTTTTTTTTTTTTTTTTTTTTGAGACGGAGTCTTGCTCTGTCACCCAGGCTGGAGTGCAGTGGCACGATCTCAGCTCACTACAACCTCCGCTTCCCGGGTTCCAGCAATGCTGCTGCCTCAGCCACCTGAGTAGCTGGGATTACAGGCACATGCCACCATGCCCGGCTAATTTTTGTATTTGTAGTAGAGATGGGGTTTCACCATGTTGGCCAGGCTTGTTGGCCAGGCTGGTCTCGAACTCCTGACCTCATGATATGCCCACCTCGGCCTCCCAAAGTGCTGTGATTAAAAGCGTGAGCCACTGCACCCAGCCAGAGACCTTGTCTCTTAAAAAGAAAAAAAAAAAAAATTGCAGCTGCTGAAGTGTTAGAAGCAAAGTGGGGTTAGAAATGCCTGCTGGGTCACTGCATCCCACCTCCCCACTGCTGCTTCTACACAGTTATTTTCTAAGTGCCTTCTCTAGGCCCTGGCAAAGAGCACGACTACCACATTTGCCGGCAAGCTTTGAAGACCTTGTGTCTCCAAGAGGACTTAAGACTCCAGTGTCTTTGTTCCTAGTCCGTGGGTGGCAATGTCGTGGGCATGTGTGTTTGAACAGTGCTTCTGTGCCTCTGTGAGGTGGTGGGGCAGAGCCTGTCCTTGTTTACTAAAAGGGACCTGAGAGTCCCCACAGGGGTGGGAGGACAGGTTAGGCTTAAAGAGCCAGGTGCAGTCTGGAAGAAGAAAGGATTGGTGAGAACTTGCATGGCCCTGCCATGCCAGGAGCTTGGGTAAAATCATACAGGGAGGGAAACAAAAAACTAATAAAAGTCAATACTCAGGAAATGCAGGGGGGTAACTCGAGCACCTCTATAAAGAAGAAAAAAAAGCAAACAAAAAATGCAAGGGGGTGTTGTGTAGCCATTTAAAATGATATTGACAGACTTGGTAGTGACATGGGAAACTAAATATTCCAGAATTTTTAAAAGTGGAATACATGATTGTGTGATGCACCATGATTGTGAAAATGTTAATTTCTTTTTTCTCATACAAACCAAGCAAGTCTGGAAGGGAATGTGCATAAATGAAAATAATAGAGGCCGGGCATGGTGGCTCACACCTATAATCTCAGCACTTTGGGAGGCTGGGGCAAGTGGATCACCTGAAGTCAGGAGTTCGAGACCAGCCTGGCCAACATAGCGAAACCCCATCTCTACTAAAAATACAAAAAGTAGCCGGTTGGCACGCGCCTGTAATCCCAGCCACCCAGGAGGCTGAGGCAGGAGAATCGCTTGAACCGAGGAGGCAGAGGTTGCAGTGAGCAGATTGCACTCCAGCCTGGGCGACAGAGCGAGACTCTGTCTCAAAATAATAATTTAAATTAATTAAAAAATAAAAATTAGCCAGGCATGGTGGTGCTCAGCTGTAGTCCCCGTCCCGGCTATTCATGAGGCTGAGGCTAAGCTCAGGAGTTCGAGGCTGCAGTGAGCTATTATCAAGCCACCACACAGGCTTGGATGACAGAGCAAGGCCTTGTCTCTAAAAAAAAAAGAAAAAGAAAAGAAGGCAGAAGGGAGGGAGTTAAGGCCACAAGGCAGGCCAGCCCACGGCCCAGTCATTGGTTCAAAGCCCAGCTCTCAGTGTTTGCAGCTTGTTCTCAGGAGTCAGGGACTGGGCAGTCAGCCCGGCTGGAAGGGAAAAGGAAGGGGAGGGCAAGTGCATCTACTCACATATTCGCCAAAAATCGACTATGTGCCAGGCATGTGTGAGAAAGACCCAGACTCTGCCGTCTTGGAAATCACAGTACAAGAGGCATATGGATATTAAATAAGACATTTTGGAAAAATGATTAATAATAATTGTGCTAAGTCCCAATACATGAATGAAGGAATGAGTGGGAAGAGAAATAAACAAGCAAAATCAAGAGAAAAAGGCTGAGAGCAAAGAGAATTCCCAGAAGCAAAGAAAGAGAAAGAGAGAGAGAGATCAACTAGCCAGAGGCAATGGGGTTCACTGGGGCTCTGCCAGGAAGTGGCAGGGAGGCAGCCAGCAGGACGAATGGAACAGGAGGATCCTTCTTGGAAGGAAATGGGCATTGACAAGGAAGAGGGGGCTTAGAGGTGGGGAGGGGTGTTGGCATCCAGAGCATGTTTATGTGATGCCTGGAAGGAGCTGGGGAGGCACCCAGGCTCCAAGGGACCCACCTGGAGGAAGGCCAGTCCCCAAGGAGAGGAAGGGTGGAGCAGAGGCTCCCCAGAGCAACTTGGCATCTGGCCTTCTCTAAATCTCTGAGTGTGGGGGAGCAAGGCAGGGGCTTTCACTGTGGCCAGAGGCTGTTGCAATTCAGTAGTCAGAACTAGCGTTAAAGATTCATTCTGAGGGCTGAGTGCAGTGGCTCATGCCTATAATCCCAGCACTTTGAAAGATCAAGGCAGGTGGATCACTTGAGCGCGGGGGTTCAGGAACAGCCAGGGCAACATGGCGAAATCTCATCTCTACAAAAAATAGAAAAATTAGCCCGGTGTGGTGACATGCACCTGTAGCCCTGGCTACTCGGGAGCCTGAGGTAGGAGGATCACTTGAGCCTGGTGGGGTGGAGGCTGCAGTGAGCCCTGAGCATGCCACTGCACTTCAACCTGGGCAACAGAGCAAGACCCTGTCTCAAAAAAAAAAAAAATTCATTCTGTCTAGAGGTTACCCTATGTGTACACAGGGTGGGGTGGGGTCCTCAAAACGAGCATGAAATTCTCACTTCGCATCACACTGAAAATTCCCTTCCGACGATCGATAATCAGCAAGAGGATTTCACACAGACTGGCAGAATTCAGTACATCTTAAAGGGCATTTAGTCCAGATTTTCTCAACCTATTTCAACCCCCAACCAGCCCCAATCTTAGGCTTTGGAATTCCAGACATTCCCCCCTCCCCCGGCCCCTGGGGGTGGGGAGCTTTGTCCTGCTTAAGACTTTGCTGGGGCCGGGTGCGGTGGCTCATGCCTGTAATCCCAGTACTTTGGGAGGCCGAGGCAGGCAAATCACCTGAGGCCAGGACTTGGAGACCAGCCTGGCCAACATGGTGAAATCCCATCTCTACTAAAAATACAAAAATTAGCTGGGCATGGTGGCACACATCTGTAGTCTCCAGCTACTCAGGAGGCCGAGGCACAAGAATCACTTGAACCCAGGAGGTGGAGTTTGCAGCGAGCCAAGATCACACCACTGTACTCTAGCCTGGGCAACAGAGCAAGACTCTTTCTCAAAAAAAAAAAAAAAAAAAGACTTTGCTGATCTTCTGTGGGTCTCTCCCAGTCATGGAGGTTTCCTCCAGCTTTACTTACTGTGGTCTGAATTACAAAAATGACAGGTACTTAATTCTAGTTTTCTAAATATGAAATGACAGTGATGCTGCCTTTTCTAGCAACAGGAGTCTACTCTCAGCACTCTGACATGTCCCTTAAGTGCTCTGCCAACCCAGGGAGGTAATTATGGTTTTCTCCTCCTTAAAGTGATTTTACCCGGAAGAGCCAGGTAGAAAAGGGGAACAACCACCAATGATTCCTATAAAGTTGGGGACTTCTCTTTCTTATATTATTTTATTATTATTTTTAATAATACAGACAGGGTTTCACCATGTTGCCCAGGCTGGTTTCAAACACCTGGGCTCAAGTGATCCTCCCGCCTTGACCTCCCAAAGTGCTGGGATTACAGGCATGAGCCACTGTGCCCAGCCAGGTTGGGAATTTTCTTTGAAGAGTTTACAAGCAGGCTCCCCCTCACCTCCCATCTCAGGGGCTGGTCTGCATCTTGAATGTTCTTTCACATCCAGACTCCAGGCTTCAACATACTTGTCCTTTTTCACTGTTCGTTTGTTCATAAAGGTGGCCTGGGGTAGTGAAAAGAGCACTGGATTAAAATTTAGGAGGCTAGTGTCTAGCCCTAGATTTTAAGCACCTGTGTGACCTTGGGTCAGTCACTTGGCCTCTCTGGGCTTTGGTTTCTTCTTTTAAGAAAAGGGGGAGGCCAGGCGCAGTGGCTCACACCTATAATCCCAGCATTTTGGGAGGCCCAGGTGGGCAGAGCACTTGAGGTCAGGAGTTCGAGACCAGCCTGGCCAACATGGTGAGACCCCATCTCTACTAAAAATACAAAAATTATCCGGACATAGTGGTGCGTGCCTGTAATCCCAGCTGCTTGGGAGGCCGAGGCAGGAGAACCACTTGAGCCTGGGAGGTAGATGTTTCAGTGAGCCAAGATCGCATGATTGCACTTCAGCCTGGGAAACAGAGCGAGACTCCCTCTCAAAAAAAAAAAAAAAAGAAAAAGACAAGTGGGGGATAAGCATTGTCCCTTGCCCACTTGCCTCATGGGCACAGGTAATCTCAAGGATCAGACGAGATCAGAATGAGGAGGGCACTGTGAAAGCAGTATACCCTGTTCAAATGGGAGAGATGGAAACTCCTGTGACGAGCAGGCAGCCCTGTCTACCCTGTCTTTGGAGCCATTTCCACCTCTCCCTTTTTTTTTTTTTTTTTTAAGATGGAGTCTTGCTCTGTCACCCAGGCTGGAGTGCAGTGGCACAATCTCGGCTCACTGCAACCTCCACCTCCCAGGTTCAAGTAATTCTCCTGCCTCAGCCTCCCGAGTAGATGGGATTATAGTCACGCACCACTAGGCCCAGCTAATTTTTGTATTTTTAGTAGAGACTGGGTTTCACCATGTTGGCAAGGCAGGGCTCGAACTCCTGACCTCAGGTGATCCACCTCCCTCGGTCTCCCAAAGTGCTGGGATTACAGGCGTGAGCCACTGTGCCCAGCCATCTCCCTTCTTTTAATCACCCTGCCGGAAACCTCTCTGCATACATCACCTGCTATTTCCGGTGGGGGGGTGGGCACAGCTCCAAGCATGGAATTCTGGGGTCCTAGGGCCATAAACAGTTATAGAGCTGCCTGTCTCCCTGGGTTTTGGGTAGTTCTTGCTGGTGGGACAGAATCGGGGGTGACTTGAACTCCAAGGCTTTTGCCTCCATGGGTGAATTCTGTCGTGAAACAGCCTCTCCTCAAGCCCTTGTCTCTAAGGCAGGCTGGAAACTGCATAGTTGAGCCCTTTGGATGGGAGTTTGTTTAGAAGAAAGTGAAGCTACTGGCCCCTTCACTCTGATGGACTCCCCAGGTGCCACATGACAGAGCCAATGTCCACAGCCCAGGCTTCAGGGTCAGAGGCCTTGCCATAGGACAGTAATAGTGACAGATGAGGACGAGCTTGGTGACCTGTCAGACAGGAGGTGGCCTGTCACACCCGGAAAACCATACTCCCCTGCTTGAGAGGGGTCTACACAGAAAGGCATTTGACACTCTCTAGAGTGTTAATTCAGAGTAAGACGTGATAGCCAGGTCAGACTTTTTCCTTGGGGGACCAGGGTCCTCTAAATGGCTGGTGGCCTATTTTGCTTTTGTCATTCAGAGCAGGGGCTAGGCTCTGGGGTCAGAAATGAGCTGGGCTCAGCCACTCCCTGGCTCTCTTTGAGCAAGGTGGCCTCACCTTTCGAAGCCACAGTTGTCCTATCAGTAAACTGGAGATGTTGGCAGGGTAGCTGGGATAAGGTGTGTACAGTCCCAGCCTGCCATGAGACAGGCTAGTGAGCTCACAGGGACTTGCCCACAGGGACCAGCCTGGGAGAGGAGTGACAGGTACCTCCTGCCAATGCTCCAGTTGGCTTTCTGTGTACCCCACCCCCCACTCTCTTGGCATAGCTGCCCTAATTCCTCCTGGGCCATCTCCCAGAAGCCTTCGGGCTCTGGATGGCCTGGACACACAAGCTGGACACAGAAGACAGGCCTGGTAAGTGTGCACTGGGTGTCCTGGGAGCCCAGAGGAGGTGCCCCACACAGCCTTGTAGGACTGGAAATTACCCTCAGTGAATCCTTGAAACAAAGCCAGGAAATAGGTTGATTAAAAAAGCCTTGTTTAGAAGTTCAGGCCAGGCGCAGTGGCTCATGCCTGTAATCCCAGTACTTTGGGAGGCTGAGGTGGGCGGATCACCTGAGGTCAGGAGTTCGAGACCAGCCTGGCCAACATAGTGAAACCCTATCTCTACTAAAAATTAAAAAATTAGCCCGGCGTGGTGGCATGCGCCTATAGTCCCAGCTACTAGAGAGGCTGAGGCAAGAGAATTGCTTGGACCCAGGAGGCGGAGGTTGCAGTGAGCTGAGATCGCACCACTGCACTCCAGCCTGGGCAATAGAGCAAGACTGTCTCACCAAAAAAAAAAAAAAAAGGAAGTTCAGTCTCTTGCATCTGGCTGCAAAGTGGCTGAGTCAGAATTTAAACCCAGGTTTGCGGCTTCTGAAGTCCATTCTCTCAGCCCCTATAGGCTTTCCTTCCCTATAGCTTGGCACTTGAACTGGAAGCCACAACATTCCACATGTGGTTAACTCAGCACGAAAAAGGCCTATCACGTCCTTTGGTCTAAATACCATGCTTTTACTAATATAGCCTGTAATTCAAGTCATTCTATTGGCAGAGGGGCAGGGGAAAGGGAAGAGAGGAGGAAGCTGGGCAGGACATATTTCCCCAATCTCTGCTCTGCCGTGGCCTTTCCTGTCTGCCAGTGGAGGGAAAAGATTCCCTGCAGAGGGACCAATGGAGGGAGATGTTTTCATTAGGAAAGCTTGGTGAGCTAAGGAGATCAGGCATCACATGGAGTTGCAGCCCCAGGGCAGGAGGTGGCCCTCCCTGCTTGGGGCCTGCACAGGAGGGAGACAGAAGGCTGCTCAGACAGCAAGGATGGAGGGAACTGAGAGGACTCCGTTCTCGGTGAAAGGTGTTGGGAGAGATAATGGATGCCCGAGGAAGACACAAGGTTGCTGGGGCTTAAAATAGTGTTGGAGGCATGAAAAATGGGATTGCCAAGGGACAAAAAGGAGAACACAGGAAAGCGATCGGGCCTCAGAGGGAGGGAAGGGATGCCGAGAACACAATTTTAAAGCAGCTGGGATGACGACGGGGAGGCACTCGGCTGATTCAGCTGTACAGTCAGCCCCAAAGCTCTCAGCCTGCATTTTTGCGGATCAAATACGCTAATTAGGCACAGGTCCCTGAAGACTGTGCGG
Organism: Macaca thibetana thibetana; assembly: GCF_024542745.1. Classification (NCBI taxonomy): domain Eukaryota; kingdom Metazoa; phylum Chordata; class Mammalia; order Primates; family Cercopithecidae; genus Macaca; species Macaca thibetana. The sequence goes on from NC_065587.1 coordinate 21,112,206, forward strand.
GAAGACCCACCCATTCATTTGCTCTCTGTGGCAACATAACAAAACTACCCCTCCTAGACCTGTGCTAAGCACATCACAAGCACTCTCTCATATACTTTCCCAACCGCCCTGTGACACGTCGCAATCATTACTCCATTTTTCAGCTGAGGAAAATGAGGCTCAGAGAGGGGAGGCAACCTGCCCAAGGAGCCCCAGCTGAAGAGCAGCAGGGCTCGGATTCAAATTCAGGCATGTCCTGTCCCAACTCATGCCCAGGCACAAGGTGCTAGAGCAAAGGGAAGCCCAGCCGGGATCCTACTTGGTAGGTTTGTGAAGTGAGATTTGAGGTAGCCTGGGTCTTACATGTCAGGCTAGGGAATATGAACTTGGTCTTGTTGTGGGCAGCGGGGAGCCACTGAAGGTGTTTGAGCAGGGGCATCAGTCTGGCCTTACAAGAGTGCAATGGAGGCCAGGCGCGATGGCTCATGCCTGTAATCCCAGCACTTTGGGAGGCCAAGGTGGGTGGATCACCTGAGGTCAGGAGTTCGAGACCAGCCTGAGTCACATGGTGAAACCCCGTCTCTACCAAAAATACAAAATTAGCTGAGTGTGGTGGTGCATGCCTGTAATCCCAGGTACTTGGGAGGCTGAGGCAGGAGAATCGCTTGAACCCAGGAGGCAGAGGTTGCAGTGAGCTGAGATAGCGCCATTGTACTCCAGCCTGAGCAACAAGAGTGAAACTCCGTCTCAAAAAAAAAAAAAAAAAGGAGTACAATGGAGAAGGGTTCCAGAGCAGTCAGGGAAAGTTCCGGACAAAAGCTTTGTTTTGTTTTGTTTTGCTTTTGAGACAGGGTGTCACTTTGCCACCCGGGCTGGAGGGCAGTAGAGTTACCTTGGTTCACTGCAACCACCACCTCCCAAGCTCAAGCGATCCTCCCACCTCAGCTTCCTGAGTAGCTGGGACTACAGGTGTACACCACCACACCCAGCTAATTTTTGTATTTTTTGTAGAGATGGGGTTCCCCCATGTTTCCCAGGCTGGTCTCAAACTCCTGAGCTCAAGCGATCTGCCTGCCTCAGATTCCCAAAGTGCTGGGACTACAGGTGTGAGCCACTGTGCCTGGTCTAGGCAGAAGTTTCAAAATGAGGATACACCAGGAGCAGCAAGAAGGCAGTCAGCATCAAGCAGCTGCCAGCCAACACTTTCGCTACACTCCATCATTGCCTTGTCCTTGATGCCTGCTGGAGTCTGCCCTTGGCATTCGGTCTGTATATAAATCCAAGCATATCAGGCCAAGGCCCCAAAGAAAAGAGAAAAATGTTTGTTTTTTTTGTACATGGCACAGAGTAATATGAGCATAGCCAATGGTCCTGCATTTGGATCTCTGCTCTACTCTCACTAGCTGTGTTACCCTGGTCAAGATACTTAACTTCTCTGAGCCTCATTTTCCACCTTGGGATGAGGATCCAGTGACACAGGGTGCATGTGCGGCACCTGGCCCAGGCCTGCCCCCGGGTGAGTGCCCAGAGAAGGCACTATTTTTGTGTGTGTGATCCTCTGCGTATGCTGGTTGCCTGCCCCACATAGTACAGAGTGTTCGTCCTTTGCTATCACTCAAGCGGCTGCCACAACCTCCGTCTTGTGCAAGGAATTTGTATTCTCTCCAAATGTGCACATTGCTCAGGCATTTTAAATTCAATGATTTCTGTCCTTTCCCTGGAAGACTTCAAACTCATTTGTAGGACAGCCCTTGTTCCTTGTTTTTGGAAGGGCTGACTGAGTCACGGAGATGGAATCTATTTCTTCTTAATAACTTACAGTGCTTTCCCCTCTTAGTACAAAAGCAGTAACATGCTCAGTGTGGTTCACACAAATAAGCAGAGGAAAACTACTGATAATCCTATCATGTGGAAATAATCACTGTTAAGATTTTAGTTCTTGAATAGGTGGGGGCGGAGCAAGATGGCCGAATAGGAACAGCTCCGGTCTCCAACTCCAGGCGCGAGCGACACAGAAGACAGGTGATTTCTGCATTTTCAACTGAGACTCCACCTCTGGGGACAGGGCACAGCTAAACAACAACAACAACAACAAAAAGCAGCTGAAACCTCTGCAGATGCAAACGACTCTGTCTGACAGCTTTGAAGTGAGCAGTGGATCTCCCAACACGGAGGTTGAGATCTGAGAATGGATAGACTGCCTGCTCAAGTGGGTCCCTGACCCCTGAGTAGCCTAACTGGGAGACATCCCCCACTAGGGGCAGACCGACACCCCACATCTCACACGGTGGAGTACACCCCTGAGAGGAAGCTTCCATAGCAAGAATCAGACAGGTACACTCGCTGTTCAGCAATATTCTATCTTCTGCAGCCTCTGCTGCTGATACCCAGGCAAACAGGGTCTGGAGTGGACCTCAAGCAATTTCAACAGACCTACAGCTGAGGGTCCTGACTGTTAGAAGGAAAACTAACAAACAGGAGGGACACCCACACCAAAACCCCATCAGTACGTCACCATCATCAAAGACCAGAGGCAGATAAAACCACAAAGATGGGGAAAAAGCAGGGCAGAAAAGCTGGAAATTCAAAAAATAAGAGCGCATCGCCCCCTGCAAAGGAACGCAGCTCATCGCCAGCAACGGATCAAAGCTGGATGGAGAATGACTTTGACGAGATGAGAGAAGAAGGCTCCAGTCCATCAAACTTCTCAGAGCTAAAGGAGGAATTACGTACCCGGCGCAAAGAAACTAAAAATCTTGAAAAAAAAGTGGAAGGGGCCGGGCGTAGTGGCTCAAGCCTGTAATCCCAGCACTTTGGGAGGCCGAGACGGGCGGATCACGAGGTCAGGAGATCGAAACCATCCTGGCTAACACGGTGAAACCCCGTCTCTATTAAGAAATACAAAAAACTAGCCGGGCGAGGTGGCGGGCGCCTGTAGTCCCAGCTACTCGGGAGGCTGAGGCCGGAGAATGGCGTGAACCCGGGAGGCGGAGCTTGCAGTGAGCTGAGATCCGGCCACTGCACTCCAGCCTGGGCGACAGAGCGAGACTCCGTCTCAAAAAAAAAAAAAAAAAAAAAAAAAAAAAAAAAAAAAAAGTGGAAGAATTGATAACTAGAATAATTAATGCAGAGAAGGGCCATAAACGAATGGACAGAGATGAAAACCATGACACGAGAAATACACGACAAATGCACAAGCTTCAGTAACCGACTCGATCAACTGGAAGAAAGAGTATCAAATATTGAGGATCAAATGAATGAAATGAAGCAAGAAGAGAAACCTAAAGAAAAAAGAAAAAGAAATGAACAAAGCCTGCAAGAAGTATGAGATTATGTAAAAAGACCAAATCTACGTCTGATTGGGGTGCCTGAAAGTGAGGGGGAAAATGGAACCAAGTTGGAAAACACTCTTCAGGATATCATCCAGGAGAACTTCCCCAACCTAGTAGGGCAGGCCAACATTCAAATTCAGGAAATACAGAGAACGCCACAAAGATATTCCTCGAGAAGAGCAACTCCAAGACACATAATTGCCAGATTCACCAAAGTTGAAATGAAGGGAAAAATCTTAAGGGCAGCCAGAGAGAAAGGTCGGGTTACCCACAAAGGGAAGCCCATCAGACTAACAGCAGATCTCTCGGCAGAAACTCTACAAGCCTGAAGAGAGTGGGGGCCAATATTCAACATTCTTTTTTTTTTTTTTTTTTTTTTTTTTTTTTGAGACGGAGTCTCGCTCTGTCGCCCAGGCTGGAGTGCAGTGGCCGGATCTCGGCTCACTGCAAGCTCCGCCTCCCGGGTTCACGCCATTCTCCTGCCTCAGCCTCCGGAGTAGCTGGGACTACAGGCGCCCGCCACCTCGCCCGGCTAGTTTTTTGTATTTTTTAGTAGAGATGGGGTTTCACCGTGTTAGCCAGGATGGTCTCGATCTCCTGACCTCGTGATCCACCCGTCTCGGCCTCCCAAAGTGCTGGGATTACAGGCGTGAGCCACCACGCCCGGCCAATATTCAACATTCTTAAAGAAAAGAATTTTAAACCCAGAATTTCATATCCAGCCAAACTAAGTTTCGTAAGTGAAGGAGAAATAAAATCCTTTACAGATAAGCAAATGCTTAGAGATTTTGTCACCACCAGGCCTGCCTTACAAGAGACCCTGAAGGAAGCACTAAACATGGAAAGGAACAACCGGTACCAGCCATTGCAAAAACATGCCAAAATGTAAAGACCATCAAGGCTAGGAAGAAACTGCATCAACTAACGAGCAAAATAACCAGTTAATATCATAATGGCAGGATCAAGTTCACACATAACAATATTAACCTTTTTTTTTTTTTTTTTTTTTTTTTGAGACGGAGTCTCGCTCTGTCGCCCAGGCTGGAGTGCAGTGGCCGGATCTCAGCTCACTGCAAGCTCCGCCTCCCGGGTTCACGCCATTCTCCTGCCTCAGCCTCCCGAGTAGCTGGGACTACAGGCATCCGCCACCTCACCCGGCTAGTTTTTTGTATTTTTTTAGTAGAGACGGGGTTTCACCGTGTTAGCCAGGATGGTCTCAATCTCCTGACCTCGTGATCCACCCGTCTCGGCCTCCCAAAGTGCTGGGATTACAGGCTTGAGCCACCGCGCCCGGCCAACAATATTAACCTTAAATGTAAATGGACTAAATGCTCCAATTAAAAGACACAGACTGGCAAACTGGATTGAGTGTCAAGACCCATCAGTCTGCTGTATTCAGGAGACCTATCTCACATGCAGAGACATACACAGACTCAAAATAAAGGGATGGAGGAAGGTCTACCAAGCAAATGGAGAACAAAGAAAAGCAGGGGTTGCAATACTAGTCTCAGATAAAACAGACTTCAAACCATCAAAGATCAAAAGAGACAAAGAAGGCCATTACATAATGGTAAAGGGATCAATTCAACAGGAAGAGCTAACTATCCTAAATATATATGCACCCAATACAGGAGCACCCAGATTCATAAAGCAAGTCCTTAAAGACTTACAAAGAGACTTAGACTCCCATACAATAATAATGGGAGACTTCAACACCCCACTGTCAACATTAGACAGATCAACGAGACAGAAATTTAACAAGGATATCCAGGAATTGAACTCAGCTCTGCAGCAAGCAGACCTAATAGACATCTACAGAACTCTCCACCCCAAATCAACAGAATATACATTCTACTCAGCACCACATCACACTTACTCCAAAATTGACCACATAATTGGAAGTAAAGCACTCCTCAGCAAATGTACAAGAACAAAATTTATAACAAACTGTCTCTCAGACCACAGTGCAATCAAACTAGAACTCAGGACTAAGAAACTCAATCAAAACCACTCAACTAGATGGAAACTGAATAACCTGCTCTTGAATGACTACTGGGTACATAACGAAATGAAAGCAGAAATAAAGATGTTCTTTGAAACCGACAAGAACAAAGATACAACATACCAGAATCTCTGGGACACATTTAAAGCAGTGTGTAGAGGGAAATTTATAGCACTAAATGCACACAAGAGAAAGCTAGAAATATCTAAAATTGACACTCTAACATCACAATTAAAAGAACTAGAGAAACAAGAACAAACACATTCAAAAGCTAGCAGAAGGCAAGAAATAACTAAGATCAGAGCAGAACTGAAGGAGATAGAGACACAAAAAACCCTCCAAAAAATCAATGAATCCAGGAACTGGTTTTTTGAAAAGATCAACAAAATTGATAGTCCGCTAGCAAGACTAATAAAGGAGAAGAATCAAACAGACGCAATAAAAAATGATAAAGGGGATATCACCACCGACCCCACAGAAATACAAACTACCATCAGAGAATACTATAAACACCTCTACGCAAATAAACTAGAAAATCTAGAAGAAATGGATAATTTCCTGGACACTTACACTCTCCCAAGACTAAACCAGGAAGAAGCTGAATTCCTGAATAGACCAATAGCAGGCTCTGAAAATGAGGCAATAACTAATAGCCTACCAACGAAAAAAAGTCCAGGCCCAGATGGATTCACAGCTGAATTCTACCAGAGGTACAAGGAGGAACTGGTACCATTCCTTCTGAAACTATTCCAATCAATAGAAAAAGAGGGAATCCTCCCTAATCATTTTATGAGGCCAACATCATCCTGACACCAAAGCCTGGCAGAGACAACAAAAAAAGAGAATTTTAGACCAATATCCCTGATGAACATCGATGCAAAAATCCTCAATAAAATACTGGCAAACCGGATCCAGCAGCACATCAAAAAGCTTATCCACCATGATCAAGTGGGCTTCATCCCTGGGATGCAAGGCTGGTTCAACATATGCAAGTCAATAAACGTAATCCAGCATATAAACAGAACCAAAGACAAAAACCACATGATTATCTCCATAGATGCAGAAAAGGCCTTTGACAAAATTCAACAGCCCTTCATGCTAAAAACGCTCAATAAATTCGGTATTGATGGAACGTATCTCAAAATAATAACAGCTATTTATGACAAACCCACAGCCAATATCATACTGAATGGGCAAAAACTGGAAAAAATCCCTTTGAAAACTGGCACAAGACAGGGATGCCCTCTCTCACCACTCCTGTTCAACATAGTGTTGGAAGTTCTGGCTAGGGCAATCAGGCAAGAGAAAGAAATAAAGGGTATTCAGTTAGGAAAAGAAGAAGTCAAATTGTCCCTGTTTGCAGATGACATGATTGTATATTTAGAAAACCCCATTGTCTCAGCCCAAAATCTCCTTAAGCTGATAAGCAACTTCAGCAAAGTCTCAGGATACAAAATTAATGTGCAAAAATCACAAGCATTCTTATACACCAGTAACAGACAAACAGCCAAATCATGAATGAACTTCCATTCACAATTGCTTCAAAGAGAATGAAATACCTAGGAATCCAACTTAGTAGGGATGTAAAGGACCTCTTCAAGGAGAACTACAAACCACTGCTCAGTGAAATAAAAGAGGACACAAACAAATGGAAGAACATACCATGCTCATGGAAAGGAAGAATCAATATTGTGAAAATGGCCATACTGCCCAAGGTAATTTATAGATTCAATGCCATCCTCATCAAGCTACCAATGAGTTTCTTCACAGAATTGGAAAAATCTGCTTTAAAGTTCATATGGAACCAAAAAAGAGCCCACATTGCCAAGACAATCCTAAGTCAAAAGAACAAAGCTGGAGGCATCACGCTACCTGACTTCAAACTATACTACAAGGCTACAGTAACCAAAACAGCATGGTACTGGTACCAAAACAGAGATATAGACCAATGGAACAGAACAGAGTCCTCAGAAATACCACCACACATCTACAGCCATCTGATCTTTGACAAACCTGAGAAAAACAAGAAATGGGGAAAGGATTCCCTATTTAATAAATGGTGCTGGGAAAATTGGCTAGCCTTAAGTAGAAAACTGAAACTGGATCCTTTCCTTACTCCTTATACGAAAATTAATTCAAGATGGATTAGAGACTTAAATGTTAGACCTAATACCATAAAAACCCTAGAAGAAAACCTAGGTAATACCATTCAGGACATAGGCATGGGCAAGGACTTCATGTCTAAAACACCAAAAGCAACGGCAACAAAAGCCAAAATTGACAAATGGGATCTAATTAAACTAAAAAGCTTCTGCACAGCAAAAGAAACTACCATCAGAGTGAACAGGCAACCTACAGAATGGGAGAAAATTTTTGCAATCTACTCATCTGACAAAGGGCTAACATCCAGAACCTACAAAGAACTCAAACAAATTTACAAGAAAAAAACAACCCCATCGAAAAGTGGGCAAAGGATATGAACGGACAGTTTTCAAAAGAACATGTTCATACAGCCAACAGACACATGAAAAAATGCTCATCATCACTGGCCATCAGAGAAATGCAAATCAAAACCACAATGAAATACCATCTTACACCAGTTAGAATGGCAATCATTAAAAAGTCAGGAAACAACAGATGCTGGAGAGGATGTGGAGAAATAGGAACATTTTTTTTTTTTTTTTTTTTTTTTTTTTTTTTTTTTGAGACGGAGTCTCACGCTGTTGCCCAGGCTGGAGTGCAGTGTCGCGATCTCGGCTCACTGCAAGCTCCGCCTCCCGGGTTCCCGCCATTCTCCAGCCTCAGCCTCCTGAGTAGCTGGGACTACAGGCGCCCGCCACCGCGCCCGGCTAATTTTTTGTATTTTTAGTAGAGACGGGGTTTCACTGTGGTCTCGATCTCCTGACCTTGTGATCCGCCCGCCTCGGCCTCCCAAAGTGCTGGGATTACAGGCTTGAGCCACCGCGCCCGGCCAATAGGAACACTTTTACACTGCTGGTGGGACTGTAAACTACTTCAACCATTATGGAAAACAGTATGGCGATTCCTCAAGGATCTAGAACTAGAAGTACCATATGACCCAGCCATCTCATTACTGGGTATATACCCAAAAGATTATAAATCATGCTGCTATAAAGACACATGCACACGTATGTTTATTGCAGCACTATTCACAATAGCAAAGACTTGGAATCAACGCAAATGTCCATCAGTGACAGACTGGATTAAGAAAATGTGGCACATATACACCATGGAATACTATGCAGCCATAAGAAAGGATGAGTTTGTGTCCTTTGTAGGGACATGGATGCAGCTGGAAACCATCATTCTCAGCAAACTATCACAAGAACAGAAAATCAAACACCACATGTTCTCACTCATAGGTGGGAATTGAACAATGAGATCACTTGGACTTGGGAAGGGGAACATCACACACTGGGGCCTATCACGGGGAGGTGGGAGGGATTGCATTGGGAGTTATACCTGATGTAAATGACAAGTTGATGGGTGCTGACGAGTTGATGGCTGCAGCACGCCAACATGGCACAGGTATACATATGTAACAAACCTGCACGTTATGCACATGTACCCTAGAACTTAAAGTATAATAAAAAAAAAAATAAAATAAAAAAGATAATAGGCAAGAAGTAAACGTAAAAAAAAAAAAAAAGATTTTAGTTCTTATCCTCCCCAGATTATTTTTTTTTTTTTAGAAAAAAATATACACACTGGTTTTCTACAAATACGGGATCGTACTACACATGCTGTTATCACCATTTACTCAGGTAATGAGATATTGTGAATATCTTTCTATTTCTCATCTGCATCATATTGAATGGCTTGTCTTCTATTACACCATGCTTTAGTCGGGCAATTCCCTGTTGTACATTTAGGTTGTTTCTAATTATTTGCTGTTAAGTTACAATGATGAGTCTCCTGGCTAAATATTTGCCCACAATCATGATTATCTTCTCAGGATAAATTCTTAGACATAGAATTGCTGGGTCAAGTTTTTTTTTTTTTTTTTTTTTTTTTTTTGAGACGGAGTCTTGCTCTGTCCCCCAGGCTGGAGTGCAGTGGCACGATCTCGGCTCACTGCAAGCTCCGCCTCCCGGGTTCACGCCATTCTCCTGCCTCAGCCTCCTGAGTAGCTGGGACTACAGGTGCCCACCACCGCACCCGGCTAATCTTTTTGGATTTTTAGTAGAGATGGGGTTTCACCGTGGTCTTGATCTCCTGACCTTGTGATCCGCCCGCCTCAGCCTCCCAAAGTGCTGGGATTACAGGCATAAGCCCCCACGCCCGGCCAAGTTTTTTGACTGATATTGTCGAATGGGTCTTCCCATCAGCAGTGTTTGAAACAATTATTTCCCACATCTTGGCTCATGCTGGATATTTAAAAAAAAAAAAAAAAAAAAAACTCTGAATTTAATAAGTAAAAGGACATCTAGTGATTTTTATTTTGCCAATCTGTTGTTACACAGCTTCAAGAAGCAAATGCAGGTATAAAATGGACCTGAGAAAGAGGCAGAGGTAGGGAGGGGAGTGTGGTGGGCACCCATACCCACTTCAGTATGAAGGATTTACCACCTCGGGTGCTGGATGTGCTGTCGGCCTCTTCGGGGATTGGCCAGGCTGAAGAGAACTGCCCTGCCCTGTCTGCCCACTTCCTAGGCAGCAGCCTCCCGTAAGTAACCAAAAGAGGCTATAGCCTGAGTGCAGTGGCTCACACCTGTAATCCCAGCACTTCCTGGGAGGCCAAGGCAGGCGGATCGCTTGAGTCCAGGAGTTCAAGACCAACCTGGTCAACATGGTGAAACCCCGTCTCTACCACAAAAAAAAAAAAAAAAACCTCAAAAAGAAAAAGAGGCTATAAATGGCCCTGCTCACCCAGATCAGGACAGTTCTGAACGGCCATGCTTCAGAACTCACCAGGGTCAGCGGAAGCCTTGGTTGAAACTGTATCTATGGCCGGATGCAGTGGCTGATGCCTGTAATCCCAGCACTTTCGGAGGCTGAGGCGGGTGGATCATGAGATCAGGAGTTTGAAACCAGCCTGGCCAACATAGCGAAAGCCCGTCTCTACTGAAAATACCAAAATTAGCCAGACATGGTGGCGGAAGCCTGTAGTCCCAGCTACTCAGGAGACTGAGGTGGGAAAATCACTTGAACCTGGGAGGCGGAGGTTACAGTGAGCCAAGATCATGCCACTGCACTCCAGCCTGGGTGACAGAGCAAGACTCCGTCTCAAAAAAAACAAAAACAAAACACAAAAAAAAATCTACATCTACATCTTGGTCTGACTTTTTTTTTTTTTGAGATGGAGTCTCACTCTGTCCCCCAGGCAAGAGGGCAGTGGTGTGATATCAGGTTCAAGCAATTCTCCTGTCTCTCCCGAGTAGCTGGGATTACAGGTACCCCCCCACCACGCCCGGCTAATTTTTCATATTTTTAGTAGGGATGGGGTTTCACCATGTCGGAGAGGCTGGTCTCAAACTCCTGACCTCAGATGATCCACCTGCCTCAGCCTCCCAAAGTGTTGGGATTACAGGCATGAGCCACCACGCCCAGCCGGTCTGACTTCTGCTGGTCCTGTTTCCTTTCCTTGGTCTACACTAGCCCCCAGCAGAGTCCACTCCCCAGAGAACCCAGCCTGTGGTTAGGATGCATCCTTGTGTCTACTATGGGACAAGCTCAAGGTGTGCTGGGTGCACAAACCTAGAATGTTCTGAGAGCTGGGTCTTCCTTCTTTCTTCGGGCCGCCATGACAACATAGAGGTAAAATGTTTTAACCCTGGCAGGCAGCCCTGGGGTGTCAGAAGATTCTAGGGTACCCTCTGGCTGGGTTATTTAAGCAGTCAGCTGGGTGGAGATTTACTATACAGAGTTTACTTCCCTTGACACCCCTCCTAGATAACAATACCTTCAGAAACAAGAGATCAGAACTGCCGTTGTGCAGTGTCATGGGGGTTCTTTATTTTACAGATAAAGGAACTGGCTCGGAGAAAGTAACTTACTTGTCTGAGTTTGCACAGCCAGCAAATGGTGGGGCTTGGAAAGTCTAACCCAGGACTGTCCATTGTAAAATCAATGCTCTTGGCCGGCCACGGTGGCTCATGCAGGTAATCCCAGCACTTTGGGAGGCCAAGGTGGATGGATAGCCTGGGCAACATGGTGAAACCCTGTCTCTACTAAAATACAAAAAATTAGCTGGGCATGGTGGCACACACCTGTAACCCCAACTACTAAGGAGGCTGAGGCACGAGAATCATTTGAACCCGGGAGACAGAAGTTGCAGTGAGCCGAGAGAGTGCCACTGCACTCCAGCCTGGGAGACAGAGACCCCATCTCAAAAAAAAGATAAAAAGATAAAAGAAACAAAGAACATGTAACATTACTCTTCAAGCCAGAATCTCTCTCCATAAATTATCAGTTTGATTTTCTTCATAGTCCTAACATGAGTTTTTTTTTGTTTTGTTTTGTTTTTTTTTTTTTTTTTTTGTAGAGACAGGGTCTCATGTTGCCCAGGCTAGTCTCAAACTCCTGGGCTCAAGCGATCCCCCCGCGTTGGCTTCCCAAAGTGTTGGGATTACAGGTGTGAGCCACTGCACCCAGCCTAAGAGATATTTTTGAACACAAGAGAGAAGCTAGGGAAATGACATTAACTCCAATACTCTTAGCCCAGAGAGTGGTCCTGATCGCTCAGAGCTATGTGGGATCAGAGACCTTCTGGAACTCACTTCTAACGTACCCAAGTATTTAACTTTTCCTACCACCTGTGCTGGGGAGCAGGTGGGAAGCCTTTGGGGCTTTCTGACTGTAAAGACTGTTCCAGCTCTTGCCTCCAGGAAATGCCTCAGGCTAAGCTTGGGAGGGAGAACATTTTTCTAGTTACAAACAGCTTCTTGGTGCCAATCAGAGGAGGGTGTTAACCCTACCTTTCCCCACCTGCATGGCAGACCCGTCCAGGGAGCTCTGGGACTGGAGCGGGGAGGCAGCTCTCATTTGGCAGTGCCACCCAGGGACAAGTCCTCATTGGCATCTGAGGAAGGAGTCCTGGGCCACCAAGCAGAGGGGTTCCAGGCCTGGAGCCAGAGCTAGTGGCTCATGTTTCTCAGCTCTCTGTATTCACTCTCTCTCTGGGAAACCCCCTTTTAATTTATGTACCCCACCTTATAAAAATAATACACGATTGATGCAGAAAAGTTAGAAATCTAGAAAATACAATGGCAAAGAAAAACAGCAGGATGCAGTGACTCACGCTTGTAATCCTAGAACTTTGGGAGCCCAAGTGGAAGGATCACTTGAGGCCAGGAGTTCAAGACTAGCCTTGGCAACATAGCAAGACCATTTCTTTAAAAAAAAAAAAAAAAAAAAAAAAAAAAAAAAAAAGGCTGGATGGGCACGGTGGCTTGTGCCTGTAATCCCACCACTTTGGGAGGCCAGAGTGGGTAGATCGCCTGAGGTCAGGAGTTCGAGATCAGCCTAGCCAACATAGTGAAACCCGATCCCTACTACAAAACAAAAAAATTAGCCGGGCATGGTGACAGGTGCCTGTAATCCCAGCTACTCAGGAGGCTGAGGCAGGATAATCACTTGAACCTGGGAAACAGATTGTAATGAGCCAAGATCGTGCCACCGCACTCCAGCCTGGGCAACAAAACAAGACTCAGTCTCAAAAAAAAAAAAAAAAAAAAAAAAAAAAGCCAGGCATGGTAGGCACACCTGTAGTTCCAGCTACTTGGGAAGCTGAAGTGGGAGAATGACCTGAGCCCTGGAGTTTAAGGCTCCAGGGAGCTGTCATTGCACCACTGTACTCCTGCCTGGGCTACAGTGAGAATCTGTCTCCAAGAAAAAAATAGTCAGGCGCAGTGGCTCACACTTGTAATCTCAGCACTTTGGGAGGCCAATGCGGGCGGATTACTCGAGGTCAGGAGTCCGAGATCAGCCTGGGCAACACGGTGAAACCCCATCTTGGCCGGGCGCGGTGGCTCAAGCCTGTAATCCCAGCACTTCGGGAGGCCGAGACGGGCGGATCACGAGGTCAGGAGATCGAGACCATCCTGGCTGACACAGTGAAACCCCGTCTCTACTAAAAAATACAAAAAAACTAGCCGGGCGAGGTGGCGGGCGCCTGTAGTCCCAGCTACTCGGGAGGCTGAGGCAGGAGAATGGCGTGAACCCGGGAGGCGGAGCTTGCAGTGAGCCAAGATCATGCCACTGCACTCCAGCCTGGGCGGCAGAGCGAGACTCTGTCTCAAAAAAAAAAAAAAAAAAAAAAAAAAAAAAACCATCTCTACTAAAAATACAAAACCAGCTGGGCGTGGTGGCACATTGTAATCCCAGCTACTTGGGAGGCTGAGGCAGGAGAATCGCTTGAACCTGGGAGGCGGAGGATGCGGTGAGCCAAGATCGCGCCATTGCACTCCAGCCTGGGCAACAAGAGTAAATCTCCGTCTCACCGAAAAAAGGAAAAGAAAAATAACGACTCACTCAATAGTTAACCACTTAATAATCTGGTGTGAAAAGAGCAAATTTAAGAAATCCTGTTTGCTCATTTGTTTGAACCTCCGACTGCGATGAAATGCAGCTCTCTAGCAGAATCCTTGAAGGCAGAACAGGTTAGAGTATGCAACCGTCCCCGCCAACACCTCTTGCCTGAGTTATTAAGATTCCCTGAAAGATAAATGACTCCAGGCTGGGCGTGGTGGCTCACCCCTGCAATCTCAGCACTTTGGGAGGCTACGGTGGGCGGATTGCTTGAAGTGAGTTTGAGACCAGCCTGACCAATATGACGCAACCCCATCTCTACAGAAAATATACAATTAGCCAGGCATGGTGGCAGGTGCCCGTAATCCCAGCTACTCGGGAGGCTGAGATAGAATTGCTGCAACCTGGGAGGCAGAAGTTGCAGTGAGCTGAGATCACGCCCCTGCAGTCTAGCCTGGGTAACAGAGCAAGACTGAGCACAATGACTTACACCTGTAATCTCAGCACTTTGAAAGGCTGAGGCGGGAGGATCACTTGAATCCAGGAGTTCAAAACCAGCCTGGTCAACACAGCAAGACTCCATCTCTACAAAGGAAAAATTTTAAAATTAGCTGGGTGTGGTGACAGGCAACTATAGTCCCAGCTACTGGACAGTCTGAGGCAAGGAGATCCTTTGAGCCCAGGAGTTGAAGACTCCAATGACCCATTGATTGTGCCATTGTCCTTTGGCCTGGGCAAGAGTGAGACCGTCTCAAAAAATAAAAATTCTTAACAAGACTAATTCCTTATGCATTTTTGTTTGTTCCGTTTTCAGATAAAGCTTTGCTACGTCACCCCGGCTGGAGTGGAGTGGCACGATCTCAGCTCACTGCAGCCTCTGCCTCCCCGGTTTTTTTTTTTTTTTTTTTTTTGGAGACACAGTCTCGCTCTGTCGCCCAGGCTGGAGTGCAGTGGCGCTATCTCAGCTCACTGCAAGCTCCGCCTCCTGGGTTTACGCCATTCTCCTGCCTCAGCCTCCCAACTATCTGGGACTACAACGCCCCTGCCACCTCACCCGGCTTTTTTTTTGTATTTTTTAGTAGAGACGCGGATTTCACCGTGTTAGCCAGGATGGTATCGATCTCCTTACCTCGTGATCCGCCCGTCTCGGCCTCCCAAAGTGCTGGGATTACAGGCTTGAGCCACCGCACCTGGCCCTGCCTCCCAGGTTTAAATGATTCTTTTGTTTCAGCCTCCATGAGTAGCTGATATCTCCAGAATTTATTTGTTGGTTCTCAGTCTCACTGACATCAAGAACAAAGCCACGCACCCTCTCTTAGTTATTAAAGATGGTGCGTCCAGAGTTTTTTATTTCAGATGTTCAGATGCTCTGGAGCTGCTTCTTTCTGGTGGGTTCATGGTCTCACATGCAGACCTTCATAGTGAGTATTACATCCCTTAAAAATAGCACGTCTGGAGTTGTTCGTTCTTTTCGGTGAGTTTGTGATCTCGTGGACTTGAGGAGCGAAGCTGCAGACCTCTGCAGTAAAAGTTACAGCTCATAGAGCGAGTAAGAGCCCCAAAAAAATGAACAGCAGCAAGATTTATTCTAAAGAACAAAGTATCCACACTCCGGAAACAAACTCCAGCAACTTCCCGCTGGTAGGCTGGGGCAGCCTGCTTTTATTCCCTTATCTGGCCCCACCCACATCCTGCTGATTGGTCCATTTTACAGAGAGCTGATTGGTCTATTTTACAGAGAGCTGATTGGTCCGTTTTTACAGAGTGCTGATTGGTGCATTTACAATCCTTGAGCTAGACACAGAGTCACAGAGTGTTAGTTAGCCAGATACAGAGTTAGCTAGATACAGAGCACCAATTGGTGTATTTACAAACCTTGAGCTAGGCACAGAGTTCTGATTGGTGTATTTACAAACCCTGAGCTAGACACAGAGTGCTCATTGGTGCATTTACAATCCTTGAGCTAGACACAGAGTCACAGAGGGCTAGTCCTCCAAGTCTCCACTAGGTTAGCTAGATACAGAGTACCAATTGGTGTATTCACAAACCCTGAGCTAGACACAGAGTGCTGATTGGTGCACATACAATCCTCCGGCTAGATGTAAAAGTTCTCCAAGTCCCCATCCGGTTCAGGAGCCCAACTGGCTTCACCCAGTGGATCCTGCATAGGCGCTGCAGGTGGAGCTGCCCACCAGTCCTGAGCTGCACCTGCATTCCTCAGCTCTTCGGCTGTCGATGGAACCAGGCGCCACGGAGCAGGGGGCGGCGCCCGTCGGGGAGGCTCAGGCCGCGTGGGAGCCCACCTTAGCGGGAGGAGCTCAGACATGGCGGGCTGCAGGTTCTGAGCTTTGCCCCGTCGGCAGGCAGCTAAACCCGGTGAGAATTTGAGTGCAGCGCCAGCGGGCGGCACTGCTGGGGGACCCGGCGCAACCTCCGCAGCTCCTGGCCCGGGTGCTAAAGCTCCTCACTGCCCTGGGCCGGCGGTGCCAGCCGGCCGCTCCGTGTGCGGGGCCCGCCGAGCCCGCGCCCGCACCCGCACCCGCCAGAACTCGCACTGGCCGGCGAGCGTCGTGTGCAGCCCTGGTTCCCGCCCACGCCTCTCCCTCCACACCTCCCCACAAGCAGAGGAAGGCAGCTTCGGCCTCAGTCAGCCCAGAGAGGGGTTCCCACGGTGTCGTGGTGGGCTGAAGGGCTCCTCAAGCGCCGCCAGAGTGGACGCCGAAGCCGAGGAGGCGCTGAGGGCTGCTAGCACATTGTCACCTCTCACTGGGACTACAGGCAGACGCCACCATACCCAGCTAATTTTTGTATTTTTAATAGAGACAGGGTTTCACCACGTTGGCCAGGCTGTTCTCGAACTCCTGACCTGAGGTGATCCACCTGCTTTGGCCTCCCAAAGTGCTGGGATTACAGGCATGAGTCACTGCGCCCGGCCCCTGCTTTATTGTTTACCAGAATGTTGCCCTCAAATCATTGGGAACAATTTAATATAAGTTGCAATCTTCAACCCCCAGAGTCATTCTCTACGTGATGCTGAAATCATTCATAAAAGTCTGAGACCGGTTGGGCGCGGTGGCTCACGCCTGTAATCCCAGCACTTTGGGAGGCCGAGGCGGGCAGATCACGAGGTCCAGAGATCGAGACCATCCTAACATGGTGAAACCCCGTCTCTACTAAAAATACAAAAAAATTAGCCGGGAGTGGTGGCGGGCGCCTGTAGTCCCAGCTACTCGGGAGGCTGAGGCCGGAGAATGGCGTGAACCCAAGAGGCAGAGCTTGTAGTGAGCCGAGATTGTGCCACTGCACTCTCATGAGACACCGTCTCAAAAAAAAAAAAAAAAGTCTTGAGACCAGGGATAGTGCCTCATGCCTATTTTCCTAGTGTTTTGGGAGGCCAAGGAGGGAGGATCACTGGAGGCTGGGAGTTTAAGACCCTTCTGGGTAATGGCAAGACCACGTCTCTGCGAAAAACTAGCTGGGCACAATGGCACACACACCTATAGTCCCAGCAACTCAGGAGGCCCAGGTGGGGGAGCCCAGGAGTTCAAAGCTGCAGTGAGCTATGGTGGCGTCTCAAAAACAAAAGTCTTAGAATAGCCTCTGCTTTGGTTCAGGTGGTCTTCTTTTTTTTTTTCTTAAAAAAAACAAAAAACAAAAAAACACGCAAAAACCAAAAAAACTTCTGAATAAAACTAAGTTTAATTTTTTATGTGTTTTTTTGTTTGTTGTTGTGAGATGGGGTCTTGCTCTGTTGCCCAGGCTGGAGTGCAGTGGCACAATCTCAGCTCACTGCAACCTCTGACTAACAGGTTAAATCGATTCTCCTGCCTCAGCCTCCCGAGTAGCTGGGATTACAGGCATGAGCCATCACACCCAGCTAATTTTTGTAGTTTGAGACAGAGTTTCGCCATGTTGCCCAGGCTGGTCTCAAACTCCTGACCTCAAGTGATCCACCTACCTTGGCCTCTCAAAGTGTTGGGATTACAGGCATAAGCCACCGCGTCTGACTGTGCCTGGCCTCCCTTAGGTCTTAATTTGACCGCAGAGCTGTACTATCTTTGGCAGGTCATAATTTTTCTAGGCTTCAACTTCATCTTCACAAAGATATGCCTCAGGTAGGAAAAACTGGACGATTTCTAGGGTCTCTCCTACCTCTCCATGGGTTTCCTGACCTGAATCTTCCTCCATCAGAGAAGATTCTGGATAATCCAGCTCTGGCTGAATCACATCAGGCTGTAGGTGAAAGATGGCAGACTGGTGAGTCATTTACCTTACCCAGGCCAGGCAGCTTCCCCAGCTACAAACCAGAGCTGCTGTATCCCTGCTCAGGGCTTCCCAATGTTCTTCTCTGCCACTCCCAGCCAGGAGGCACAGTTTCCAGCCAGGCTGCAAGGTCTTTAACAGCCATGGGCTCTAACCAGGAGCCAGGTATCAGCCTCCTAGCTACCCTCTCTGCTTTTATTCCCACCCACTTCCAATCTAATTGCCCCACAGTTGCCAGAGTGAAGTTTTTTTTGTTTTGTTTTGTTTTGTTTTTTATTTTTTTGAGACAGAGACTCGCTCTGTCGCCTGGGCTGGAGTGCAGTTGCCGGATCTCAGCTCACTGCAAGCCCCGCCTCCCGGGTTTACGCTGCCTCAGCCTCCGAAGTAGCTGGGACTACAGGCGCCCGCCTAATTTTTTGTATTTTTTTAGTAGAGACGGGGTTTCACCGTGTTAGCCAGGATGGTCTCGATCTCCTGACCTTGCGATCCGCCCGTCTCGGCCTCCCAAAGTGCTGGGATTACAAGCGCCTGGCCCCAGAGTGAAGTTTTTATATGACAGAGCTTGTTGTTCCTTTGCTTAGGAAATTTTCAGTAGTAGCTACTCATTCTAATTTTGGTAAAATCCAGATCTTTTTTATTTTATTTTATTTTATTTTAGATGGTCTCACTCTATTGCCCAGGCTGGAGTGCAGTGGCGAGATCTCAGCTCACTACAACCTCTGCCTCCCAGGCTCAAACGATTCTCCTGCCTCACCCTTCCAAGTAGCTGGGATTATAGGTGCATGCCACCATGCCCTGCTAATTTTTGTATTTTTAGTAGAGACAGGGATTTCACCATGTTGGCCAGGCTGGTCTTGAACTCCTGACCTCAAGTGATCCACCCGCCTGGGCCTCCCAAAGTGCTGGAATTACAGGCATGAAGCATACCGCACCCAGCCCAGACTCTTCACTGTGACTTACAAGGTCCTGAATGATCTGGTCTCGTGTATTCTCCACCTTCAACCTCATCTACCTGGCCTCTTAGCTCCTACAACACGGCAAGTGCTTTCCCCGCTTAGGGGCCCTAAAACCTGCTACTTCCCCTGCTTTGCCTCTGATGCCCAACATAAGTGGCTCATCTTTGTCATCTATCGGTCTCAGCTCTTCTGAGGCTTCCCTAGACCAGCTGTCACTCCTGGTTAATTCCTCCCTCTCCTTGTACTGCTTCCCAGAGCCCTTGGCTCAGTCTGTAATAATACAGGATGGCTTTTGGTGTCTTCCCCATAGGAGTTTAAGCCCCAAGTGCTATATTACCACCGTATGTCCTGCTAGCACAGTGCCTCACAGTGGCCAGCCAAACGCTTGCTGAATGAATAACCAGACGTTTCTCCAACTCCTCCTCTTCACATTCCTGCTGCTCCAGCCTTCCAGCAGAATCATCTGGTTTTCTGAGTCCTTAGCATCCATGTCTTTGCCAACAGTTTCTTCCATGTGCCAGTATCTGTGACTGTGCTAACTGCAGTACAGCTCCTCTATTTTTTTTATTTTTTTTTGAGACGGAGTCTGGCTCTGTCCCCAGGCAGGAGTGCAGTGGCACGATCTTTGCTCATTGCAACCTCCGCCTCCCCGGTTCACGCTGTTCTCCTGCCTCAGCTTCCCAAGTAGCTGGGACTACAGGCGCCTGCCACCACGCCTGGCTAATTTTTTGTATTTTTAGTAGAAATGGGGTTTTACCATGTTAGCCAGAATGGTCTCGATCTTCTGACCTCGTGATCCACCTGCGATGGCCTCACAAAGTGCTGGGATTACAGTCTTGAGCCACTGTGCCCGGCCTACAGCTCCTCTATTTTAAAAAATTTAATTTAAAAACATTTTTGGCTGGGCATGGTGGCTTGTAATCTCAACACTTTGGGAGGCCAAGACAGGAGGATGTCTTGAGTCCAGGAGTTCGAGACCAGCCTGGGCAACTATGGCAAAACCCTACCTCTACAAAAAATACAAAAAAACTAGCGGGGAGAGGTGGCGCACACCTGTAGTCCCAGCTACCTGGGGGGCTGAGGTGGGAGGATTGTTTGCACCCAGGTCAAGGCTTCAGTGAGCTGAGATCGCGCCATAGCATTCCATTCTGGGTGACAGAGCGAGACAGAATCTTGCTGTCTCCCAGGCTGGAGTGCAGTGGCGCGATCTCAGCTCACTGTAACCTCCACCTCCCGAGTTCAAGAAATTCTCCTGCCTCAGCCTCCTGAGTAGCTGGGATTACAAGTATATGCCACCACACGTGGCTAATTTTTGTATTTTTAGTAGAGATAGGGTTTCACCATGTTGGCCAGGCTGGTCTCGAACTCCTGACCTCAAGCAATTCCACCTGACTTGGCCTCCCAAAGTGCTGGGATTACGGGTATGAGACACCATGCCCAGCCAAAAATTTTTTTTAGAGACAGTGTCTCACTATGCCCCAGGCAGGAGTGCAGTGGCACAATCGTAACTCACTGTAACCTTAACTTCTGGGCTCAAGTAATCCTGCCACCTCAGCCTCCCAAGTAGCTGGGATTATAGGCTTGTGCCACCATGCTCAGCTAATTTTAAATTTTTTTGTAGAGGTGGGGATTCTCACTGTATTGCTTAGACTGGTCTCAAACTGTTGGCCTCGAGCAGTCCTCCCATCTCAGCCTCCTAAAGTGCTGGGATTACAGGCACAACTCCTTTAATACTCCCCAAAATCCCATACAGTATGTTCTACTACCCCATTTTACAGATAAGGAAACCGAAGGTCAGCAAGTTCAAGTGCCTTGCCCTTGTGTATTAGTTCATTTTCACGCTGCTGATAAAGACATAACCGAGACTGGGTAATTTATAAAGAAACAGAAGTTTAATGCACTCACAGTTCCACGTGGCTGGGGAGGCCTCACACTCATGGTGGAGGGGGAAAGGCCCGTCTTACATGGCGGCAGGCAAGAGAGAATCAGAGCCAAGCAAAAGGGGAAACCCCTTATAAAATCATCAGATCTAGTGAGACTTATTTACTACAATGAGAACAGTGTGGGGGAACCACTCCCATGATTCAATTATCTCCCAGCGGGTCCCTCCCACAACAAATAGGAACTATGGGAGCTACAATTCAAAATGAGATTTGGGTGGGGACACAGCCAAACCATATCACCTTGGTTCCCATAGCTAGAGTCAGTGGAGTGAGGATTCAAACCCACCAACTAAGCACCTTTACGAACTGAACTCATCAGAGTGGAACGGTGGCAGGAGGTTGTGAGCCAGAGAGGTATGGCAGCTTACCAAAAGATACTCAGTAAGAGGCAGAATACACCAAGCTTGTCCAACCCAAGGCCCGCAGGCTGCATGCAGCCCAGGATGCCTCTGAATGAGGCCCAAACACAAATTCTTCAACTTTCTAAAAACATTATGAGATTTTTGCACAAACCGTTTTGTCTTTTGTTTTAGCTCGTCAGCTATCATTAGTGTTATTTTATGTGTGGCCCAAGCCAATTCTTCCAACGTGGCCCAGGGAAGCCAAGACTGGATACCCCTGAACTAGACCCTAGGGTGGGGAGTGGCTAAGACCCCCAGGCCAGGGTCTTTCCCCCAGCTGAGGCCATAGTGCTTCCTCATGGCCAAGACAGTGAGTTATTTAAGAATGGAATTACTGGCTCAGAAGCCAAAGTTGACTGTAATATCTCCAACTCTGGCTCCTGTTTTGAAAAGCGGAATTCTTTGGAAGTTAATGGAAAACTCAAAATAGCAGACTCTGCCCTTGGGGTGTTTGCAGAGGGCTTTGAAGTGGTCTCAAATTACTGACAAGTGAAGATCAGGTAGAGTTAACAAAGCAACCAATGCAGAAGCAGGTCTCAAGGGCAATTCAGATTTATTTCCTGAGCATGCTGACTAAACATACTTCAAACACAGCAGAAGGTAAAGAGTCTTTTGTAAGTAAAGCCGTTTCTTGCCAACAGCGAACGGTGGTCCATGAAGAGTAACTTGAGCATCATCTTCAAGCTCAGCCTCCAGCTCTGGGCAAACAGTTGCTGGGTGGACCTGGTCCTTCTGGCCTCGATGGGGGCCTCCAGGGAACTACTTCTTCTCATACTTGTGCTTGATGTGTTTCCACAGTTTCTGCATTTTAAAGACAAGAGCCACAAACTTTGACCTTTGCCTCTCACATTTTACAACTACTCCTACTGCCCTGGTCTCTCAAATGAGCTTGGGAGAAACATATGCCATGTCCTGATTAAAAAGATACACTTGGCCGGGCGCGGTGGCTCACGCCTGTAATCCCAGCACTTTGGGAGGCCGAGACGGGCGGATCACAAGGTCAGGAGATCGAGACCATCCTGGCTAACACGGCGAAACCCCGTCTCTACTAAAAAAATACAAAAATTAGCCGGGCGCGGTGGCGGGCGCCTGTAGTCCCAGCTATACCGGAGGCTGAGGCAGGAGAATGGCTTGAACCCGGGAGGTGGAGCTTGCAGTGAGTGGAGATCGCGCCACTGCACTCCAGCCTGGGCGACAGAGCGAGACTCCGTCTCAAAAAAATAAATAAAAATAAAAAGATACACTTGTGGTGGGCAAACTCGAAGCAATCCTATGCTTGATGCACATTTTTTTTTTTGTTTTTGAGACTCCTCTGTCACCCAGGCTGGAGTGCAGTGGCGCAATCTCAGCTCACTGCAACCTCAGCCTCCTGGGTTCAAGCGATTGTCCTGCCTCAGTTTCACGAGCAGCTAGGAATACAGGTGTGCGCTACCCGGCTACTTTCTGTATTTTTAGTAGAGATGGGGTTTCGCCATGTTGGCTAAGCTGGTCTCAAACTCCTGACCTCAAGTGATCTGCCCGCTTCAGCCTCCCAAAGCGCTGAGATGACAGGCGTGAGCCACCGTGCTGAGCCTTCATGCATAATTCTTGGCATTTATAAAATACTATGATGCTTTCAATCACCAGGTGAAGTAGAAAGGGGTGATTTTAATTTTATAGGAAATTCAGGTTGAGATCGAGGGAAGTGCCCCAAAACACACAATTATTAAGGAAAACAGCCTGGAAGATGTCTCAGTTCTTTAACTCCCAGGTATTACTGAAGAGGTTGTAAGTGTGTAGTCCCAAAATATTTCACCATGAGCCATTTAAAACATTTCCTGGGACCTAAATTGGCCAAAATTCTCATTCCCAAAAGCACAAGAGGTTGAGCACAGTGGCTCACATTTGTAATCCCAGCACTTTAGGAGACTAAGGCAGGAGGACAGACTGAGCTCAGGAATTCGAGACCAGCCTGGGCAACATGGTGAAACGCCATCTCTACGAAAAACACAAAAATTAGCTGGGCGTGGTGGCACTTGCCTGTGGTCCCAGCTACTCAGGAGGCTGAGGTGGGAGGATCACTTGAACCCAGGAGGTCAAGGCTGCAGTGAGCTGTGATCATGCCACTGCACTCCAACCTGGGCGACAGAGTGAGACCCTGTCTCAAAAAAGAAAAAAAAAAGCACAGGGAAAATGGTGAGTTATAACAACATGCTTGGATGTCTCTCCAGATCAGTGGGAGTGGTCAGCAGAAGCAACTGCAAGAGACGGTACAGTGGCAATGCTTTCATGTGGGCAGGAAGTTGCACTGGTCACAGGCAGCATAGCACTAGTGGACAGTGCCTTCCCAGGCTGCAGAGTCAGTCTCAAATTAAAAACGAGTGGTGGAACAGGGCTAGATGTATAAGGCCTACTCCAATACAGTCATAATTTAGCAATATAAAGCATGCACTGCACCTAGCACAGTGCGTGATACATAAAAGTCAAAAATGTGTTGCCATTCCTACCTCATGCTTCCACTTTCTCCTGAGGAATGTAAGCAGTGATTACTTTTCAGTGGTGCCACCTACCAGGCATGTGGCACCCTGCTGCATCTCCTGTGATCCTCACAATAGTGCTCAGGTTACTACTATTAATATCTCCATCTCACAGTTAAAACGGAGTTCAGAGAAGAAACTTGCTCAACTTAATGCCACAGTTAAGTGACAAGGACCAGTGTTCCTATCCAAGGCTTTCTGATTTCATAGCTCCCACTCTCAACCATTAATAACAACTGCCTACGTGGGAAGCCTTGGGGACCGAAAGCGTCACCTGAAACTTCAGCCACGGCGTCTAAGGTGTCTAATGTCCTTTTCACGACCGTCGCCTGCTCAAATCTGCCCTTGAAACCCTGAGAGACAGGGGTCCCGTTTCTGGCCCTGACTTGCCCCTGGCTTCCTGTGCACCTAGTAAGTCCTTTGCTCTCACTAGCCTTTAGTTTTTGCTTCTGATAATGGACAAGTGGGTATGTGGGGTGGCACACAGCGATACTTACAACCCCTGTAAAGTGAGATATATTAACCTCGCTTAACGTTTTATAATTCACATCAAGCCAAGGGGACAGACGGCGGACTCGAGACAGAAGACGCCGACGGTTTACCCCTTACCCCCTTCCTGGTAAAGGTTACTGAGTCCCGTCCCACCTCTACTCCACTGTCACCCCTCAGGCAGGTCCAAGGTCAAGGATGCCACAGGCCCTCACCCCCTCGTTGATGTGGTCGTAGATCGCGTCCGCGCCTTGATCGAAGGCGCGCTCGAAGAATACGACGCCCACGACGATGGTGAGGGCGAAGGTGGAGGTCCTGCGAAACAGCAGGGAGTACAATTTCGAAGTAAACGCCGCGGCCGCCATGTTTCTTTTTTCACGGTCCAACTCGCGCCACCGCGCCTGCGCCGGGGCCGACCTCGTTCTCCAAAGGCCCTAGACGTGCAACACTTTATGGGATTTGTAGTACCTCTGAATCTCGGCTTTGGGTGTTTTGAACCACAGAGATACGGCTGTCCTGGGCCTGAGAAAAAAAAATCTCATAAGATCCATATCAGGACAACCCAAATAATCTGATAAAATTTATTACCCAATTTTTCCTCTCCAGAATTCCTGGCTGTTTGAATATGTTAAACTACAACTCCCAGAAGCCCTCGCGCGCCATCACCTTCCCCCCGCCCTCCGCCCCGTCCTGGCTTGGATTCCTAAAGCTCTCTGGGAAGGGGGAGCTGATGGCCAAGGCGAGACTACGAATCCCAGCAAGCAGTGCGCGACGTGGGGACGCAGGAGGAGGAGCCTGGAGCTGCCGCCACCGGGGAGCCAGGTACCTTCCGCCAGACGCCGAGGGGGCGTCTCTTTTCCCCGCATTGGAAGACTTGAGCGCCTCCCTCTTTGTCCGTACGCCCTGCGGCGGGACGCACCATTCCTTGGGATGGGGAGTGGATAGAGGGGTGAGGGGATCTGGGTTCCCGAGACCCTGGCTCATCTCTTCACCTTGTCCCCTCCGTCAGCCCCAAGTCTAGGCCAGGAGCTGGAGCCTGTGGCAAAAGTCTTGTCCTGGAGGTTAAACCCTTCACGCTGGCTTAACGGCAGGGAGGGATCTGCCCTGCTTCCTGTTACTCTCACCCCTGGGCTTCGCACCCGGCAACCCTGGTCTGGAAGGCTGGAGACTTGGGACCTGCTTGGTATTGAAAAGAGCGGGTTTGGAGTACCTGGGACATTCAACAGATGTTTTCCCAGCGCCTGTTCTGGTCCCTGCTCTGGGGACCCAGCAGTGAACAAGTCCCTGCTCTCATAGAGCGCTCAATCTACTGAGTGGGCAGGTGGGGGAGGTACAGTGCAACAAACACATAGTGCTTTGGTTGACTGGAGAGGCAGTGGTGGTGACATTGCACCCTGGGTGGCTGCTCTGGGGGTGACACTTGACTAGATACCTGAATGAATAGTAGAGTTGAACAGGAAAACGTTGGTGCAAAGGCCTTGAGGCAGCTACAGTCCTGGGATGTTTGAGGGAAAGAAGTAGAGTGGATTATGAAGAGGTGGACTCCGGTCAGCTGATATCTGGCCTTGGAACCCACGTTACGGAGTCTTGTTTTCTTTGGTTTTTGTTTTTGATAAGTTGGTCTCCAACTTCTGTGCTCAAGCGATCTTCCTGCCTCGGCCCTGCAAGGTGCTGGAATTACAGGTGTGAGCCACCGCGTCTGGCCAGGGAGTCATGTTTTTTCCTAATTGCACTAGGAGGCCACTGAAGGGTTTTCAGCAGAAATGCGACAAGATTTAATTTGCACTTTAATGTCATCATCCTGGCTGTTCTATGGAGAGTGGACTGTGAGGGGGAAGTTATTGTTGTAGATCAGTTGAGGGAAGTTGGGTGATTATTTATTTATTTATTTATTTATTTATTTATTTATTTGAAATGGAGTCTCGCTCTGTTGCCCAGGCTGGAGTGTAGTGGTGCTATCTCGGCTTACTGCAACCTCCGCCTCACGGGTTCAAGTGGTTCTCCTGCTTCAGCCTCCTGAGTGGCTGGGATTACAGGTGCCTGCCACCATGCCTAGTTAATTTTTTTTTTTTTAGTAAAGATGGGGTTTCACCATGTTGGCCAGGCTGGTCTCAAACTCCTGACCTCAGGTGATCCTCCCACCTTGGCCTCCCAGAGTGCTGAGATTACAGGCGTAAGCCACCACGCTTGGCCTGATGGGTGGTAATTTAGGTTAGGGTGTGGAGCAGAGCAGTGATCAGATTTGGGATGTAATTTGGGAGGTAGGGCAGACAGAGCAAGCTAGCAGATGTGTGTAGGGTGCACAGGAAAGAGGAATCAAGGAGGATAATCTAAGTTTTTTTGTGTGTTTTTTTTTGTTTGTTTGTTTTTTGAGACAGAGTCTTGCTCTGTTGCCCAGGCTGGAGTGCAGTGGCCATCCCGGCTCACTGCAACCTCTGCCACCCAGGTTCAAGCAATTTTCATGCCTCAGCCTACTGAGTAGTTGGGATTACAAGCAGACGCCAACACACCCACCTCATTTTTGTGTTTTTAGTAGAGACAGGGTTTCACCATGTTGGCCAGGCTGGTCTTGAACTCCTGGTGTCAAGTGATCCACCTGCCACGGTCTCCCAATGTGCCAGGATTACAGGTGTGAGCCACCGCGTCCAGCTGACATCTAAGTTTTGACCTCAACAATTTAAAATCAACAGGAATTATCTTAAATTCTGTTTTGTCCATGTCAGTTTGAGCTGGCCCACAGACATCAAGTGGAGGTGTCTAGAGGCAAATGAGGACACGGATCTGGAGTTTAGAGGAGAGGTATGAGCCTGAGAAGAGTCATCCGGATAGGGGTGGCATTCAAAACCAGGGACTGGGCTGGACATGGTGGCTCATACCTATAATCCCAGCGTTTTGGGAGGCCAAGGCAGGAGGAACACTTGAGGCCAAGAGTTGAAGACCAGCCTGGGCCACACAGTGAGACCATCTCTACAAAAAACAAACTAGGGGCCGGGCGCGGTGGCTCACACCTGTAATCCCCGCACTTTGGGAGGCCAAGGTGGGTGGATCACTTGAGGTCAGGAGTTCAAGACCAGCCTGGCCAACATGGTGAAATCCTGTCTCTACTAAAAATACAAAAAAAATTAGCCAGGTGTGGTGGTACCTGCTTGTAATCCCAGCTACTTGAGAAGCTAAGGCAGGAGAATCACTTGAACTTGGGAGGTGGAGGCTGCCACGAGCCGAGATTGCGCCACTGCACTCCAGCCTGGGTGACAGAGCTCAAAGGAAAACAAAACAAACAAAAACCAGGGATTGGATTGCAGGCCTGGCTCTGCCTCTGACTCTGTGACATTGATCAGGCTTTGACTCTCTGGGCCATATTGTAATTCATCTGTAAATAGCAACAGTAATACCAGGTTAGGGGATCAGAAGGTAAAAAGTGAAATGCTTTACATCCATGAGTTATCCTTACTGTGGTTTTTTACTATTTGCAAAGCATCCTGGGAGCCCCTCAGAGCAGGAAGTTGTGAGACTCTAGGGGAAGACTACTTAGGTCTTGCTGATCATTTCCAACCAATCTGGCTGATGGGAAGTTCAGAGGAGAGAGAATCATTTTAGGTGCAATGAGTAGGGAAGACCACAGGGAGTTAAAGGTGTGGCTTGTTTTATTTGGTTTTATTATGTTTTATTTTTGTAGAGACAGGGTCTCCCTCCATTTCCCAGGCTGGAGTACAGTGGCACATAATTCCTGGTTGTAATAATCATAGTTCCTTGCAGCCTGGAACTCCTGGGCTCAAGCAATTCACCTGGTTCAACCTCCCAAACAGCTGGGATTACAGCTGTGCACCACCACACTGCGTTGTTATTATTATTATTATTATTATTATATTATTTTGAGAAGGGTCTTACTCTGTTGCCCAGGCTGGAGTGTAGTGGCATGATCATAGCTCACTGCAGCCTCCAACTCCTGGGCTCAAGTGATACTCCCACCTCAGCCTTCCAAGTAGCTGGGACTACAGGTGCATGCCACTATGCCTCACTCATTGGTTTTCTGGTTTTCTTATATATTTTTTGTAGAGACAAAAAAATTTTAGGGGTGTCACCATGTTGGCCAGGCTGGTCTCAAATTACTGAGCTCAACTGATCCACCCACCTTGGCCTTCCAAAGTGCTGGGATTACAGACATGAGCCATCTCCCCAGCCTAATTTTTATTTATTTATTTACTTACTTACTTACTTTTTTTTTTTTTTTTTTTTTTTTGAGGCAGAGTCTCGCTGTGTTGCCCAGGCTGGAGTGCAGTGGTGCGATCTCAGCTCACTGCAATCTCCGCCTCCTGGGTTCAAGCGATTCTGTTCTCTCAGCCTCCCAAAGTGCTGGGATTACAGGTGTGAGCCACCGTGCCTGGCCTACAGCTACTTTTTAATTCCAAAAATATACTATTACTCAGTTTAGGATAAGAACATTAATACAGTGAATTTGATTTGCCCTTATGCTTCTATTTTTTAATTCTAAACTTTCCAGGAGTATGACAAGACGCTTATCAAGAAAACAGCTTTATCCACTTTAACTAATTGTGCTTAGCATGCAGTTGGATTACCACTTCAGTGACCTGAGGTTATTCATCATTGAACTGATTTCTAGCTGGGACATGAGTCCAGGGGGCTGTGTCTACCCAGAGTAACTGTCCCCAGCAGCAACTGCATTTGGAACTCGAGGGAAAGCTCATTCCTCCAGGCTTTTGCTTCTTAAGGGGTATTAGACTTGCTAGTTAAAATGCAGGTTTCTAGGTTCCCCTCCAGATCTGCTAAATCAGGATTTCTGGGGACCTGACCCAGGAGACTTTTTTTTTTTTTTTTGACACGGAGTCTTGCTCTGTCACCCAGGTTGGAATACAGTAGCATGATCTGGGCTCACTGCAACCTTCACCTCCTGGGTTCAATCTCGTGCCTCAGCCTCCCAAGTAACTGGGATTACAGGTGTGCACCAGCACACTAAACTATTTTTTTTTTTTTTTTTTGAGACGGAGGAGTCTGTCTCTGTCACTCAGGCTGGAGTACAGTGGTGCAGTCTCGGCTCACTGCAACTTCCGCCTCTCAGGTTCAAGTGATTCTCCTGCCTCAGCCTCCTGAGTAGCTGGGATTACAGGCGCCTGCAACCATGCCCAGCTAATTTTTTTTTTTGAGACAGACTCTCACTCTGTTGCTCAGGCTGGTGTGCAGTGATACGATCTCGGCTCACTGCAACCTCCACCTCCTGGGTTCAAGAAATTCTCCTGCCTCAGCCTCTCGAGTAGCAGGGACTACAGGTACATGCCGTCATGCCCGGCTAATTTTTTGTATTTTAGTAGAGTTGGGGTTTCACCGTGTTGCCCAGGCTGGTCTCGAACTCCTGAGCTCAGGCAATCCACCCGCCTCGGCCTCCCAAAGTGCTGGGATTACAGGCGTGAGCCACGATGCCCGGCCTAATTTTGTATTTTTAGTAGAGACAGGGTTTCACCATGTTGGTTAGGCTGGTCTTCAACTCCTGACCGAGGTAATCTGCCCACCTTAGCCTCCCAAAGTGCTAGGATTACAGACATGAGCCACTGTGCCTGGCCCCCTTTTATTTTTTATTTTTTCGAGACAGGGTCTCAGTCTGCCACCCAAGCTGGAGTATAGTGGCATGATCAGAGCTCACTATAACTTCAAACTCCTGGGCTCCAGTGATCCTCCCATCTTAGCATCTCGAGTAGCAAGGGCTACAGGCACATGACACCCCAACTGGCTAATTAAAAAAAAAAAAAAATTTAGAGACAGGGATCTCACTATGTTGCCCAGGATGGTCTTGAACTCCTTACCTCAACTGATCAGGAGTTGGGAGGCCTTGGCCTCCCAAAGTGCTGGGATTACAGGTGTGAGTCACTGCATTTAGCTGAGATTCATTTTTAATAAGGTTCTCACTTGGAAGCCATGGAAAATTTTGAGCAGGGATGATTTAAGGAGAGTTGATCTGATGGTGCTTATGATACAGTGAACGGAGGGGGCTGTCCAGATGTGAGGAGTCCAGAGGTGAGGAGCTGAGTTCTGTCTTGGGCAGTAGTGACAGTGGAGATAGAGGATCAGATGATATTTGGCGCCCAGACTGGGGAGAGAAGAAGCGGGAGGCAGAGACAGTTTTGAGTCCAAGTATCTGGTTCAGGAGCCTCATTCAGACTATTTTTACCTTTCCTATTTGGAAACTCTGGCCTCCTGGGACCTGTAACTATCTATTGAGAAACTGTGTCTCCAGCCCGCAGTCCCTGGAGCCCAGATTCAGGCTCAACCGACCTTCACCAGGCCTTGGGGTGTGCTAGGCCAAGTCTGGTTGGAATCAGGGTTTGCCTTGTCAGTTTTCATCCGGGGGCTGCGGGGAATATCTGCTCTGTTTCTTTCACTCACCACCCCTGGCTGGTTCATCCGAGTGAACCAGGTCTCTGGAACCCTCCATGGCAGCCTCCAGAGGGAGAAGGAATAGGATTTATCCCTGCGTTACAAATTTCCCACTTGTTCTTTTTCTGTTTTTTTAGAGGCTAGTCAAGCGAAGCAGTGGGAGTGGAGAAGGAACAAAGAAATCTGTATCTGGTTGTGATCAGTTAGTCACCAACACCGCTGCATTCGGAATTCGGACTAGACCCCACTTTTTTTGAAGAGAATTTATTTTTTATTTTTTTGCAAATTTTAAAACAATACATGCCAAATATAGAAACTTTAAAAATTAGATATCAAATGAAAAAAAATCTGCACGTAATCCTATTAAGTTGTCTTTTCTTTTTTGAGACGAGGTCTTGCTCTGCCACCCAGGCTGGAGTGCAGTGGCATGATCTCGGCCCACTGCAACCTTCATCTCCTGGGCTCAAGCAATCCTCCCACCTCATCCACCCAAGTAGCTGAAACTATAGGCATGCATCACCACACCCATCTAATTTTTTAAAAAATACTTTTTGTAGAGATAGGGTCTTACTATGTTGCTCAGGCTGGTCGTGAACTCCTGGACTTAAGCGATCCTCCTGTCTTGGCCTCCCAAGGTGCTGGGATTACAGGAATGAACCACTGCATCCAACCTAAAGCAACAAACTTTTATTCTCTCATACTGTTTCTGAGGGTCAGGAATTTGGGCACTGCTTAGCTGAGTGGTTCTGGCTGAGTCTCTCAGGAGGTGGCACTCAAGATACCAGCCAGGGTACAGTCATCTGAAAGCTTAACTGGGGACAGAGGGTTTGCTTCCAAATGGATTCACATGGCTGTTAGCAGGGGGTCTCAGTTCCTCGTCACGTGGGCCACCCTGCAGGGCTGCTCACAGTGTGGCAGCTGGCTACCGCCAGACCAAGTGATCAGAGAAAGAAGACACTGAGATGGAAGCGGCAGTGCCTTTTTTTGTGTGTGTGGCCCAGGCTGGAGTGCAGTGGTGATCTCAGCTCACTGCAACCTCCATCTCCCGGGTTCAAGCAATTCTCCTGCCTCAGCCTCCCAAGTAGCTGGGACTATAGACGCACGCCACCACACCTGGCTAATTTTTTGTATTTTAGTAGAGACAAGGTTTCCCCATGTTGGTCAGGCTGGTCTCGAACTCCTGACCTCAAGTGATCCGCCCGCCTTGGCCTCCCAAAGTGCTAGGATTACAGGCGTGAGCCAACATGCCCTGCCTGCCATGTCTTTTATAACCTGTTCTTGGAAATGGCATACCCTCACCTCTGCTCTGTTCTCTTGGTTACACAGACCAACCCTGACCCAGCTTGTGAGGGGACTACACAAGGTGTGAAAGTCAGGAGGTAGGATTGCTGGGGGCTTGGAGGCTGGCTGCCACACGCAGAAGCGTGTATGAAGCACCATTGGCGTGCCAGGCACAGTGCTAGGCACCTAGCATGCATGATTTAATTCTCATAGTAATCTTATGAAATAGAGTCATTACCCTCATCTTCCAGATGAAACTCAGAGGTAAGTAGTTTGTTGAGAGTTACACAGCCTGAGAGTGGCAGGGGTTGGATTCAGACCTGGGTTGGTGATTAGAGTGTTGTGTTTAAGAAAAAACAGCTTCAAAGGATTGTTCTGTGTGACCTTGAGCATGTTCTCACCCTCTCTGTTCTGTCCATCACCTGCTACCTTAGGCTAGCATTTCTTTTTTTTTTTTTTCCTGTGAAGTCCTTTTTTTTTGTTTTTGTTTTTTTTGTTTTTGTTTTTTTGAAATGGGGGTCTTATCCTGTTGTCCAGGCTGGAGTGCACTGGCGTGATCGAGGCTCACTGCAGCCTTGAACTTCTGGGCTCAAAGTGATCCTTCTACCTTAGCCTCCCAAGTAGCTGGGACTACAGGTGTGTGTTACCATACCTAGCTAACTTTGCTGGAGTGCAGTGGCACAATCTTGGCTCACTGCAACCTCCGCCTCCCAGATTCAAGTGATTCTCCTACCTCAGCCTCCGGACTAGCTGGGATTACAGGCATGCACCATCCTGCCCAGCTAATTTTTGTATTTTTAGTAGAGATGGGGTTTCACCATGTTAGCCTTGAACTCTTGACCTCAGGTGATCCACCTGTGTCGGCCTCCCAAAGTGTTGGGATTAAAGGCGTGAGCCACTGTGCCTGGTCAAATTTAAAAAAATTTTTTTTGTAGAGATGGGGTCTCATTATGTTGCCAGGCTGGTCTCAAACTCCTGGGCTCAAGTGATCCTCCCATCTTGGCCTCCCAAAGTGCTGGGATTGCAAGTGCGAGCCTCCGTGCCCGGCCTGGACTCGCATTTCTCTGTGGAGTCTGAATCAGGACTTTCTTAGATCCTGGCCCTGTCCTAGACCTGCCGAGTTAGAAATTGCAGTGGGTGGGCCCCTCGCTGCCTTAAACCTATGGGAATAAGATGAGGTGCCTTACCCCAGGGGAGAGCAGGAGGCAAACGTAGGGATGAGGTCGGGATGAAAAAGGTGTGTGGCTGCCACCCAAGGATCTCAAGGATGCCTCTAGCATACGGGGATCCGGTCAGGAAAGACCTCTGGATTTCCTTGGCACTTCCTTCAGAGCAGGGTCCTGCACCAGCAGTCTGTAGGCCAACCCCACGGGGTGGTTCTGATGCCATCAACTCCAGATGGCAGGCATATGTGACACTGGGACATTACTGAGCTCCTAGTGGGCGTGCAATAAAACCGTCCTCTGGCTGTGGTTTACTGTTTACCTGGGGTCTGGAGGTGCCATAATTAGAAAAAATAACAGGTGAGCTTCAGGGTCGCCCGTGGTGAGCACAAGTCCAGGATAATTACAGTGCGCATCCCAGCCCCTGGCCAAAGGCCGAGCTGTTGGCTTATTTTTGCCTTGTGCCAAAGCCAGCTCTGTCTGTACTTGAGACACACACAACAAAAGGAATGGAGAATATTGATGAAGCACAAATGTTTGCCCTGTAACAGCCTCGTGGCAGGACAGTGGGATGGGGAGAGAGTGGGCTCTGGGGTCAGCCAGACCCAAGTGTGCGTGCCAGCTCTGGTGTGCCTTGGCTGTGAGGCCTTGGAGATGTGGCTTCACAGTGTCATGGTGAAGGCTCCACAGGAGGGGATGTGGGGGTCCCTGGCACCCTGGCCCACTGGCAGCTCAGGATGATGAGACGTGATTGTTATTGGTTACTGATGTGAGTGTCATTACTGTTGCCGACACTAACAGTCATTGTTATGAATATTGTTAGAGTCCTTCTGGACGTGGCTGTGAACAAATTAGGACTGAGGATTCCCAAGCCTGTTTTCTGGTCTGCAAAATGGACACTTGATATTGATATCTATTCAGAGCGTCTCTAGGAGGATTAAATAAAGGAATGAAAGCGAAGTGCCAAGCAAGCGGGAATCAAATCTGAAGCTGTCACCCCTCACCCACCATCCCCAGCCTCTTTTCTCCCCTCTGCCACCCCACAGTGCCTTGACTAGTTTTTGCCTGCCTTCCTTCCCTCCTTCCCTCCTTCCCTCCTTCCCTCCTTCCTTCCTTCCTTCTTTTCTTTCTTTCTTCTGTCTGTCTTTTCTGACAAGGTCTCGCTTTGTCACCCAGGCTGGAGCACAGTGGCACAATCTCAGCTCACTGCAACCTCTGCTTCCTGGGTTCAAGCAATTCTCCTGCCTCAACCTCCTGAGTAACTAGGATTATAGGTGTGTGCCACCATGCCCGGCTAATTTTGTATTTTTAGTAGAAATGGGGTTTCACCATGTTGGTCAGGCTGGTCTCAAACTCCTGATCTCAGGTGATCCACCCACCTCCCAAAGTGCTGGGATTACAGACATGAGCCTCCGTGCCCGGCTTTGACTGCGGTTTTAAAGCAGGATTCAGAGTGTGTTCACTTAGAGGGCCAGGGGGTGGGCAACCTGAATGATAATAGTAACAACAGTAACAGCCTCCGTTATTGAGCAGGAACTGTATGCTAGGCACCTTTTTTTCTTTGTTTGAGACAGGGTCTCTGTCACCCAGGCTGGAGTGTAGTGGTGCAGTCTCAGCTCACTGGAGCCTTGACCTCCTTGGGCTCAAGCTATCCTCCCACCTCAGCCTCTCAAATAGCTGGGACTACAGGTGTGCACCACCATGCCTGCCTAATTTTTTTTTTCTTTCTGTAGAAATGGGGTCTGCCCATGTTGTTCAGGCTGGTCTCGAGCTCCTGGGCTCCAGTGATCCTCCCACCTCGGCCTCCCAACATGTTGGGATTACAGGCCTGAGCCATTGCAGCTGGCTACTAGGCATCTTAATGTACTACTGCCTCGGGAAATCTCAGCAGCTGTGGGATCCATATTTTATAGCTAAGAATAGATCCACAGAGATGAAATGACTTCCCAGGGGTCACCCAGCTTATAAGCGGCAGAGCTGGAATTCAGATGTGACCTATGTGGCCCAGAGGTTGTCCCACTAGCCTTGCCCGCTGCCCCTTGGCCACGAGGAGCCAGCACTGTCACCCCGGAGCCAATGCTCCCGGGATCCAGCAGATGCCTTTGCAGCCATGCATCTGGTCCCTGGGAGTGGGTGGATGGCACCACCTGTGTTTCTGGCAGGGAGTGAGGCCGGATGGTTCTGTGTTCCGGACGGGACCTCGCTCACACTCTGCTGTGCGTGCCACCCTCAGAGGATGGGGATGAATCACAGCAGAGGGGGCCAGCTTAGTCAGCACCCCATGCTGGTGTCTGGGTGCTGTTTAGAGACACTCCAGCTGTCTCCTCTCTCCCCTGTCCCTGACCCCCGCCTCGGCTGCCAAGTACGGTGGTGCAGGTTGCACCTTGTGCAAGGGCACCTGGCTGAGGGGGGAGCTGGAGCTGAACTCCAGCCAGCATTCTGCTTGCCAAGTTGTGTGTCTGGCAGTGCGCTGCATGTGTCCAGAGGATTCTGCAAGTTGAACCCTATCCTAACATGGGCAGAGGCATCAGAACGGGAGGCATTTGGTTCAGGAGCTCTAGAATTTTACACCTGAGCGAGGTCATCTTGTTGAAGGCCAGCCTCTGTCTAGGAACGTGGCCTCAGTCACATGGCTGTGGGGACAGACCTGTGAAGTAGGTGGAATGTGTGCCCCCTTACCCCAGTGCCATCCCTGGGCAATGGGGGATCTGCACAGCTGGTTCTTTTTTGTTTTGTTGTTTTGTTTTGTTTTTTGCTTTTCTTGAGAGGGAGTCTCGCTCTGTCACCCAGGCTGGAATGCAGTGGTGCGATCTTGGCTCACTGCAACCTCTGTCTGCCTCCTGGATTCAAGTGATTCTCCTGCCTCAGTCTCCTGAGTAGCTGGGATTACAGGTGCGTGCCACCACACCCAGCTAATTTTTTTTTTTTTTTGAGATGAATTCTCACTCTGTCACCCAGGCTGGGGCAGTGGTGCGATCTCTGCTCACTGCAACCCCTGCCTCCCAGGTTCAAGCAATTCTCCTGCCTCAGCCTCCTGAGTAGCTGGGACTACAGGCACATACACCGTGCCCAGCTAATTTTTGTATTTTTAGTAGAGACAGGGTTTCACTATGTTGGCCAAGCTGGTCTCTAACTCCTGACCTCGCGATCCGCCCTTCTCAGCCCCCAGAGTGCTGAGATTACAGGTGTGAGCCACTGCACCCGGCCTGAACACTGTTATTATCTCAGTTTTCATAGCAGGAAAACAAGGCCAGAAATGCCAGGATCACCGAGTGAGAAAATTAGGAAGCAGTGGTGACTGGATGTTAGCCCTGACATCTGACTCCAGAGACAGCTCTTAACCCTGTCCCCGGACAGCCTCCCCAGGCACGGAAGTGCAGAGATAGCCGGTCCTGGTGTTCAGTGCTGTCCCCAGGCTGGGTATCCCACTCTCGGAGGTGAGATGGGGGTGCTGTGACCTGCTTCTCAGGGCGAGAGGGTCAGGGAGGGGCCCGCCCAGGTGGTGCTCAGTGAGCATGCTTTCCCGTCTCAGAGGGACTGTGCTGCCCGCCGGTCTCCCTGGCCTGACACTGCGCATGTGTCTGTGACAGGTAGATAGAAAGCATTGCCGGCCGGGCGCGGTGGCTCGCGACTGTAATCCCAGCATTGCAGGAGGCAGAGATGGGAGGATCACTTGAGCTCAGGAGTTCGAGACCAACCTGGGCGACATGGCGAGACCATTTTTTAAATTTTTAAAAAAAGCATTGTTGTGGGCATCTTCTCATCTGATCACTGGATATTAGAACCAGAGAGGCCTTTAGAGATCACCCGGTCCTGCCGCTTCCCACATGGGGAAACTGAGGCTCAGAGACGACAGGTGGCTGAGTCACAGACTGAGCCACGTGGCAGAGCTGGGACTAGAATGTGGGGTCCTGTTGACCCGTCCAGGATGGCCAAGCACTTCCCATGTGCTAGATGATGGATGGGCAGAGGAGGGCATGGGTGGGCTGGTACCCTGAGGCCTGCTCTGCCCTTCCTACGTGTGTGAGCTGGGGTCCCTCATGGCACCTGTCTGAGCCTCAGTTCCCTCATTCATGAGTGAGATTATAATCCACAACTCTTGGGGTTTGAGGGGGTTAGCATGGTCCTAGGGTGTAGTTAGTGGTTAATAAAGGAAAATTGGAAAATTGTCATTAGTATGATTTGTTGGGAGGAGCCTTTTTTTTTTTTTTGGATGGGGGTCTTGTTCTGTTGTCCAGGCCAAAGTACAATGGCTCCATCTCAGCTCTCTGCAGCCTCTGCCTCCTGGGCTCAAGCCATCCTCCCGCCTCACTTCCTGAGTAGCTGGGACTACAGGCATGCTCCACCACGCTCAGCTAATTTTTGCATTTTTTGTGCAGATGCGGTTTCCCTCAGGCTGGTCTCGAACTCCTGGACTCAAGCAATCCACCCGTCTCGGCCTCCCAAAGTGCTGGGATTAAGGAGGAGACATTCATTATGTGATTAGGAGTGGGGACCCTAGAGGCCTGAGACCTGGATTCCAAGCCCAACTGGGCTCCTTCCTAGCAGTGTGACCTTGGCTCAGTCACTTTGTTTCTGGAACCTCAGTGCCCCCATCTAAAAACGCATAACAGGCCCTACTCGACAGGTTGTCCTGGGGATTA
This sequence comes from Macaca thibetana thibetana, assembly GCF_024542745.1. NCBI lineage: Eukaryota > Metazoa > Chordata > Mammalia > Primates > Cercopithecidae > Macaca > Macaca thibetana. The sequence continues at coordinate 21,150,051 of NC_065587.1, forward strand.
AATGAGATGATGCATATAGAGCTTTCAGCTTAGTGCCAGCACATAGTAGGTATTCAATAAACCACTAGCCCTAATAATAGGTAACATTTATTGAGCACTTGCTTAATGCCAGACATTATCAGTGTCTTTTTCACCATTTGCATTAGCTAACTTCTCTGTACCACTTCCTGAGCAAGCAGCCATTGCCTCATATTACACTACTACAGTGGAAGTAGAAGCCTAGAGACGGGAAGTGACTTGCCCAAGGTCACACAGGCAGCTTCTCAATGCCTGTGTGGTTTTGTCCAGCTAAGTAGGCTGCAGAGCCACCGTTCTGTTCTAGTCTGTCAGAGAACCACCCTCCCCGTCCCCTCCCTTCCCCATTACTCTCCGGCGCCAGCAGCTTCTTGGAGCTTCATGCTTTCTGAATGGCTTGGTTTAGCACTCGGCCGTTAAACGTTCATCTCTTACAATTTCAATCCAATTCCTATAAGTTTATTGGCAAGACGGGGTGTATTAGAGCTGCCAAATTTAATATATCAAGTGTGCGTGTCTGGGACACGGTCTCTCTGCAGTAATGGGAGAAGAGAGGTTTTATATGTTTTCATTTTGAATGACTGGCTATTCCTGATCCCATTACAGCCCCTGACTTAATGGTTGCTGTCCCTGTCTGCTGCAAGAGTGGCTTTCTCCATCAACCTGCTTGGCTGCTGGGACTGTCTCTGCGTCTCTCCGTAGTCTCCTCCTCCTGAGCTGTGTTCCCCCATCAGTCCACTGTGGTGATCAGGTCCTGGGAGTCTGGGGCTTTGGCTGCTAGCCCCGATAGCTACCTTGTGACCTGGGGGAGATCATTTCTCTTCCTCACCTGGGCCTCAGGAACCTGTTCTGTGAAGTGAGGGGTCTGACCACTGGGTGAGCAGTTGGTCTGGGCTCAGCCTTGGCAGATCCCCCTTGGCAGCCCCAAGTGGACCCGTCTGTCCTCCTGTCTTGCGGCACCAAACTCACGGACCCAAGGGCTGGCCGCGAGAGTCATTGAATTGCCACCCACCTTGGGCTGCAGATCTCCTGGGTCAGGAGTGGCTGTGATCACCACGGCTGAGGGGTCTTAAGACCCCAAAATGTTTTCATTTCCCCCTGTGACTGGATTCGGATCTGCCACCTGATAATTTAGCGATCTCCTTGGGAAGCTGTCAGCATTCACTGCGTGAGCCCTCTGGCTTCTCTAAGCTTTGAACTGGCTGTGGAAGAGAGGACACCTGGCAGTGTGACGTTAGGAGACTTGGTTTGCCTTCTGCTTATCAGGAGGAATCACACCGCCTCCCTGAACCTCAGTTTTCCCAAAGGGAAAACGGGAATTGATTCATTTAACAAGTACTTCAATGCCTAGTCTGTAGTGTGCACTATTTTAGGTGCTGGGGCTCCAGCAGTAAACAAAACACAAACCTGCCCTCATGGGTTTATATTCTTACTGGGGGAGAAAGACAATAAACATAACAAGTAACTTATTGCATGAAGGGTGTATTAGTCCCTTCCCACATTGCTATAAGGAAATACCGGAGACTAGGTAATTTACAAAGGAAAGAGGTTTAAGTGACTCACAGTTCCGCATGGCTGGGAAGGCCTCAGGAAACTTATAATCATGGCAGGAGGGAAAGGGGAGACAGGCACCTTCTTCACAAGGCAGCAGGAGAGAGAAGTGCTGAGCAAAGCGGGAAGAGCCCCTTATAAAAGCAGCAGATCCTGTGAGAACTCTTCACTGTCACGAGAACAGCATGGGGGAAACCACCCCCATGTCAGTTACCTCCACCTGGTCTCTCCCTTGACACGTGGGGATTATTGGGATTACAATTCAAGATGAGATTTGGGTGGGGATACAAAGCCTAACGGTATCAAAGGGTGATACATGCTATGAGGGAAAATAAAGCAGAGAGTGGAGGAAGTTAAGTGGAAGATTCTGCCATCTTGAATGAAGTAGCATTGGAGGAAAGATGGAAGGGGTCAAGAGGGGGAAGTGAGGCGGGTGTTTGCAGGAGGGCACACCCATCCTTGGGGAGCCTCGGGTGCAAAGGCCAGGAGGTGGCCATGTGCCTGGCATGTGTGAGGAGCAAAGGGGAGGCTGATGTGTCCTCTATGTTGCAAATGTGGAGGTCAGAGGTACGGTAGGGGGTGGGGTGGTGGCTCACACCTGTAATCCCAGCACTTTGGGAGGCCAAGGCGGGAGGACACTTGAGCCCAGGAGACCAGCCTCTGCAACATACCGGGACCCCATCTCTACAAAAAAATTGTTTTTTTAAGTTAGGCATGATGACACGCACCTGTAGTCCCAGCTACTCAAGAGGCTGAGGCAGGAGGATCACTTGAGCCCAGAAGGTTAAAGCTACAGTAAGCCGTGGTCGCACCACTGCACTCCACCCTGGGTGACAGAGCGAGACTCTGTCTCAAACATAGAAAACCCTATGTGGTAGGAGACAAGGGAGGCCAGCCACAGGGTGTAAGGTCTCACCCACTGAGGTTCTGCTTTAACTGGTCTGAGTTGCAGGCTGGGCATCAGAATGGTTAACAGATCCCTCTGGCATGAGGCCTCTTAGGCCATACTCATCAGCTTGACACTCCTAATGGGGCGGGGTGCATGTGAGTAAAGCCTGGGCTCAGGCCTGGTCCTCAAGAAGGATTTGGGGGACTGGTGAGGGGTGTGTTTTCTCCAGTGGTGTGATCTGAGCTCTTTGTGGCTTCCCAGGCAGCAAACCCCTGTTCTGAGTGGCCATGGGGAAGCGATACTTCTGTGACTACTGCGACCGCTCCTTCCAGGACAACCTCCACAACCGCAAGAAGCACCTGAACGGGCTGCAGCACCTCAAGGCCAAGAAGGTCTGGTACGACATGTTCCGAGGTGGGTGCCGCTGGCTGGGGGCCGGGCTCCTGGAGCCCTGCTCTCTGATCTTTCTTATCTTCAAAGACCCCCGTGGGTCAGTGACAGTCTGGGTCTGGGCTCTTTGAGGATCAAAAGAGAGGGAGGCCTGGGCCACTGGACCCTCAAAAGAGCAGGCTGGTAGATGAGCTCTTTCCCCAGCAACCCTGACTGAAGGCTCTGTGCTCCAGGCACCTGCCAGGCTCTGTGGACAGGAAGAAGGCCCTAGAAGGAGGTGATGTTTGAGCCAACAGCTGAAATAGGGGAAAGCCAGCCACGTGGCTCTGGGTGGAGGGTGTGCAGAGAAGCAGGCAGCCCTGACTCCAGCACCAGGGCTCTCGGAGCAGGAGGGAGAGGGTGTGGCTGGGCGGAGCAGGCCAGGGGAGAATGGTAGGGCTCAAGCTGGCTCTGGGACAGGGATCTTCCAAGCCTGTGGAGGCCGTTGTAAGCAGGGGGTGGAGGGGGGGTCCCTGTTCCAAGGGCAGAGAGCAGCCTTTGAAGGGCTTTAGCTGCTGTGCCCAGACCTACCTTGACAGCGCAGACTGCTTCGTGGGGAGCAGTTGGGTGCGGTCAGTGGCAGTTGAATGACTGGCTGCAGGCACGGGTGAATAACCCAGTTGCAGAAGGGGGGCAGGCTCTTCTGAGAAAGGCCTCTCAGCGCAGGAACGGTTGGGGTGAATGAGCTAAGGTCAGAAGTGCCTAGCACAGGGCCTGTTTCCCGGGAGGTGCCCAGAGCGGGGAGTTGTGCTATTGCATGGCTGTCATTGGACGTTCACCCTGAGGAACAGCCAGGGAGGTTCCAGAGCATGACTGGCAGGAGCCAGGTTGAGAGGTGAGGGCACTTAGTGGTGGGGCGAGGGTGGGCCAAGAGCTCCTGGAATGAGCCAGAGTGGGGCCAATGCCCTGTAGGTTGGTGAGCAGGATTCTGGGATAGGGCCTCTGAAGAAGGAACCAAATCCAGCAGCCAAGAAGGGAGGAGAAGTGGAGAGAGAGTTCTCTGGTTGGGGCTAGGTGTGGTGGCTTTCACCTGTAATCCTAGCACTTTAGGACACTGAGGTGGGAGGATTGTTTGAGCCCAGGAGTTCAAGAGCAGCCTGGGCAACACTGTGAGACCCTGTCTCAAAAAAAAGAGGCCTGAAACTGAGAGTTCCCGAACAGGGAATGAGCATGGGTCGAGTGCCTGCTACATGCCGGGTGCTTTGCATAGTTCGCCATTTGCTTTTCTGGGTAACTGTCTAGGGCAGCGATTCTTAACTCTGGCTGCAGGTTAGGATCATCTGGAGACCTTTAGGTTAAAACCACTGATTCCCCGACCCCATCCACTCCCCAGAGATAGGTCTGGGGACTAGACATGGTGTTTCTAAAGGCTTCCCAGACTCTCCGCATTTCACATGAGGGAGCTGAGGCTCAGAGGTTCAAGTGAGGGGGTGGCCAGGCCGCTCAGCAGGCCAGGCGTGGCTGTGGTTGGAAAGCCATAGGAAAATTCATGGGCAGTGGGGTCTCCTAGGTCCCTAGGAGGCCTCTAACCCTGGTGTTACGCTAAGGCTCTCTCTGTTGTGCAGATCCATTGTGGGCTGTGATCTGGAGGGAGCTGGGCCAAGATCACCTAGTCCCAGATTCTCAGCTGTGAACAGCTGGATCCTGGGATCCAGGGCTGATTGGCAGAGGTCCCTGTGTCACTTATAGAAAAGATGAAGCAGCAGGCGACAGGAGTTCCCCAGGGCTCCTGCGTTCTCAGCGTCCTCACATCCCCAACACATTCAGTCCTTAGAACAGCTCTGTAAGAGGCTGGGCAGGCCAGGCCAGGCATCCCCAGTTACAGGTGATGACTTCAAAATCCAGAGCAGGCCAGGTGCAGTGGCTCACACCTGTAATCCCAGCACTTTGGGAGGCTGAGATGGGAGGATCGCTTGAGTCCAGAAGTTCAAGACCAGCCTGGGCAACATAGTGAAACCCCATCTCTACTAAAAATAAAAAAATTTGGCCAGACTCCGTGGCTCACACCTGTAATCCCAGCACTTTGGGAGGCTGAAGTGGGTGGATCACCTGAGGTCAGGTTGGCCTGGTCAACCTGGAGAAACCCTGTCTCTACTAAAAATATAAACATTAGCCGGGTGTGGTGGTAGGTTCCTGTAATCCCAGCTACTTGGGAGGCTAAGGCAGGAGAATTGCTTGAACCTGGGAGGTGGAGCTTGCAGTGAACTGAGATCACATCACTGTACTCCAGCCTGGGCAAGAGAGCAAGACGCCATCTCTAAATAATAAAAAATAAAAACAAAAATAAAAAAATTAGCCAGGCGTGGTGGCCCATTCCTGTGGTCCCAGTTGCTCAGGAGGCTGAGGTAGGAGGATCACTTGACCCCAAGAGGTAGAGGCTGCAGTGAGCCGAGATCGTACCACTGCACTCCAGCCTCGGCAACAGAGTGAGACCCTGTCTCAAAAAAAATAGTAATAAATGAAATAAAACCCAGAGCAGTGGGTTCCCTCGCCTTGGGTCCCCAGCTACTAGGGGCCGAGCTGGCACATGACATCTTTCCACTTCCTCGGGAGGCTGCCCCAGGGCTTCTGCTCACCCTGAGCAACCGCAGGAACTTGAAGACATGCTGTGTGACTGAACTTGACTTCAGCTCTGCTCCCAGCTTCGCGGCCTGGGGCACATCCCTTAGCCCTCAGAGGGGCTGATGATCTATCTGCCATGGTCAGGTGCAGGGCACCAGTCCCCAGGTGTCACTCACTAACCCTGTGGCTCTCATTTTGTCATGTGTAAAACAGCTACAACAGTCCCCACCTCCCAGGGCTATGACAGGGGCTCAGTAACCTCCTGATGACCGCATGGCACATAAGGGCTTACTAAGTAGGCACGGTGCCTGTGGGTCCTCAAAAGGATTCCCTCCAGCCTTCATCTCACGGCTCATTCATTCAGCGTATCCTCGGCTCCCTGCAGGCTCTGAAGATTCAAAGGTGGATAAAATAGGGCCCCTCTCCTTAGCAAGCTTGTGCCTAATGACGATGGTGTGTTCTGGGCAAAGCCCCTGTCCTGCCGGCCTCTCCGTCCCAGCTGCAGCCACCCTGGCCACTGCATCTGCTGGGCATAAGCTGTCCCCTCTGCAGACATGCCCTTCCTGCTGTCCTCCCTGCCCCAAGCCAGGCCCCCCCCACCTCAGAACTCAAGTCAGGCAGCAAATCCTCAGGGACATCCTCCCCGACCCCTAGAACGGGTCAGGTCATTTGGCTACACACTAGATGTTTACCCCGCTTACATCCATGGGGATTAGTGTGACTGTTGGACCAGAAGGAAGGACCAGCTCCGACTTGTTCTCCACTTAAATCCTCAGCCTGGCGTGGTGCCTGGCACACAGGACATGCTCAGTGAATGTTTGGCAGATGAATGTCTAAGTGAATGAGCAAAGAAACATGGGGCACCAGGGGCAGCTGTTAATTCTGGGAGATGAAGCAAGAAGGACCCATAGGGTCAGATCACGAGGGGCCTTGAATACCCATTGCAAGAGCATGGGCTTCCTCGTGCAGGGCCTGGGCCAGGGATTCTCAACCCTGAGTACACTTCAGAGTCACTGAGGAGATTTAAACGATTCTGATGCCCTCCCTTTCAATGAATTAAAGCAGAACCTGGGAGGGCTGGGGCTGGGTGTCTATGTACTTTAAAAACTGCCTGGTGATTCTGATGTGTGACTGGGGTCGGGAACTACTGAGCAGACGCAGGCAGCCTGGAATACTCCCATGCCAAGCCACCTGGAAGAGCCCCTTGTCCAGGACTCAGGCTCAGCCTTGCTGCCAGCCTCAGCCGTCACAGCCTCAGGGGGGTCCAGGGCAATGTCCACATGCCCTCCACTAGCCTGCCCCCTCAGGGAAGGGCGGGCAGTGGTGTCTGTAGCACCAGCTGGGTGCGCTGAGTCTGACAAGCCCAGCACTGACAGATGGACCCTCCCCACCCTGCTGGTCCCCCTGGCATGAGTTCTCTGATAACCAACCCCCTATCCCAGCAAACCACACCCTCACAGCCACCACCTGCCCTTGGCAAATCACTTCCCCTGTCTGAACCTCCATTTTCCCCTCTGCAAAATCGGGATGTTTGCGCTGTTCAGAGGGTTTGTGAGGAAAAAATGAAGAATTGCTACCATTTGCTGTGTACCCACCCCGTCTTGGCCGCATACCTGGAGAACATGGTGCTAAGGCCACTGCTCGCCCCAGAGGCAGACCTGGTCACTTTCCTAGTGATTCTCTTGTGCCACCAGGGTTGGGAACCATGGGCCTCCTCTGCAGAGCACTCGCCATTCATTATCTGATGACATTTTCATAGCAGCCCTGCCAGGTGGGAACTGTCCTCCCATTTGACATATGGGGAAACTGAGACTTGGAGATTATGCAGCTTGCACGTGATCATATGTTGTTAGGATTAGAGCTCAGGTTTCCTGGACTCTGAAGCCTGTGGTGTTTCCTTGGCCTCTAGAAAAGGTGATGGGTGAATGTCCAGCCCAGGCCTGGCTGCTCCCCTCCCCTGGGGTGGATATAAGGGCTCCTGAGCCAGGGTACCACCCTCAGGTACCCTACTTCCTTACAGATTTTGACTGATTAATAGCTTGCTTATCAAGAAGCAAATTTAAAACCATAACTATATGATGAAAGTAAAGATAGGCTGGGCACGGTGGCCCATGCCTGTAATCCCAGCACTTTGGGAGGCCAAGTGGGGAGGATCACTTGAGCCCAGGAGCTTGAGACCAGCCTGGGTAACATGGCAAAACCCCATCTCTACAAAAAATAAAAAAATTAGCCAGGCGTGGTGGCGGTCACCTGTAGTCCTAGCTACTTGGGAGGCTGGGAGGGAAGGATCACCTGAGTCCAGGAAGGTCGAGGTTGCAGGGAGCTGAGATTGTGCCGCTGCACTCCAGCCTGGGTGACAGAGTGAGATCTTGTCTCAAAAAAAGAAACGAAAAATAGGAAAAATCAGAGGAAACTAGGGTTAAGGTTAGGATCAGAGTGATTGCCGATGCTACAGAATGACTGTCGGAAGTCCTGTCCAGGGCGGTGACTGGTCTGGCCCTGAGCACCCTACAGCTGGTGGAAGGAGGGAAGACAGAAGCCAGGGATTGCAGTCTTGCCTGTGGAGCAATGCCTGGATCCTGGGATTAGCCAATGGGCTTCCTGGGCACTAGGATTTATTTAAAATTTTTTACCATTTTATTTTGAAATAATCATAGATTCACAGGAAGTTGCAAAGATAATAATGAGACGTTCCATAGGGCCAGGATTTTTTAAAAGTATTATACCTCCAGGCTGGGCCCAGTGGCTCACACCTGTATTCCCAGCACTTTTGGAGGCCAAAATGGGAGGATCATGTGAGCCCAGGAGTTCAAGACCAGCCTGGGCAACATAATGAGACACAGCTCTACAAAAAGATAGAAAATATTAGCCAGGCATGCTGGTGCAGAGCTGTAGTCCTACCTACTTGGGAGGCTGAGACTGGAGAAGGATCGCTTGAGCCCAGGAGGCAATGGCTGCAGTGAGCCATGATTGCACCACTGCACTCCAGCCTGGGTGACCGAGCGAGACCCTGTCTCTAAAAAACAAAAAACCCGAAGTCCCCAGACTCCTCAGGTGACTCCCTTGTGCCAAGTTGAGAACCTCTGGCATGAAACCTGGTCCTTGCCTTTGGCCAGTCCTGCGTGGGGTGGGAGGGGTTGAGGTCACCTGCAGCTTGGATCCATCTGCCCAGGACTCCCACTTGTGGTCATCTCTTGCTTCCACTCCTCCGCGGATAGGAAACTCTTCTTTTCTGCGCAGCTGTGTCGGGATAGAGAGTCCATGTCCCTGTGGCTTCCACCTCCCGCCTCCCTTGGTAGAGCCTGAACCGTCTGAATCCTGTCCCTCTCTTCTCTCGCAGATGCAGCTGCCATCTTGCTGGATGAGCAGAACAAGCGGCCCTGCAGGAAGTTTCTACTGACAGGTAAAGTGCTCTGCACAGCTCAGGTCCCTGCGGGGACCTGCGATGTCCAACCTGGCCCACTTGGACCTCTGCAGAGTGTCTTCCCCGACCCGGGCCACCATCCCAAGCCCACTTTGCAGCGGTGGTTCCAGCTGACTGGCCAGTCAGGGCCTTCCCAGGTGTTGTGTCTTAGGACCTCCTAGAGACTGGTCCTCAGCTCTTCAGATCTAGAATGTGATTGTATCAGCTCACCTAGAACAAGCAAGCCGTGGGAGATTACAAGTATATCCAAGAGACACTTATGGGTGGAATAGACTTGTTGATTAAGTTAGCCTGGGAGCCTGGCCTCCTTCCCAGCAGGCAGAACTTCAGAGAGTAACAGGGTTGATGATCTGAGGAAGTTCGGGATCAGAACCAAGGATGCTAGGTGTAGATTTGACTGCTCAATACTCAGCTACTAGAGATGCATATAGGTCAGAGAGATAAAGTGCCAAGCATGGTGGCTCACGCTTGTAATCCTAGTACTTGGGAGGCTGAGGTAGGAGGAATGCTTGAGGCCAGAAGTTTGAGACCAGCCTGGGCAACATAGCAAGACCCCATCTCTACCAAAAAGAAATTTTGTTTTAATTAGCTGGGCGTGGAACACACATTGATAGTCCCAGCTACTAGGGAGGTTGAGGCGGGAGAATCTCTTGAGCCCAGGAGTTCAAGGCTGCAGTGAGCTGTGATTGCACCACTGCACTCTCGCCTGGGCAACAGAGTGAGGACCCTGTCTCTTTTAAAAAAAGAGAGAACAAGAGATAAAAACCTCAGTAAGTGAATGAACCAAAGACAGATAAAAATAAGGGTAGGAAAAATAAGATAAAACCAAGAGAATAGTCTCCTCCATGCATGCCCTTGAGGTCCTGTGTATTCTCTAAGGGTTTGACTCTGAGCTTCCTGGCAGCCGTGGCAAAGAGGAAAACTATGATGATTCATATGGTTTGTAAGGGAGCTTAGCACTGGGGAGAGGTGCTTCAGCTGAACTAGGGAAACTGGGTGAATGTCCAAGCTCCCCTAGGATGGGCACCAAGCCTGCAGATCAGGGGCTTCCCCACAGACTTTGCCTTGATGTGAGTATGTCACTGGTAGGTTACACTGGCTTGAGACACCTCCAGCCTCCCAGTATCTCGACATACATTTTGGTCTCCTTGGTTGAGAGAGGGGAAGCCACCCCAGATTTTGGTGCCTCCTTGGCAAGGCTGCCACTGAAGCCTTTCTAAGGAGCAGTCCAACTGCTCCGGTGAGCCAGGTAGGCAGGCAGAATACTGGGCTGGGCATAGCACGTGCTGCGGCTTGGAGTGGAGAAAGGAAGCATGGCCCTTTCAGGAACCCATATGTAGTTCACTGAGGCAGGGCTGGGAGGGCTGGTGACAGAGAGGCTGCAGAGGCTTGCGAGGCCCACTCGTGACAGGCTTCAGTTGGAAGTGATCCCCAGCACCGGGGGCAGCTGGAGAAGGGTTGTGAGCATGTGGCATGATGGGTGAGAGGTTGCTCTGACTGCTGAGTGGGCAGGGCCAAAGAGATTCCATTTTCTGTCCAGGATCAGGGTTGCTACTCTTTAGGCCCTGAAGTCCTGACCCTAAGATTCTGGGGCCCCTCACCAGGGCACTCCTCAGCCCCCGTGGGGAGCCCCTCCCGAGCAGCGAGTAACTCTGTTTTCCTGCTGCAGGCCAGTGCGACTTTGGCTCCAACTGCAGATTTTCCCACATGTCAGAGCGAGACCTGCAGGAGCTGAGCATCCAGGTGGAGGGTACGTCTCGGGATGCCCTGGGTTAAGCGGGAGTGGGGTGCTAGGGCACGTGGTCTCTGAGACCGGGGAAGCTGGCCTGTGCCTCCCCATCTCCCTGTCATTGGCAGCCAAGGGCTGCCCAGGGTGACAGGGAGCCCTGAGCCCCCGGTTTGGGCCAGGTGTCAGGAACAGCCTCAGCATGAGTGGAGAAGGCAGGCCTGTGTACCCTGACAGTGAGCCTGCGTGGCTTCCTGCCCGGGAGCCCTGAAGGTGCACCTCAGCCCCACCTGGACCCTGTGGCCAGCTCAGCAGTCACTGGCAGATACACCCCATCCCTCCCTCAATCAGGCAGCATACCCAGTCTCCACGTGGCACCAAGCAGACCTCTTACGACAGTCTGGGAACAAGGAGTTTAGGAACACACCTTCCCTGCCTTC